>NW_027526407.1:143486622-144044122 GCF_048455015.1 Haemaphysalis longicornis
AAATATGGAGACCGTAAAATAATTTTCCACTTCATAACACACCAGCCTTATAAAATTGGGGTCGGCTCATATATAAGGACTAAGAGAGGCTTAACAAAAAAATAGTTGATTTTGACATTGACTCTTGAGTGCTTCATTGGAGAATAGGCAATATTTGGTGACGATGTTTTGGCGGTGAGTGGCATCAATGATATCATTTCCTGCCAAAAAAACAAAATCAAATGCCTTCAAGGTGATGTTATCTCTGCATGGTGCTAAATGGCGGTTGCAATGCTCCAGATGAAAGAACTATTGCACGTAAGCAGCAAACATATATTGCTATCATACCTTATCGCAGGTATCGTACCCAATCGCGTTAGGCGTAGATAATGTTCAAGCGAAAAGTGAAACTGGTGTAAAATTATTCGGCAATGGGAGGCTAAATTGCATTTATCAGTTGAGTTGATTGAATTCTCGCCAGTTGCCTGCGCGCCGGGAGGATGATAGGGCCAAAGGCGCCGTTGGCAAGAACTAGGGAGCCTTTTGAGGGCCAGTGAAGCATTATGTTCCACTCAATACGTGTCACACTGTGGTGGGTGCCTATTTCAAATGGTCTGTGTTCCAATTCTCGATGGTTTTATCGAGGATAAGAGGAAATTTTAGATAAACGTTACAGTCCAAAAGCCACAAGGGGCCGCTACTCACTCCTAAATATAGCGCAACAATCGTTGTCGAAGCGTGGGAAACCTGATTGCTTAGCCAAACATATTCGTTCACTGCGGGTGGTTAGTAGACTTTAGAAGCACAACCGCCAAGATAGGCTCTCAGATAGCAACTGTTACAGGCTGTTTCTGTTGTTCCAATAGAAACTTGCTGGATAATGACCTCGAGGATACTGGAATCCTGCATGTTGGACCGATCCACCAAGATTCTGTCTGCCAGCATAACCCTGCCCGGGGCTTGGGTATTGTCCAGATGGATAGTCCGATGCCCTTTGCCCGAAATCCTGGCTGCCAGGAGTATAGCCATGACTCTGTAGACCTGTGCTTGGTCCTGGATAGCGTCCTGCAGGATATCCGGTTTGCGAGGTTCCTGAGCCCTGATGAGAACTGAAAGTTCTTCCTGGCTGATCTTGACCGAAGCCCAGATGCTGCTTTCCGGTGTAGCCTGGTTGGCCATGATCTGAATGGTGACTAGGCCCAGAATAGCTTGCAGAAGTGTACAATGGAGCAGAAGGCTTTCCGCCGGAATAATCAGGCTCTGCAGGTGGAGCGCTTGGCACCGCTGCCCTGAAGCCGGTAGGGTTGTTCGCTCCGTATGGTTGTTGCAATGGGTTGCTGGGGCCAGGAGAATTCGTTTCTGGCTCCATTGGGGGCGCACTTGGCGTAAGTGGCTTGTAAACAGATGCTGAAGGGTGTGAAGGTGCTTGACCCGGAAAAGGAGCTCTTGTAAATGGCCTGAAGGTCAGCTGAGTGGGATACGGCGCCGCCCTTGACGTCGGTGGTGTTGGCCTGGGCATAGGGCCAGGTCTAAAGGGCAGATTTACTGGAGTCTGTTGTCTGTAAACAGTCCCCGAAGGGTACGTGCGACCTGGTCCTGGGTACATTGGAGCACCTGGAAATGGCCTGAAGGTCGGCTGAGTGGGATACGGCGCCGGCCTTGACGTCGGTGGCGTTGGCCTGGCCATAGGGCCAGGTCTAAAGGGCAGATTTATTGGAGTCTGTGGTCTGTGAACAGTCCCCGATGGATACGTGCGAACTTGTCCTGGGTACATTGGAGCACCTGGAAGTGGCCTGAAGGTCGGCTGAGTGGGATACGGCGCCGGCCTTGGGGTCGCTGACGTTGGCCATGGCATAGGGCCTGGTATAAAGGGCAGATTTTTCGAAGTCTGTGGTCCGTGAACAATCCCCGATGGGTAGGTGCCACCTTGTCCTGGATACATATGACCACTTGGAAATGGCCTGAGGGTAGGCTGGGTCGGGTATGGCGGTCGCCTTGAGGTCGGCATCTTAGGCAAGGATGCAGGGCCGGCCCTACTGGCGAAATTTATTGACGACTGTGGTCTGTGAACCATTCCCGAAGTATACGAGCCGCTTTCTCCCGGATACAATGGTGCATTGGGAATTGGCCTGAGCGTTGGCAGCGTGGGGTACAATGTGGGCCTAGATGTTGGTGGGCTTTGTCTGGACGTAGGGATGGGTCTCTGGTTGTATATTGACGTCTGTGGCCTTGGAAGGTGAAAGCCCCCTTGTGTAGGATACGAATGAGCGCTGGGAAATGGTTTGGGAGTTGGCTGTGTGGGGTAGAGTGCTGGCCTCAGGGTTGATGGCTTTGGTCTGGACGTATACATTGGCCCTCTGGCGACGAAGATGGGTCCAGGAGGCTTGGGCTTTCTTGTGGTTTTACTGTTCGATCTACCAAATAGCGATGAAGCCCAACCGGACGATGAACCAGAAGAGGGAGACGATCTTGAATACCTTCTAGCAAAGCTGGAGGAGCTCCCAGAAGACACGGACGAGCTTCCAGAATCACCTTGGGGCGAGGCCGGAAGAAAAGTAAAAGTTGTGTAGCACACAGAGGCACAGTTGAAGGTGGCTTGAAAGGACGAAAGCTGGCCGGGAAGCGATTGCTTGGCGTTTTAGTAGGCGTTGAGGTACTCAAGCAGAAAAAAGCTGAAGATGCGTCTCTGTCGAACGTTTTATAACTTTATTTTATTGTGTTGAAACAACATCAGTTTTTTTAAAAGCAGATACTTGTAAAATGACAACACTGCAAAAAAGCTAGAAAGGGTGAAGGGTATTGAAATGACGTTCATGCCTTAAAAATAGCTAAAGGGGTCCTTAGTACGTTAACTAGCCGAAACTTTAGCCGCACCAGTTCTTTGTATCTACAATGCTACAGTGCTCCTAATTTCGAATAAAGCCCCCAAGTTTTAGGCTGGATGAGTAATTTGGAAAATTAATGGTATTAAATAGATGAGGCAGGTCGACAACAGATACTGCTGTAAGGGACCTTTTCTGTAGTTCGTACCAAAAGTAACTTTCACGAGGTCGACATAAACTCAAATGCGAGAAATGCGATTCGAAAGAACCAAATGATTTTACTATATATGTATAACTTTCACGTAGACATTCTGTGCTTCGTTACGTAGCATTGCATTACACCTCCGATTGCGACCATTGGAACACAACCGGTGCAGAAATGTTTCAGACGCTGTTCCGCAGTATTAAAGAAAGGTTATTGCAAAAGCTAGAAAAGTAACCAAAACTTTAAAGTGCAAAGGTATTGAGTCAGTTGACACAATCAACGTCTCTAGGCAGTGCTCCATGTAGTACCGGCATTAAAGCGCCAGAGAACAACCTCGATGAAACATGGAGTAGCGAAACTCAGAAAAATACTTTTGTGCTTAATAATGGCAATATGATTCACCGTACATTAGCGGTAGAGTAATCTCTTTAGAATTAGAAGGCATGCAATCACGCGCCCATTGCCTAAGCAGTTAAGTGAACGAACATGCACAAGAATAACGGTATCCGCTGGTCGACTCTCACAGCCTTCAGGTTCCTAGGTTAATATGTTTTGATTTATCAACTACCTGTAGTTTGCAGATGCGTTATGTAATACACTGGACTTGTAAATGCCACGATACTGGAAAGTGCTGCCGTTACATAGGGTGGTTGCGACATGTATTTGTTAAAAAGAAAACATGCGAGGTTTCCTACGCAGCGGCGATGGCGGTAAGGCAGCGAGAGCTTTCTGCGAGATATCGGCATCTGCTCTTCTCACTACGTGTGTGTTACTACAGCGTGGACACTTCTGAAAACTGAACACTTCCATGCACTCCTAATTACGAGCGCAGCAATCTCCACGCATTCCATGCAAGCGCTAAAAAAATTGAATTGCGCTCCCTAGGGCGGTATGTGTGGTCGGTTGAGAAAACTCCCACCTGAAGCTCAAGGGGGCACTGCCATGAGCAGCTCTCGCTGTCATATTCTTGAGCGGTTGTGCACAGCGCTTTATACTTTTTTCCAAATATCAGTTTCCTCAATTAGGTATCTCGGTCAGGCACATTTTTATTCCTACATCTACCCGCCAGAAAATGTTGGGCAGATAATCGCCACACGGCTTCGTCCTTGAAAGCAAAGCAGCACAGCGCAAAGCGTGGACACGAAGCACGGAACAGAACGCAGAAAAAGTGGGAGTTCAAGACATGGTAGTGCAAGCAACACCCAGTTCACAGCTAACACATCAGGATTAGCACAACAGAATTGCATCAGGTAAGCAAAGATGTAAGTGACAACTCTTTTGCTTTAGAGTGAACTATAATTATGTCCGACTCATGTCCACATCATAGTGCGGCGCATTAATGTTTTAAAAAAACTGGGCTGATTCAGTTCTAACTGCTGAGTCCAAATTTGTGCGGATTGTATGTTTTATGCCGACAAAACACTACTCCTAGGGGACGAAAAACCGACGAAAAAAGAAACAAGGACAGAGAGAGAACGACATGACCCTTTTGCGCTGGTTTTTCTTTGATCGTGTACCAACACGCCCAGTTTTCCACATTAAACCCACTCCTGCATAATGCCTCCTCATGACGCAGGGGCCATTTAACGATATGCGGCTCTTAATGTTTTTGCTTATCCCGAAACGTCACTTTTAATAATAAATTCTCCATATTACTAATGATATATAGAACAATGTAATGCATTATTAGTATGTTATGGTTGTAGCATGTTAGTACGTTGCACGTTGTTATAGTAAGTGTAGAACATGCCTTCCGCTGTGTCCACCTGCGGGCCCGGGGGTGGACACGCACTCACCTCTTCCCCCACCCCTGGAACTGCCACCGCTCCTGGCTCCCCGGGGAAACCGGTAGACGACCTCATGGTCCGACTCCGCGAATAGGTCTGCATCCCGGTGCGCAGAGACCACGGCCACCGCTAGCACGGCCAGCGCCGCCACCAGCACGGCTCGGCCCATGACGCCTCCTCTGCTGGTGCTGCTGCTGCTGTGGCGATCGGTGGGCTGGGGGAAATGCAAAAGCGAAGCGGGAAAAATTAAAGCAGTTCCACTCGACGTGAACGCTGTCAAGTGCGGAGCAGTGATTCGCTAGAGGGGCTGTGGCTCCATCTCTTGGCTAGCTTCAGTACCAGCCTGGCGGTAATAGCGAAACTAGCCATGAGAGAGCGCCGCAGCCGCTAACGAGGCGAGGTGATTGTACAGGTTCTTTTTTGTTTTATTACATGTTTTTGGTGAGGTGATTGTACAGTGGCGTTGCAACCAGGGTCGCTGTGCAACGCCACCAATTTCAAAGGGGAATCCGCTAAGCATCATCATCATTATCCGTCATGAAAATGGACGTTGAGCTTTCATAGGCGCCCTATTGAGTTCCTATAGAGTCAATAAAAGTCAATTAAAACTCATCGCTTATAGACTGTTCTCGTTAAAAAGTCAACAAACTTTGTATTGCACAAACTCAACCGACATTTTATTGCATCCAAGACATTGAGTTTTAATACACTTCCTATTGCGTTTCTATAGAGTGAACCAAATCTCCCATCTTAAAAACTGCGGTCAATATAAAATCAGTTAACTTTTTATTGCAAAAAATTAACATGAATTTTATTGCCTTCACTATATTGAGTTTTAACAAACTCTGTATTGCCTTTCTATAGGGTTGATCGAACTCCCAATGTGTGGACTGTGGTCATTAGACGGGCAATAAACTTTTTATAACGAAGACGCAGCAAGCATCTTATTGCCTTCATTATGTTGAGTTTCAATAGACTCTGTATTGGGTTGCTATAGCCCACCCACGGAGGTCTGGTAGCTTATCGGTGCATATATGTGGGGTGCTATTGCACCGCCTGCCCCGCCCCATCAACCAAGATAGCCCAATTAACGTCCCATCACTACGTCTTGGGAGCACTTGGTAGCGGTGACGCCTGGGATGGCGGACATCACCGCCGGAAAGTTCGAGCCCCTACAAAGTTCCTGTGTTAAAACTTGCCAGAAAACCTCTGGCTCACAGGCAACACGATATTACGACTATACTCAATAGGAATTTTATAGAAAGCTAATAGAGATAAATTTAATAAAAACTCATCAGACATTCTGTTCAGACTTAGCTCATATACAACAGGTTGTGATGACTGGGCACTAAAAGAATTTTATAGAAATCTAATTGAGATAACTTTAATAGAAACCCGTCAGAAACTCTAGTCAAAGCTGACTCACACGCAACAGGTTGTTACGACCATACTCAAACACAAGTTTAAGAAAGCTAATGCAGGGAAATTTAATAAAAACTCCTCACAAAGTCTATTCAAACTTTATTCACACGCGACAGGATGCTACAACTATACTCAATAGAAATTTTATAAAACTTAATTGCCATAAATTTAATAAAAAGCCGCCAGAAACTGTATTCAAACCTCAGCCTATAAAGAGGCGTTGGATTGAGTTTACACTAATTTGGGGCCATTATTGCGTTAATTGGTTATTTTATGTTATTGTATATTTATTTACGGCCTAGCCTCCGTGGAAACGGCGCAGCGCAAAGATCACCACCAACACTTTTCATACGATTAACGTGCGCCTATATGGCCCAACAGGATTGACATCGGCTTCGTAACACGAGGGACGCAGGTTCAATCCCAACGAAGGGAAGCGCTGCTCTTTTCGAAGCCTCTATTCGGATTCAACAGTTCGATCCGCCAAAGTACTCCGCATTTAAAGGGACAGACAACCGATTTTTGTCGAGTATATATTCTCTATTCCAAATGAAAGGGCATCGCTTAAAGCACCTTGACGAGAAACGGTTTTGCTGATAACGCTCTAGAACTTTTTAAATCGAATTTTTTTATCTACGAGCCGTATGTGTCCCTCCCAAAACTAATGCTGGCAACCATGACATAGAGTAGCTCGGCAACATACTTTTGTCCGTATGCGAAATAAAAAACGATATTTAAAAACTTGTTCGCCGCTAAAAAAGCTTGAATCGCAGGCTTTCCTGTTCCTTTATGTGTTTTTTAATGCAAGAGTCTATTTTGCATGAATGCGCCATCTGTTGGGATAGACGATAGGTAGAATCTGGCTTCATGTTGTGGAGGCGGGAAGTTCGATTCTCCCCAAGCGCAACGTTTTTTTTTTTTTTAAGCTGCCTTTGGCGGATTTGGAGACTGAAATAAAATATTTTGGCAGAACAAACGCCCCTGACTCAGACAGAATCGTCAAAGCTCCTTCGCTGGGTCTGTTTCCTGAACGCTGCCGTTGATTCTGGGCATATTGGCTCAGTTAGCCACACTGAGAGCAACCCAGCAGCGGCGGGCGGCGTGTCTTTATAATTTTCAAAGTAATGTTTAGAAATACATATACTATTTAAGCTTGTACAAATACTTGTTTTAAAAGGTTTTCAATGCGTAAATAAACGTTTCAGCAGTTACAGTAGCTGGTAGGTTTGCAGGTCACGTGACAGGGACACATATTATAGTGTCAAGTTTCGACACTACGAACCGCCACCCTTCCGATTTCAGGAAGTTTGCTGCCAAATTAAAATTATTTCCGCCAGTTTGTTTAAAAATTGCTTGTGGTTACCGGGCTATATAAAACGCTGGCTTTCATATGAGCTAGAGAACATATACGCGAAAAAAATCAGTTGTCTGTCCCTTTAACCGCAACGGAGCAGGAAAGTTAGAATTCTTGTTAACCGCGCAAAGCAGCTTAACAACTCGGCTTACGGACGCACGCAGAAAACGATAGCGGCAATCGGAGAATGGTTGTTTAATTAACCTTTATTCCAAAATATTACGAGGGATGCTTAGAACAGTCCAAGAATTTGAAGGTGAAAGCCTAGTTGGACGTTTGGTTGATCTGCTGTTGAACTTGCTGGCGAACTATGTGGCCACGCCTGTCACCGTTGGGCTACCCGCTGGACAGCACCCACCGAAGCTCGTTCCGCTCGCTCGCCATCGCCAGCAGCCACCCGTTAGCCTTCCTCAGTACTTTTTCCTTTCAAGGTGCTCGTATTGTACGTGCGGCAGCCCCCCATCCTCGTGCGCGCGCTACGACGGCCTTTCTCCGAGCCCTCCGCAGACATTCCTCCGACCGCGGTTTCTTGACGGATGATACCCGGCTCGCGCTTCATGCTCGAACTTTTTGTGTGATTCCTGTACCTCACAAGAAGTTTAACAGACTATAGTCTTTCTTGGGCTGTCTGAGTGCAGTGTTAGTCTGTGTGCAACTCGAATGATCAAGAAATGTGACGGCGGGCCTGAGTGGATTGCCGACCCACTGGATGTTCCTGGGTAAGTGATTATGAGGGCAAGGGGAGTGCGCTGGGGGAAAAATAGAAGGGTAAGTCGTATAGGGTGACGCAAATAGAGCATGGAGGAGACAGACGGGGGAGTATAGAAAATAGTGAAGTACAGAAAAGGGCGGAGGAGAAAGTAAATGGGGAAGTGCTGGAGTGGGAAGTGTGAATGGAGTGTGGGTATTTGAGAGAGAGAGGAAAAAAGGGTCAAGAAGGATTGGGGAGGACTAGGGAGTTTAGAAAAGGGAACGGTGAGTGCGGTGACAGGGGAAAAGGAGGAATGGGCAGACAGAATCGAAGGAGGGAGGAAGAAAGGAATGAAGAAAGCCTAGTGGTAACGGTAAGGGCCCAGAATTGAGCAATGGGAGTGGAACGGCGACGTGAAAATTGATGGTTGGGTAGAAGCGGGTAAGTGAAAAAGGTGAGGAATAGGTGGAAAGTGACGAGGTAAAGAAGGAAGAGAAGGAGTGGGTGAATTTAAACTATGCAGGGGACCGGGGAGGATGCGTGGAAGCGCCAGTGAAAGGCGAAGGGGTAGTACTGACGGGAATGGGGGAGTTGATATTGCGATGGAGTGAGTTTTAAAGAGAAGAGATTTAATTCCTTCCTCTTAACGATATGAAGGGAGAGGATATGAGGGGGAAAGAAAAAGAGGTACAAAGGGATAGGGAGGCAGGAGGGGGATAGTGGAAGGTGAGATTATAGATGGTAGAGGGAAAGATATTGGAGCATTAAGTGAAAAATAAGGCGAACAGGAGGCTTGGGGAGATGAGCAGGAATGGGGAAATATGAAATTAGGGGAACAGTGGAAGGGGGGAGAAAAGTAAGATTAATATTCGGAGGAAACATAGGGAGGAAACAAAGAGAGGAGAAGGGAAGTTATGGATAAGGAGGGTTGACGGTGAATAGGACTGGGTGAAAGATAGAGGGGAAAGGGAATGGAGTGAAACACAAGGCAAAGGGAAGGTGTGTATGGACATGACAGGGGAACAGGTGGTGGAGAGAGGGGATTGTAGTTCAGGAAGAAGGAACGAGTGAGAGTGGGTTCTGTAGAGCGGGAGAATGCAGGAAGAATAGAGGAAGCGGGCAGCGTGGAGCGTGAGGTCATAGTACTAAGTTAAAGAGGGACGAGAAAGTGGGAATGCGAGTATCAGAGGGAACTTGAAGGGAGAGGAGGAAGATACAAGTGAAAGAGAGGTGCTAACAGGACGAGGGAAAGCGGCAGTCGTTAGATAAAGAGAGGGAAGGTTGGCGTCGTACGGCAGGGGTAACCAAAATGCTATCGTCTTTCGACGCCACATAATGCGCAGGAAGGAGGTACACGGCCAATTTCGAAGGTGGAATTCCCATTTGCTCACTTGGGACCGTTTAACATCTTCAAGCACAGCGTAGTGGACGTACACACGATAAAAAGACGACAGCTACAGTTTTTAAAGCGAAAGCTTTCTTTGTGGGACCGAAGGCGTTGTGTCAAAAACTAATTCATTTCCCCGTATACCGGTCGTTCGACCGAAACGCTCTGGTAAGATCTCTGCTGACATGTCGCGTGCGTGAAACCGGTATTTCATTGTGCCAAAACAGTTACTTAAAAATTGCGAAAAAGAAACGGTTCTAGATGAGACAATGCACGCATCGATCATGAAGCAGGAGTACGATAGCATAATTTTATGTCATAAACCAGGTATCGGTAGACGTTTAAATTGTGCGTAGTGTGTTAGGCAGGGATTGTAATTTTTTTTTCTCGTCGTCGCCTTTTTTCTTTCTCATATATTCTTCCCCTACGCTGCGCGCTTCAAGATGTTAAACCAATGTTAAACCAACTTCCCCGACTGTTGGTTGTTTTGCCGCACGCTTTCAAATGGTTGGTGAAGTGGCCCCGCCGCACACTATTGGCGTCTTCTCTGAGCTCTGCCTAAAATGTCTAGCTTATTCGCAAACAACGCATCGCGCTGTCTATACAGAGGCGTCAGCACGCGAACATGAAACACAGTGCGCACTGGCCGAACTTTCCGCTCTAATTGAAACAGATGGTATTGCAGACATTTCCCGAAAATCTGCCACGCGTGCTACTAAAGTGAAGAAGCAATGGTTGATTTCTTTACAACTTTATTATCCCATCCTGGTTGGTAAAGGTTAAGTGCAGTTGTCATGGTGAAACGCCCCCGCAGTTCTTAATATAACTTTACTACTAAACCCCCGGACGCCTTTGAGTACTTCTGTAATTATTTCCGGGGACACGGTCTGTGAAATTAACTCTCAGAGTGAATGTCTGGCTGTCTGACGCGGAATATAAGAAGTGAGAAACCGACGAAAAACTTCCAAGGCGCGGTAGAACAAAAGCGAAATTGACCTTTAATGTTCACCCGCAGGCTTTGTTTCCCACTGTTCACCGGGCGAGCTGATAGCTGTCAGCTCGCTATCAGGGCATACGGGGTTTGTTCTAGAACAAACCCCGTATGCCCTTTTGTAAGGCAATAACGTTGCACAATTTAGCGAATCAAGTTTTTCCGTTGCCTGAATTCGGATATCCGACAAAGCAGACACAGACTAGGACAAATGTATGTGCTCTCGATTCTGAATATCCCCCCATGCAGATAGCATAAGAGGCATCGCGGAGAGGCCGACGTACGCCACTTCATTGGCGCAAGTACCTGTGGCCTAATTAACATATCGTGACATCGTGGTTGTACTCACAGGGACGTAGAGCTGATGTTTTTGTGCGCCAGCGTAAGCCGCTAGTCTGCGAAATCGACACGACCATGTCTGCAGCCCCCCGTATTTTCTGCATTGTAAATCGCGCGCGCGAAGATACGCGGAGGGGGCATCACAGGAATGCGACGGCCCGGCGTTTCAAGCTTTTAGGTCCAAGTCATCATCCAGTGACCACGAATCTACGTACAATCAGTACGACCTCGCTTGCGCTATGTTCAGACTACCGGCGCAAAAGCCATATCTTGATCTATGGACGTAAAAAACGGCATGTCCGCAGTTCGGTTGGCTGAGACGTGAAATGATGTCGTTCGTTAAAGTTATTACGACAGTTGCGCAAAAGTTTAAACCCGGCCATAGCGTAAGGTTCAACCTGATGATTACCTAAAGTTAGGCTGAAACATTATGCCCCAGGTTCCGACTGTCGCTCTAATTTCGTCAACCGACACCCATTGGGGAAAATTGTTCCAGGCACTTAAGCTTGCTTGCGTAATTTGAGGGCGAAAGCCTGGCGATATTCATTAACAACTTACTGCAACAAGGAATTTGCATCTTTCTTCCAGTTCGTGTCTTTGTTTTTCAACGCAATTAAGTTCAACAGACGCATTTACGGCGACATCGTGTTTGCGACCTTTCTTTCGTTTCTTAGCCCTTTTGTGTGACATACTGCAACAAGCAGACTGCTCCAGAAGGCGCCACAGCATCCGTCGAATCAGACCTCTGCACAACTGGGCTGCACCTGTTCTAATCGCGCAACGACACGCGCTGGCTTAACTGTTTATTCCGCCGACGGCAACGTGCGAAGATGACACAGTAGTAGCGCACGCGGGTCTTAACGTATCACCCGCGTTGATATGGTACACGTACTCAGACTTTCTGTTTACTCTAACAGTTGTGGCCATGCTGCACCGAACTATAGAACAACAACGACGTGTTTTTTTTTTTTTTTTGAGACACGGGTGCACTTAAGTCTTTCGCCGTAAACGTACTGATCCTACTAAATGTTCTTAAATTTCTCCGTAGGGATTAATCTTTTTAAGACGGCTGATTTTGATCTGTACCACAGCAGGATCTAGCTCATCTTCGATACGAACTACGATCTGCATACAAGTTTTCAGGGCGTTATCACGTTTTTTTTTTTCGCCACGTCTTTTCTAGGGGAAAGTTGCCGAGCTTCGGTTTGTAGATTTGCTCATTTAGAAAACAAAAAAACGCCTCATATATTCTGCCGCGCCTCTACCGAGCTGGCGTCACTACCTTCGTTGTCATTGTTTTTCACGTGTCCACCTTTTTACTCATCATCGTGCGTGCGTGCGCGCGTACGTGCGTGTGAGCGTGTGTGTGTGAAAGATTTGTGTCCTTGTCCCAGTCAAGGAGCATGATTTTCTCCCCCTTTCTATTTTCAATCGCCCCTAATATCGGCATTCCTCCTAGCGCAAAAAGAGGCGAACTACTTCTCCTATGCCCTCTTTGGCCAACTCGACTGCCAGCTCCCCTTCCCCTATATTTACACGCCAACTTGAAAACTTTGCCCTCTCACGTAGAATTGCTGCCCCCGATGTGGTATGCGTTCCCGCGGCAAAGTGCAGTACACTGCAAAATCGCATATACAATAAAAAAGCACGCTGGAAAACAAACATTCGCTGGCTGATTTGTAGTCGTAATTACGTGGCGCTGGTTTGCTGCAACACGAGTGGTTGTTTTTCGCGTGCGTAGGAGCAGTAGTGGTGGCGAGCAGATTGGTGTCCGACAATCACCGGCCACGCTCGTCAGCGGTTATTGTTACCGTGCACTACACGAACAACCCGCGAAATTCAAAACGCCCTTTCATCAGGGAAAATTCCCCGTTCCAAGCAGTTGCTCCAGTTCTCAGATTGACCCAGACACAAGCACGCACGCACGATCACAGAAAAAAGCGGTGCTCTTGAAATTATCTTGCCCTTATAAGAGGAAAAAATGCAACTGCTGTTTGCGGGAAATCAACGCATGCGTTTCTTGACAAACTACGCGGGTTTGGTCGATAAGTCATTCATAACATGTATCGGAAAACGAGCAGTTGGAGATTGCGGCCAAAGAGAGACTACTCACGCGGTAGCACCCTCTGTTTCGCTTACAAATACGTTACTAGGAAAGAAAATTTATGGCAACGAAGGCTACTCAACCAGTAATCACGTACCGCGCGTTGCGATGTTATGTCAGAGATGCCGTGGCTTTCTTTTTTGTTACTGCTTCCAATAGGAGGCCTATCATCTGCAGCTTGCAGCATTTATGGATTTTAGCCATGGCTGTAATCACGTACGTGTTCGCAGGCACTTTTATTTGATGTTTATCCAGTGCTGAAAACCTTTCCGACTTCCTTCGACGATGCTTATCTATTGCTTTCTTCACGCGGATAACTTCGTATAAAAGGGCCCTGCCCAAACTCCCTTCAATATTTGTTTGTCCTCAGCGGGAAAAAAACGTTTCTCCAGGCCGCCCTGAGACTCATTTCCAAATATTCGCCATGTTGATCATACAGAGCATGATCGTGCGAAGACGGTAATAACGCGCATATGTGCCAAGAGTGCAGGCAAAACCTTCACCATTTTCCTTAAAATGATACCCCAAATATCCCCAGCACTTCGCAGTTATGCTGAGCATTAGCCGAAGTCCGCTGCGAAATCACGACCCGGACACTGAAGACAGTCACAAGCATGTCCTGCAAACTCCGCCCGGTTAACGACTGAACATTTTTTGAACGGCTTTACGCGCAATTTTCCCGCCAAATGCACGGTTTGAGTATTTCTTTATCCTGCGCCCTGATTCGGGCGGATTTTCAGGGGTCGACGACCGTGATGACGACACACCGTCATCTCTGCAGACCGGAATCTAACGCTTTGTGTGGAGGTATAACCGCTATACAGTGCCGTAAACAAGCAGAACATCGACGCTGTAGACGAAAATATAGATTCTTAATGGTCATCGAAACACATTGAAAGCCAGACGTCGTCGCTGCCGTAGAGTTCATAACCGATGGCCCTCTAGTGTTTTTCTTCTATCCCGATATGTGCGCACGGACACTTTATTTTTGAACAAATACTGAAGTAGCAGGTTTCTTATGCTAAATTACACGGCGTGGCCACAAAAAGTACTTTAAAAATCAATTCAGTGTCCTGAGAGCGCTACTGGGCCGCTTGCAAGAACTTTGTAGCGAGCGTCCATCGCATGAGAACATCTGCCCCGCTAGTGTACACACAAGATGTGGAATTATTAAGTTTTGAAACCCTACTCTCTTTGGACATTCAGTCTCCCGGCACTGGATAGACAGAAAGACTTTAACTCTGTGTACTCCGACCCATGATTTGAAGCCGGCGGTATGCCTTGTTTCTTTGCCCTTCAATTCATGCATAATCCGGCGCCGACGTCCTTTACTCCTGCGTCTAAGGTGGCATCACGAAACGCGGTAAAGACTACACCACGTCCGGAATAGTGCCTCAGCCGCATGCGTGCACTGTGGCACCTGCCGAGGCCCTCAGCCTGTGTACTTACCCAGCTTTCGCATCATACAGTGGTCGGAGTCACTGCCGGCCAAGGGCATTCTTGTCTCCAGAGCTACCGACCCAGCCCGGCTGCTCCTCTCGAAATGCCCGCCCACTATTCAAGCGCAAGCATTCCACCTGTTCGTAACCACCATCAAAGGGCCGACTGTCCGCTGTCTTGGCATCTGTAGGACTTGACACTTCGACTTGTTTTGGTGTCTGCAAACATTTTGCCTTACCATATTCTGTCCGTGCTGTCTTTCTCTCTACCTGCTCCTCTGCGCTATTCGCTCTCCTGGCGAGACACGCGCCCTCATCCGAGTTGCAGGAATTCTCAGGGCCGCTTTTGCATACATCTTCCACCGTCCGCGTAAATCTAGTGTAGTAAACGCACGTTTATCACATCCCGAGAGACTTATCCTACTTCACTGCTTCCAAAGTTCTCCTCCTCTTCCTTTTTGGAATTTACAGGGTAATTGTGGCCCTGTTGACATCCACCGCATCTCGGTTTAGTCATTGTTTGGCACACCCGCCGCGGTGGCTCAGTGGCTAAGGCGTTGCGCTGCTGAGCACGAGGTCGCGGGTTCGATTCCCGGCCGCGGCGGCCGCTTTTCTGATGGAGGCGAAAAGCAAAAACGCCCGTGTGTACGAGATTTCGGCGCACGTTAAATATCCCCAGGTGGTCAAAATTAATCCGGAGCCCTCCACTACGGCGCGCCTCATCGCCTGCGTTGCGTCGGCGCGTTAAACCCCCACAATCAATCAATAATTGTTTGGCACACATTCACCACGCGCTTACCCTTCGTTTCAAGCATCCTGCTGACGAGAACATCCCCATTGAATCTTTAGCCATCCGTAGCCATTAGCCATCCATAGGCTTTAGCCATCCATAGATCGTACATGAAATCCCGTCCGATTCGCGCCGCCATTTGCAGAGAAAGTGAAACAAACCGACGTTTCGTTCAACGAACCTCTGAATGTGCGCACAACAATATGGAAAGAATCTAACAAGTGGCAATCTTCTCGTAGAATCTGGTTCATTGCACAGCCCACAGGACATACGCGCCTCATCGGTTCCAGTTTCGGTCCAGCACTGTAGCGGCTGAGTTCGTTTCGCCAGCGGAACGGTCATACACCAGGTCGTCTGACGTCATTGACTTCGAGTCGGTGGTGTTGTGTTCACGCGCGTGGGGTCAAGGGCGTGAGAGAGAAGGAAAGTGTCACCTAACATCCGCACCCACCCCACGACTCTGGCCCGTATCGCGCGGCGCACCCCGTCGAGATATCAGCGCAGGCGAAAAAGGGGCAGCTATTTGACTCTCGTCGAGCAAGACGCCAGAGCTAGGAAAAACGAAAAAGAAGAGCGCAACACGTGGACGAATTCGAAAGACAGCAAGAATGGAGGCGACACTACCGGGAGCACACAACGCAGAAAATAGAGTCGAGGCCCCGGGAAGCGGCGAGAAAGAGAAACAAGACTGCGCTAATTGCTTCCTGTCGGTGATGTGCGCGTGCCCGCAAGGCTGGCGTTACGCGGTCGCTATCTCGAAGCGAAAACAAGAATTAATAAACAGAAATGAAGCCTATTGCGACAGCACAAAGAAAGCGAGCTTCTGCGTATCACGAAGATGTCGTCGACTCGTGGCGGGGACGCGAGCTAATAGCGCCCGAAGCGAGGAGGCGAGCTCGTTGTGGACCGCGGGGTATAATCGGGCGGAAACGCCAAATTGGCTCCATTACGCAGAATCGTCGCGCTCTCTACTCCGGGCAGCCTTGTGTAGGCACCGTTACGGCTTCGCTCTTCGCGCCTTAGCTCAGGCTGTGTCTTGCGCAGACGACCGTACGCGTTTTCAGGTTCTGAGATGCGCCGTTTAGCTGCAAGGGGAACTTGAAGATGTGGCGTAATTAAGTGGGCGCCCTTGAAGTGCACGCGGTTTAAATCGGAAAGAACAGAAGAAGATCGTCGGTGTGGCTTAATGGAGGAGTGTTAGTCGATGGTGGTCGCCGCGTTGACGCTGGTATCAGGAAAGGCTGTTTCGCTTTACTCACGCAACGCGTGTGCCAGATTTTTTAGAGCTTTATCGTAATAAATAAATCTGAAGGAAAACGGACCCACCGCGGTGGCTAAGGCGTTGTGCTGCTGAGCTCGAGGACTCGGGTTCAATTCCGGGCCGCGGTGGCCGCTTTTCTGATAGAGGCGAAAAGCGAACAAACCCGTGTGATTTCGGCGCAAGTTAAAAATCCCCATGTGGTCAAAATTGATCCGGAGTGCACTACTTAGGCGCAGCCTCATCACCTGTGTAGCGTCGGCGCGTTAAACCACATAATCAAATGAAATCAATGAAGTAAAACGGAAACGTGCCGTAGGAAACTTCGTATATCGTAGCGATAGAATAGGCTAATCACATCACCACCAGCAGCATAATTGTCACGGTCAGAACTATCATAAAAATCATCACCCTATTATCGCAACCATCACTATGATAATAATAACATTTTCCCTGTATACGATGGCCAGCCACTTACCACGCATGAAAACATATCTGTCACTCTTGCTCGCGGTACTGTGCGTGGTTCCGTTTCTAGCCCTTGGTACCTCGGTCTCTGTGTTCGCCTATATCCAGTAGTAACTTCGTGTCACCAGTGTTGTTTAACTATACCGCGCTGCTTCTTTTGTTAGCATTTGTTGGGATGGCCTTCAAATCGACGTGCGCTCTCCTACATGTAAAGCGCACTTTCCCTTTCATTCCTTTTCAAACTGTACTTGGGGTAATTTAAATTTTTCTTCATGCATGAAGCTTCGCAAAGCCTCTAAACTGAGAAACACATACGCGGAAAACGACGCGTTGCCGCACGCGTTTTCCCCCTCTCCGAAACGGCTGCCGTTCTGTTTTCCGGAGAGGGAAAACTTGTGTAACAACGCGTCGTTCTCCGCACGTGTGTTTCTTCTGCTAATCCTCCATAAGCGAGCACAGGATTCATGCATTCACAAGCTCTCCTTTGTCATTTGTGAATGCTCATTAATTAGACGCGTTTCATCTTACTGTCATTCTGCGCCTGCCATGGTTTTCCTCGTTTATTCCGCAACCCTTGTGCCGAAAGAGCTGGTCTATCTGATTTAGCGCATGCGCGGTATCCATTAACACCGCAACAAACGAACTTTTCGTTCCTGTTGTGTATCCACCTGCGTCGCAGCATTTTTGTTAATTTTGTAAGTGCGGTTGTTGTGACACCCCTCTACGGCTGTGTTTTCTTTCCGCTCCTTCAATTAAGGACAACTGTGCGAAAATAGCCAATCTGTATGAGAGTTTTTGCGTGTTTCTTGCGACATCAAACAGCTTTGTCGGAAAGCCCCCTCCCTGCTGAGCTGTTTGACATAATTAAACTTGCCGTTATGCAACTATTAGGCACACCCAGACCATTCTAGGCCGTGAACCATTGGTTGCAGATCTTCCGTGAAATCACCAAAGACGTCGTTCTTTTGACAGGCGAGTACAGTCATTCTCTGCGGCGCACAAGGTAGACCACAGACGGAACGCCAAGAACACAAACGTGTTGTGCTTCTCGAACTGCCACATGCAAATGCGAAAAAATTACCATGCCTTACTAAAGAAAGTTTAGAGAATCGCGTTATCTTTCTAACATAAAAACTGCGTAAAAGTGCAAGACTGCGTCAGAAGCTTCGCTAAAAGTGCGTTTAATCAATCGTCAAACCTACAAACACCTGAATCGCAATCTAAGAACGAACCCATGCGATGATTTATCGCCCACAAATGGCGTATTCGGTTGGCCGCTCTGGTCCCCTGGCTCGGAGTCACCAGATGCCAAGGCGGTTCGAAATCAGAGCGCGAGAGGCAGCGTATCAACCGAATGCATCGGCGATCTCGGAGCAGCGCGCCTGTAGCGCCACCGTGCAGCCAGCGCGGGAAGCCGCCGGATAAACATTTCTGCGCTGCATCGACAAATGGCGCCGTTCAGTTAAGTGGCCAAACCGCGGCGTTTTGTGTCACGTGACCCGTCCTCCCGGCCAGATCGCGCCACGCTCTCACTTCGAAGTCAGAGCGGTCGGGAGCGCTCGAAATCAGAGGCTGACGCTCCGAAAGAACCAACCCAAGGTAGTTCGAGCGCTCGAATTCTACCAACCGAAGGCGCGGCCGCTTTCAGAGAACTCCAGAGCGCTCGTAAACGCCCAACCGAATACGCCATAAGTAAACGCATCCACGAACGATCTAAATGATACTGCCGATACGTGGTTTGTGTGATAAAGGTATACTATGGTACTCCTACTTCATGATTAATGCGTGTACTGCCTTATCTATAGAACCGCTTCTTTTTCGCGATTTTCGAGTAACCGTTTTGACAGAATGGGAGTCCGGTTTCACGCACGCGCCCTGTCTGCAGAGATCTTAAGAGAGCTCTACGGTCCATCAACCGGTCTATGGAGAAATGGGTTAGTTTTTTTACAGGACGCGATCGGTCCAACTAAGAAAGCTGTCGCTTGAATAACACGACGCAGCCCCTTGTCAATGCGTTCGAGCCAGCTTGAAAACTTGCAGTGAAACAGATTGTAACGTTTCCATGTTTATCTGCTAGAATAGAACTGTAGCACCACCAAGTTTCACTGAGCTAATTACCTGGCTAATGTGCTACATGGCAAACGTAATACAATCGTACCACTCGTTGGACAGTGCCTCGATGAGAATATGCATAAGAATATTCTTATACCTTAATCATATATCTTACTTCAATTATAATCGTGTGTGCCAGTAAACTCAAAAATAAAAAAAGTCCCGGCATGGATCCCGGCCGGAGACCAGAACAGGCTAAATTGTTTCTCTACTACACTCCGGCGTTCCCAACTCGCTAACAATAGGCGTGCTTTTGTTCATACCACGTTTTCAAGATATAATAAGTGATCAACTGCAGTTCGCTCCGCCGAACGATGGATATTTGTGTCCGATATAACGCGAATCATACCGGCGCCCGTTCTCTCCCTCGAAGTACCATAACTTAGCGCTATATCAATCCCAGCTGACAACGTAAGTTAAAATCGCAGCGTATCTCGCTATTAAATAAAGCTGTAGACTGGGCTAGCTGGTAATTCATAGCGAACAAATGTAGCGCAGCCGAAACACACGGGACGGAAGGAATACACACGGACGAGCGCTCACTTCCAACTGATTCTTTATTCACAAGACGAAACAAGAACAAAACAACAACAAAAACAAAAAAGAAAAAAGAAAAAAAAGAAAAAAAATTCCCCCGCATTTCCCCGAGGGGGAGAATGTGAAAGTGCGAATGCACGGTTGTCGGCCCGCTTGCGGCGCTTGCGCTCGGCCCCCGCAGCCCACCGCCTCGCCGCCTTCTCTTCCATCTCTTCCATCGGGTTTGTAGTATCACGTGTACACCACGCAGTTATCAAGCCGCTATAACGCCGCTGAGTCGCCAACGCACGCCGCTGACGACGTAGTTTGAATGCGTTAAAGATGTAAGGCGCGTTACTCACACTGATATCAGCGTGGCGTCCGTGGCTTGGTCGGTAGAGCGTCGCGCTGCGGCCGCAAAGTCCGCGGATCGAAACCTGGCGCCGGATGCTGTTTCTTTATAGAGGAGCACTGCGGACGCCGACGCCGCCGGCGGTGGATGGTTTGGGGTCGCTTATAAAGTCATTCGCACTTAAAATCAGTGAGGCAGCTCAGATGGCGCGGGAAAAAAACGAATGTGTTAGCAAACCGTCGGTTGCGTTATCTGACCGTGAATTACATTTTCGGCAATGTGATGCCATACGCGACAGGTCACTGTGATTGTGAAGATGTTTGGCGCGTGTTGGGTGTACTCGATCTTTCTTTGTCAGCATTTTTTTTGTTTTTGTTGTTTTTGTTGTTGTTTTGTTTTTGTTTCCTTCGTCTTTTTTTGTTCCTGCTAAGGCTAAGCATATATATTTGCCGTCTTGTGAATAAAGAATCAGTTGGAAGTGAGCGGATCGTCCGTGTGTATTTTTTCCGTCCCGTGTGTTTCTGCTGCGCTACATTTGTTCGCTATTGAAATCGCAGCGTATCTCGTAATTCATGTCATTCGTTGCGGCCATGACTGAATTTGGTGGCACCAGCCGCTGTGGCTGAGTGTCCAAGGCACTGTGCTGCTAAACCGATGGGCGCAAGTTCGACCCCGGCCGCTACGACCGTTTTTTCCTAAGGAAGGCGAAAAGCAAAGACTCCCGATTCCGGTGCAACGTTAAAGTTCCCCACGCGGTCGAAATTAATCCCGAGGCCTCCACTACGGCGCTCACACGCAGCCCCCAGAACCTGAAGTAGGTGTGCCATTGTAGCAACACGTTGCGAGTGCATTTTAGCTCGCACAGCAAACTCCCACAATACCCAATTTGTATCGTCTAAGTGCGTCAATTAGTGCTAATCTCAAACTCCCGACCAACCGAGTGTATACGACCCGCCGCGGTGGCTCAGTGGCTAAGGCGTTGCGCTGCTGAGCACGAGGTCGCGGGTTCGATTCCCGGCCGCGGCGGCCGCTTTTCTGATGGAGGCGAAAAGCAAAAACGCCCGTGTGTACGAGATTTCGGCGCACGTTAAAGATCCCCAGGTGGTCAAAATTAATCCGGAGCCCTCCACTACGGCGCGCCTCATCGCCTGCGTTGCGTCGGCGCGTTAAACCCTACCATCAATCAATCAATCAACCGAGTGTATACGCTTAAAGCAGACGCAAGAGCTTGATGGAGAGGAAAAGGAAGAAAAAAAAAAAAAAAGCCCAGAACAGGTATCCCGGAGTAGCTAAATGCGCTACGCCATGCTCACGCATGACTTCCGCTTACGTGACTTGAAAGTCCGCTCATTTTCCGAGGGAAAAAAGAGAGAGAGAGAGATAACGCGCCCTCGATTTAGTGGAAGAAGCGCCAAAATAAAACCGCGAGATGAATTCAAGGAAGCGCGCCGCTGTTGGAACTGCAGCAGCAGCAGCAGAAAACACAACCAAAACAAGAGAGAGCAAAAGAAAACGAGTTGTCCCATCTCACAGAGTGCAAGGCCAGGCGAGGTTAGAAAACGCACGGTGATATCACTAGCACTGACGGCGTTGGTTAAAGACCGCGGTGAACGAAGAAAACACGCGTCGTAGGCGTTAATGACTCGGGAGGAATAGGAAACTTTTTGCCGTCTCACGAGGTACTACTAGGAAAGTAGAGGTGTGGCTGTAGCAGGCAAGTCATAACTATCAAGAAGCCCTAAACAAAACAAGTGGGGCGACAAATGGCTAGCCAAACGGTTCCACGTGCTATATATAGCTTTGTCTAAGCACTCCTATGTTTTTTTTTCTTGAGCTTTCGTATATCTGGCCGGGGAAAATGCGCGTTTTCAGTAACGCCGCCCGTTGTCTAGACGGTACCCTTTTCTTCATGATTTTAATATACAGACACACTGTCTTTCGTTCTGCTTCGATCAGCCCGTGCAGACTCGACTCGCAACCACTGAAATGGCGCAATTGCCAACGCTTTTATGCGGCCTTTCCAAACCATTAACATGACTTTGGACACCCCTTTTCTTTTTCGAGTGTTGACAGGATTAAGTATAGCAGCCTTTCTTGCGCACTTCACTTAAAATGAAATTCAGGCGGCAAATTTGGTACAAATTTATACGATCGTGAAAGTAGCAAGGTTTTATTTGCCAACACAAAACCTCGAACCTTACTTTTTCCCCTGTCCACCTTTGAGCACCCCTCCACTTCTAACGAACGAGCGACAAATGCTTTCACCCCGCGTAAGAACGTGAGGCGCTGGCTCGACCTTGGCTGAGCTTGAAGGTCACATGACGCTGCCAGCCACTTTCTGGTTTCGTACCTGGAATAACAGAGCTTTCACTCTAAAAAGACAGAGGCCCACTGGAAACTAATGCGCAAAGACGAATAGACGAGCAGGAACGGACGCAACTGAATACCTCAGTGCGACCCCATGTATCCGCATGAAGCACTATGTACCGAACCACATTAAAATGGGATTTGTCACTATAGAAATATGCTTTGCTGGAAAGACATATTTTTCTAGGGGCAATATAACACGTCTGATATCGAACTATCTTGTCCCAAAGATATTTTATTAAGTACTTTTATACGAGCAGTGTAGCCCTGTACACAGAGTCCCTTTAATGCCAGCTTCGCAACCACACTACCGTTATTGCTGGAAATTAGTTTTCCAGAATCAATATACGGATTGTAATATGAAAGTGTGAAGGCCCTAGGACCTGTATTCAGTAATAATTTCGTTGCGGCGAAGGCTAAGGCGTCGCACTACAAACTCTGCAGACGGATTCACTCGCTCAGCCCTCATAAAAATTCTAAAACATAAACAAAACACTGTCGTCAAAGTGACTTGACGTGAGGAGTCTCAGCGCGACCACATCTGTAGATAAATATCCGTAAAAATCTTGCCATCTTCGGCGTCTACGAGCGATACAACGCACCGGACAAGCTAACGACGCCTCTTTACCCAGTACGGTATCGTTGGCGCAATTTGAAGAGCACTTATCGCACAACAACAAACACCACAAGTGCTTCTCGCTACCGCCTGCCTAACCATCGGCCCGTCTGCATTCTTGCCGATCTTCGATACGTCGTTATGGCTGAAACAAACACAAAAATAAAAAACACGCACAGAGCCCTCATTAGAGGCTCGCAGGCGTCTTATGTGCAAACAGATCGTAGCAGCGCAGAAAAGCATGGGGGGTTGTCCCGACGTGACCGCCGTGTTAAGATCATCCCCTCGCATCCTCCCTGCCCTCTCCCTCCTCTCGCGAACCCGCCTCGGCGATTACGAGAGCGCGTAATTAGCCCGTCGGCTGCCGTGGACGACGCTTATTAAAGAAAGCGGCAGAGAGAGTGAGCTAGTGCGCACGGAAGGGCGAGAGACAGCCCGTTGCCGGCGCGTGTGGCTTCGTGGCGGCCGACGAGCCGTGGGAAAGTTACGTCGTCCGTCTTTTGAGGGGGGAGGAGGATGGGGTTGGGAGACGGCCGCCACGTGGTTATGCAGCCGAAAACTGCGCATGCGCACGAGCGAAAGGTCAAGGGACGGGGAACTGGCAGAGCGCGTGGCGGGGACGCTCTTAATTAAGGCAGCAAGTGGAACAGACGACGTGCACTCTCCGGAATGCTCCTAAAAGAGTGTCTGAGCGGATATTGGACAACACATTCTGGGGCTTCATGTTCACTGAACAAACTTCACAAAAACCTTCGATGTTGGAGGAGTCGGCTGCTGTAAGTTGTGAATAGGAAGCGCTCAGTAGACTATGGCATTCTACTATGGCGCGACGGTGAGAGCGTATGGATAAGTGCAACTTTAGAAAGTAATCGACACCTTCCTCCCGCACTCCCCGACTATCATCATGTGCACTACTAAACTAATCTTCATGTGTTCTTGTCCCCGGTAATTTGCGCGCAGTTTGTTTTTTTAAGATGCATTATTACCAACTGGACCAACTTTCAGCCCTTTCAAACTAATCTTGTTCATTATGGTCATAATGATCCCCTCTTCAAAAGTCGGGATAGTATTATTTTAGAAGTGATGTGGTTAGGGCAGAATACAAAAGGTGGCATTAGCCCAGGACTTGTGCTGATGACTGAGACACTATTAAAACATGGTTTTTTGTTAGCACTGAATGCCGAGGAACGGTTATTGTATCCTACATAGCTACACTCCTATTCTGAATTCCTAAATAGCGCGCTTACTCCTACTCTGAGCACTATAAAGTTGCATTCTCCACCGGCTTACCTCCTGGGCGGTCAAGCAAGCCACCCGGAGTAGCGACTGCGGGGTGCCCTCGTCTTGGCTGGCCACCCCGGCCTCTAGCGACGACTTGTTGCGCCGCAAGGTCCGAGCTAATCAGCCGGTGAGCCGACTGCTCGTATGTAGGGTCGGGGAGAGGTGGTAAAAATAAAGCCGTTCCACTCAAAGTGAAAGCTCATAGAAGTGCAGAGAAAGTGATTCGTCATAGTGGGCTAAAACGCCGTTATCAGCTCACTGCTACCACCCAAAGAAACGCAAATTTACCGCCTGCCTAGTTTTCCGCATTCATATGTTCTGTTCTTTTTGTGCTTGCTTTTCCTCCCTCCCGTGCCGCCGCTGCACAGCCACTTTTTTTGTTTTCACTTACTATCGCAAAAACCAACACAACGAGCATTCCGAACTAAATGAATGCGGGTGCTGCCGGTTACTTGTGTATATTTTGCGTCAAATGTACCTGCAGTTTTTTTTTTTTTGCGCTAAACAACGGGGAGATGTATGACAAGCGTGTTCACGAGTTGCGAACGGTTATAACTATTTAAACCGCTTGGTTTTCGAGGCCTCTGCGGGACGACCTACGACGGATCGCCGGGCTCTACTTAGGTCCGTTACCTAGCAGCACCTCCTGACTCCGGCAGTCGTTTGGCATCGACCGTTACAGCCCGCTACTACGACAAGGCGACCCCCTAAATTGATATGCACTTAAAACTGAAATTGCTGGGAGTTTATGCCAAATAAGTCATCACAAGGAGTACGCATGATTGGATCTATACCTTACTTAAGATTAATTTATCGTTTTTTTCGTAATATTTGCGTAAAAAATTTACCGTCCATTCTCATAGAAAGCTGAGAGACGCGCGAACGTTAAAAGATCGTCCAACCTTCGTTGCAAGTGCGTCCAATCGAAATTCAATCCTTCAAAGACGCAAATCGGAAACGAAGAACAAACCCATGCGACGATTCTTCTTGCACTAAGTACACGCATGTACGAACGACCTAAATGTGTACCGATACGTGATTCATGAGATAACTGTAAACTATTGTACGCCTTCTTCCTCATCGATGCGCGTATCGTCTCATCTGGAGCCGTTCCTTTTTTGCGATTTTCAAGTAACAGTTTTGACACAATGGAAGCCTTGTTTCACGCACGCGCCGTGTGTGTCCAGAGATCCTATCGGAACTTATCGGTCGACCAACCGGTCTATGGGGAAATGCATTTTTTTTTACAGAACGCCATCGGTACAACTGAGAAGCCTCCGCTTTAATGATACCTGCCCCGAGAAGTGTTACACGAAACGTAATGAGAGACGCAGGTCTTAATAGGCCCAACGAACCATACAGGAGATGAAGACCGGAGTAAGGCTTACGGAACGCACAAATAATGCCTCCACAAACAAATTTCTAAAAAAAGGAGTAAAGTTGTGCCCGCACGTGTTCCCAAGCACTTTAAACAGGAGGACTACCCGAGTAACGCAATGGCAACCATTGTACGAGGACATAGGCAGGATCGGATAGGGAATGGATTTGCATTTCGCTGTATAAGGGTGCGTCGACCTACGGAAAAGGCGGTCAAGAAACCCTGCAACACTTTTTCCCACTTTTTTTTTTCGAAATCTTAATTATTTCAGAACGTAGTCACCAACACATCTAGCACTTAGATTGGGAGGTCGCTAAGTACCTCGGCCAAAAAATACTGCTCTATGCCCATCATATAAGTTAAAAGCTTGCTGAAAAGATTTTTGTCTCTTTCCCAGTCTCGGCGTTCTTCGACCGCTGGAATTACGTCTTTACAGCGGCGTAGCGTCTATGGGCCAGATTTGCTTCAGTTGCAGCAATGACCGTATTTGATAGCCACTTTAAAAAGAATTCCCCAAAGACAAAACAGAACCGGAAGGTGTATCTCCTGCGACGAGCAAATCACGCAGCGCCGTTCCGGGTTAGCGATAACTGTAGTACTTCCGCACGCTAAGGAAACAGTGAAACCGTTTATTGAAAGTATTGAAGGGTCCCTTTCAGCCCGCAGGGTACACGAGCCGGTACATAGTAATAATTATGTCCCAAATGGAGTCAGGTTTCGCAAAACTTAAGTGATCGAAGAAGGGGGGTGGTTGTTGTTGAACACGCTTATTTCACATTTTATACTAATGTAAGGCTGCTGTACGTAAACAATGCGCGCCAATCCACCCTGTGAAGGTGGTCTGAAAGCGAAGCTCTACACGACACGCACAACGATTACCCATGCGACGTCCCTTGTGTTCACACACGTGGCTCTACAGAGAGAGAAACCAGAGACAAGTGAAATGTACTTAACCGCACCTTTTATTACTTCAAAGGAATATTCTTTGCTAAAGTTATATCAATGCACGATTCATGAACGGTGGTTGGTTTAGTTGTATTGGTGAAGCGCATGATTGGAAACATTTAAATGAAGCTCAAACCCGGTGTGCGATCTCAATCTTCAGTCTCTGCCGCCGCCGACGGAGACGACGACATCGGCGGCAGAGAGGGAGAAGTGGGATGCCGTGCGTTGATGTGAGCTTCCTTTAATTTTTATAACTCCTAGCGCATGCGCAAGGCGCGCACACGGCAGCTACACGTGCCCTGGCGGAGAGCCCAGCAGCGCGAGAGGTCGCGTGACGCTATCGCGTGCATTTAGCGAGAACGCAGGGAGTAAACCCGCAGATGTGTTCGGTGAGTGCAACGTCTGTCTCCCCCGTCTCCGCGTGCGCTCGTAGCTCAATCGGTAAGACAACGGGCTCTCGCTTTGTTACGTTATTAGTTTCAGGTTCGATTCCTAGCGGTGCCAGTAACTTCTTTCATTTGTTCGCGGGAGTTTTCTGCAGACAACAATGGTCGCGAACGACCCCTTGTGGGCGGAGTTAAAACGTTTCGCTTTAAAAGAAGAACGGTAAAAATAAGCATACAAAGAAGGTAAGCGCAGAAGTGCCTCATGGGACTATGTTCTGCGTAAACGAGATGCATTTGCGATGGAACTGCAAGATGTTGATTATTGATGAGCCCAGTGAAAGGAACGTGAGACGGCACATGGAAACTCGGGTGCCGTGAGAGACGGGAATAACGGAATAAGGAATCATTAGCAGCACCTCACAAACATGCAAAAACAAGAAAGAAACGCCGTGCAGAAATGAAGAAATAGGCAGATATAAACACTGGCCGGAACTGCCTATTGCGGAATTTATAGTTGAATGGTCTTTGTCGCTGTTTCTCTTCAAAACACCGGGTGGTGTACCGGATCCGTCCAGTTCAAACCAGCCGAGTGCAGCTTCTGGGCGGAATTTCTCCAAATGTCGGTTTTCTTGCGTTTGGCGTGGTTCCAGACAGCGCGAGGAGGAGTCGATTTCCTTATCGTCTGTTTTTGTTGTGCCCCTATCTCGCCTCCCTTCGACGCCGTTTTACTTCAGACAGCGTATTTTTCGTTTCCGTTTCTCTTTTACGTTTAATGAATCACGCCGCTGATTTGATAGACATTTGTTATAGACATTTGCGAGTAAATTTTCAGTTCGTTCTTATTTTAAGCTCTTAATTTTTTTCACTTTACATATGTTGATGTGTTGGTTCGTGGCAATATTCCCTGAATCTCTGTTTCATTTTTAACATTTTCGTATTTTGATGCGATTTTATTGGCGTGAGAGCGCTGGATTAGATAGGCATTCGCGAATTTTTTTGTTAGTTTAAGTTTTCTGGTATACATTGTAACGGTTAACGTGCTTGGACATGTACATGGCGGATGGGAAATCCCTGGACTAGAGGCAGCAGCAGCTCCCTCAGCTGTGGTCTTTGTGTGTTTTCTGTTCTGTATTTCCTTTTCTAAATTTTGGGATCTAAAATAGTATAGGTCACATCCTGATTAGGTGCAAAGTTTCTTGGCCAATCCCACGCGTGGGTATGTGCCATGTTCCGAGGCAACCAACCAACCAACCAACCTGTGTGACCTCTCCGTCCTGTTCAGGAAATAATTGATTGATTGTAGGGTTTAACGCGCCGACGCAACGAAGACGATGAGGCGCGCCGTAGTGGAGGGCTCCGGATTAATTTTGACCACCTGGGGATCTTTATCGTGCGCCGAAATCTCGTACACACGGGCGTTTTTGCTTTTCGCCTCCATCAGAAAAAGCGGCCGCCGCGGCCGGGAATCGAACCCGCGA
Source organism: Haemaphysalis longicornis (assembly GCF_048455015.1). Lineage (NCBI taxonomy): Eukaryota > Metazoa > Arthropoda > Arachnida > Ixodida > Ixodidae > Haemaphysalis > Haemaphysalis longicornis. The sequence continues at coordinate 143,515,090 of NW_027526407.1, forward strand.
CCTTGTTCAGGAAATAAACGCTCTTTTACCGTAACAATATCTTATTTCATATGTTTATATTTTGCTATATTTTAACCTTTTTATGAATTTCGCATGCCATTTCGATGATTACGAACACGGCTTGCTGTTACCCGGTTGGTTCCCCCTTTTCAGTTGTTATTCTTCTTAATTAGTTGCCGACACCAACATCTAATAGTTCACCAACTACGTAATAGGCAATCGCTGTTATTATCATCATAATATATTGCTCGCTGCAACAGGCGCCCGTCTTGCCTCCGGCGCGATCACCACGCATCCAGAAGAACCAAGCCCGCTAATTTAATCCAAAACAACCTGATCTATTCGTCACAATTTCCTGCCTCTCACTACGACGCATTCTGTTCACACCACACAATAATCCATATAGCACCGGAATGGATGCACGCGGCAACAGCGCGCTCTCATTTCCGGCCGAAAACCTAATAAGAGACGCACGCCAGCCTAACTAGTGCGCAGCTCCCGATAATCCGCAGCGCATAGCGGCCGTCGTCGTGGACTAAGTGGTCCATTTTTTCTCCGCTCCGCTAACCCTATTACACGAATCAAAGCGAAGCGTACAGCACTCCTCTCCTGATTGTGGCCACCTGCGCACGCCTTTCTCTGCACGCGCAGGGGGATGGTTCGCAGGAGTTTCCCCAGAACACAAACGGAGACAGGGAAAAGGGGAGAACACGAAGAGATTAGGGAAGATGGAGAGGAAGAGCGTGCTTTAAATGCCGCGCCGCGGTTGTTAGGAGTGCAAACGAACGCCGTAGCAGTACTTTGCGTCGCGTTCTGTACTATGGCGAAAGGCGCACGTGTCCTGTGTGTCGTAATGCGGTTGATTTCCTTTTCGGGGAACACGTTCCATTCCCTCATTTCCCTCCCTACGCCGTTATTCCCTCGTGGGGATCGAATACGGGGCGACTTGGGCTGAACCCTAACCGAAACTTTTGCGAAGGCAGGTTTGGCAACTGTAACAGTAGTGATAATAAAACAGGCTAGGAAAGAAAGGGCTGTGTGTGCGTGTGTGTGGATGGGGGTGTGGGTGGTGGGTGTACTGGTCCTTTGCGACCTCATTGGGCTTCTGTTATCGAGTAATTTTCTCTCCCCGCCACTTGCGAGTATTGTGGCTCAAAGCGAATATCGTCCGCGCATACTAGCTGTGCCCGGTTCTCATGCAATGGAGATTGTGGCTCCCAGCTTCCCTCCCCTCTCGTTAGTTCGGGCTGGGACGTGAAATTGGACGCGCTACTTCATCTTTCGGACGGATCGATTAGCGTGACATCGCAGCATACGCAGCGTCTCTTGGGTAATCACGGGTTCGAAATTACCGCACGTGGAGTTATGCCCCCGACTGCGACATCAGGTGGAAACACTGGGATTGACGTCACGGTATGCGCCCGCTTTTATGTTGCAGTCCTCACTGCAGCGGCAAAGAGGGCTTTTTTTAATGCGGTAACCTGCATAAGGACAGCCTCAGAACTAGCGGGGAGCGTGTCCGTCATCCGTTGCAGATCGTACCATGAAAGGGGGAAAAAAAGTGCCCACACCCTCCCATTCAGTTCCCCGAACTACGCATAATCCGCCTCTGTGCCGTGCCTTCCCTTAAGCTTTGTTAGATGCCCTGCCACGCTTCCCCTCGAGATCCGGGCTCTAAATATTTTAGGGGCGAAGCACCTTAGGGGCTCGGGCTCTCAGTGTCTCCTGTCAACTCATGTCGTCACGGTAAATCAAGTTGTCAAAAGATGGTCAAAAGACGAGTGTAATCTAGATAAAACCGGTTCAAAATTAGCTAGCTTGATTTAAACTAATGTAAAATATACGAATAATCGGGAGTTAATTGCATTATTAACAGAAATTTGTTTAATTCGGTCTGGATATTGGTTTCAAACGCCAGGTTTTCTCCTGTAAACCATACTTCTTAGCATGCTGCGGCGTTTAACACGAACACAACTTACGGCCAGTGTCTCTCATTTAATTGCTTAACTCCGGTTCAACGCAAGAGAGGGCGCCACCGCATCAGCAAGCGCGTGATTGCTCTTCCCACCGGCGCCTCTCCGGCGCCCAATCAGCGCGCGCCGTGTGGAAAGAGAGAGACTTACAACCTTTGAGCACACTTATACACTGTATGCTTCGCCTCTCGCCAGGTTTGACGTTAGTGGAGATGGCCCGGGATTCCCTTTTCTCTGCCATTCCTGTCCTTCAGTTCCCCTTGGCGTGCTAAAGTGGGGTTCACTCGAGTTCCATTAGCCCTCCACAGTCTAGTTCCTTCTCGGTGCCCCCCCCTCTGAATTCCCTTAGCGCTCTAAAGCATGGTTTCCTGCCGTTTCTCTCCTTGGGTTACCTTAGAGCGAGAAGGTTCGGTTCTCTGTCGTTAGAGACAAAACGAATCCCGGGTCATCTCCGTTAACGTGAAATCTGGGGAGGGGCGAAGCATGCAGTGTATAAGTGTGTTCTTGGCGCCTTGGCGCATTTTCCCACGGAGATGAAACCGTTTGGTGGTCGAGATATACAGCTTTGCTGTAAAAGTCTCGTGACTTTGAAGCGCGAAGCATGCTAGCTCGAGGCGTTGGAAAACGAGCGCCCCAGTTTATTCTTTGAGTACGCGTTTTTGCCCGTGGAGATAAAACGTTCCAGCAAGAGGCGTTTGAAAATGAGTGTCCCAGTGTGTTCGTTTAGTACAGCGTTTCTGCCCACGGAGACGAAGCGTTCTAGCGCGAGGCGCTGAAAAACGAGCGTCGCGGTGTGTCCTTTTATTACGCTTTTTTGCCTCTGGAGATCAAACTTTCTAGCACGAGGCGTTGGAAAACAAGTGTCCCGGTGTGTTCTTTTAGTACGCGTTTTTGCCCACGGAGACGAAGCGTTCTAGCGCGAGGCGTTAAAAACGAGTGTCCCGGTCTGTCCTTTTATTACGCTTTCTTGCCCACGGAGACGAAACATTCTAGCGCGAGGCGTTGGAGAACAAGTGTCGTCGTGTTTTAGTAGCGCGACTACATGAAACGACGACGACGACAGGAGACGCCGACAGTCCGAGGGTGTTCGCTTCTCGAAAAGAGTTACGTGCACCGTGCCAGGGTGCAATGTTCCAGGAATGCCGGCTACTGGGGTAACTGCATACAACCGTGGCCGCAGCAGCGCACAGACCTCGGCGTCCGGGTCCGCATGTGGGCTTACAACTGGCTGCTCACTGCCCTTCATCTTTCTCTACTCGGAAACTGCGTACTGTCATGAAAATTCGCTTACCGGCGCGCTCTTTATTTTAGGCTCCGTGACCGCTTCACGGCTGGCCGCCTGAAAATGGCGACGTGCCCTGACCAAGCCGTTTGCTTGCTTGCTTGCGCGCTCTCTTACTTGATTATCGCGAAGTTTAGTTGCGCATTCAATGTACATGATTGCATTTAGGTACTAATTTTGTAATTTAATTCGTTTTCCATCTTTTCCGCATCCATCACCCCTTGTCCGATTAGTCACAACAGAATGACCGTTTTTCTGTGCGTGTCTGTGAGACGGCGTTTTGCGCGTCGGAGCTACACCAGGGCTCTAAGGCGCATCCTAGTGAAGGAAAACGGATTAAAGCAGAATACCTGAGCATATTTACGTACACCCAAATGTCGGCACACGGACGTTTTCGTTTTTCGCATGCGTCGGAAAAACGGGTCCGCCCAGGCAGCAATCGATATTGCGTCTTCGTTCCCATTAGTACAACGCCTTAGCTACGGAGCCACTCAGACGGGTAAGTAATCCAAGGATGCAAGGGAATTTGCTTATTCTAGCAACTTTAATCAGTGTTCGCTCGGCCAAAGTAACTGGGGCAATGCTACCTCAGTCCTTACGTGGACTACTGAAAAAAAATACCAGGAACGGGTGTAGTACACTGCTGAAATTAATTTAACCATTTGTTGTGTTCGTGCCCAGCGGAAGTGCATTCCGTTTCGGCGCTTTCCGACAGCGCGCCAGTCGGCGCCTCTCGACCCCGCGCCAGCAAGGGGCCCTTTCCCTCGCCGACGCCGCCCCCGACCAACACCCTCTGCGCCGACTCCGCGGTGCGATGGACAAGGCGGGAGAGACGCTTTGGGGACCTTGCTGCAGAGCAGTCGCTAAAAGCCGCGTCCTTCTTGAAGTGAATAAACCCTATTTCAAGTGTGCCCGTGCGTCAGCTTGTCACTGACCGCGCGGACATAACACCATTGAAGTGGTTATATTACCTAGGCCAAGACAGCGGGCTGAAAGACATACTAAAAGCTGTGTTCTAAAAAAGTCCGTAGCCCACTGCACTTGTAACGACGTTAAACGTGTAGAGTAACCCTCTAACTTAAAAGTAAAAAGTAAAGTAAAGTAAAGTTTCTTAAAAGTAAAAGTGAAACGGCGTCAGCTTGCGCTACTGGCGCCGTTAGGCGTAACCGCCATCATCATATCTTAGATGATGGCGGTTCGAAGAGCTAGACGAGGCTGCGACCGGAGCATAAATTAGCCTCCTTGAGAAAGACAAGTTCAAAGGGAAAAAGGATAGCGGCGGTAGCAAGGTAGGGTAAATTTAGTGAAACCCGAAGCGCGCCACCTCGACAGCGCGGTGAGCCAGAAACCAGCGGAAAGAATGTGTCTGTTTTTTTTTCTTCTTCTCTTTTTCCCTGCATCGGCAATTTTCTCTCTACGTTTTCCAACGCTCTTATCTCCAAGCGCCCAGAAGCGCCCAGCAGGCGGTCAGACGAGCTGCCCAAAACACGAAATGGCAAATGAGAGAACAAGGAAACCGGACGATGACAGAAAACAGGCACTGCCTCGGCCCCATACGCGGTGAAAAAACAAGAGAGAGAAGAAGAAGAAGAAAAAAACACTGCTGTCACCGGCGCGAAAATGTACGGTCGGCCGCGTTTTACTGCGATGACAAGCCATCAATTATGGCTGCCAACGCCCGCGACGCCATTAAATAAGCTGTCCGCGTGTTTTAAATTTTCTTCTTTTCGTAATTTCTTTCCCGTGTTTCAGCTGGCCGCTTCCTTCCTCGTATGTTAAGCGGAGAGACCGCGCTGTGTTTTCGGCTAAGGCACCACCGGCACGCCGCGAGATAATTAAAGCGGAAATTTTCGCCCCGATACGCATTAAAAATTTAAATACATCTTCGCCCTCTGTTCACCAGCACTGCTAAGGTGCGAGTTTGTTTTCTTTTGTGAAGTTTTTATCGCTCGTTTCCGTTTTCATTAACCCTAAAACAGCGCTTCGCTTCCATGCTCCGAGCAGTGCGCGTTCAATCGTATGTGCGCCTTTACGGGCTGCTTGGGCCCCCAAGTCTTCCGAATGCAATTAGCGCGCGTTCGTGAATAATTTGCCAGGGATTAACCAAAGCAGGTCCCGGCCAGGGAGCCGGTACGCTTTCTTACTATTGTTTTTTGCATGATTCCAGGGGGTGCTGACGAAGGGCCATTTATGATTCATCGGGCTGTTCCACGCGGTGACTCGTCGAATGAAAAGCCATTTTGGCAGGGACTCACGTTTCAAGCGCTAACGCTTGTGGGAATACCGTTTAGACAGGCATTGATTGGCACTGAGGCCTACGTTGTTGCAAAGCGTAGCTGTGCGTTCAAGATCCGCAGCCGTCTGCTGCATATCTGCACGACTGTTCCATAGCTGCACCCTGCACTTGGTTGGTAAAAAACTCTATTGAATGCCTGCTGAGCTTTCGCTGACCGGGCCTAAGTCACCCGCTTGGGGGTGTCGAAGTCCTGCCGCTTCACCGCCTCACAAACCTGCTGGGCGGCCCAGAGTTGACCGTCGAGGCTGGCGCTGCACAAGGCACCGGACAGCCGCGGCGGGAGGGTTCTGGAGTTAGCGCCGTGCGGATCCTTGGTGCAATCCCAGAGCACGTGGGTTAAGGTGGCTACCTTTGCCAGTGGCTCCCTGCCTATTCCGGGATAACTGGAAATGTGAAGGCGGACGTTGCAGCATCCACAGCGCATGACCAACGCGGATCAAAAATACCGGTGCCATTTTCTCGCAAACATGCTTCAGCCCTTGCATCCAGTGTGGCATGGAGCATGCAGCTCTCGCTTTGGGCAGACGCATCCCGTCATCACGCGGCCCTCTACTCTATCGACCCGCATTGTAATTTTAAGATGCCACCTGGGCTATCCAAGCATGATGAAGCAGTACTCCACCGTATGCGGTTGAACGTCGCCTACACGCGATACTATTGCGACAAAATCAACCAGTCCACCTCGCCTCGGTGCCCACAGTGTGGTGTGTGTGAAGATCTGCAACACCTCATTTGTTATTGTGCGCGCTTTTGTACACAAAGAGGGTCTCTCGCAGTGTCCGTGGGACCCGCCGCGGTGGCTCAGTGGCTAAGGCGTTGCGCTGCTGAGCACGAGGTCGCGGGTTCGATTCCCGGCCGCGGCGGCCGCTTTTCTGATGGAGGCGAAAAGCAAAAACGCCCGTGTGTACGAGATTTCGGCGCACGTTAAAGATCCCCAGGTGGTCAAAATTAATCCGGAGCCCTCCACTACGGCGCGCCTCATCGCCTGCGTTGCGTCGGCGCGTTAAACCCTACAATCAATCAATCAATCAGTGTCCGTGGGCCGGCCGCTCTCCGTAGGACTAGAACTGAGGGACGTATTAGGTCCTTGGAATACTTCCAAACGTGCCGCTCGTGCAACGAGAGCCCAATTGGCTTGCCTAAAAGACACAAGCTTTGATCAGACTTTGTAAATAGTTAAACTCATATGTACTCCTCTTCATCATTATAATCATCACCGTCATCGGGTTCGTCTGGCGTAGCAAGCCAGACAGCTTAGTTCGGCTGACATGGCCAGTTTCATTAAAGATCGTTCCCCCCCTCTCCCTCTCTCTCCCTCTCTCTCTCTCTCTCTCTCTCTCTCTCTCTCTCTCTCTCTCTCTCTCTTTGCGGCAGACTTTACATGTGTTCGCCGTGTAAATTTCCCGATACATTCTGTGATAGTGTGCACCATCCCCAATGGCAAGATTGCCGAATTGTTGCTAATTGTTCGAGTGCTAGTCACTTATCTGTGGATTCACCGCTGTCGTATCGAGGCCCACCCTTCCTTTTATTTTTCTTTGTCGGTACGTCTTAGAAAAGCGCCCTGCAATTAAACCCGCTTTCGCACTCCCACTTGCACGAAACAAACTGTTTGGAACGAAATATGAACGTAGGAGTCTAACCCGGCAGTCTGATAGTTGAATAGAAAGCTAATTGGAAGACCACCTCGCAGAAAAGAGAAACAGTTAACACTGCCTACCGCCTGGCTCATGATCCCGGTATTCTTCACATAATTGACCGCCGTACCCTCTCTAACCCCAATAAAACAAGGTTTGCAGAGTTAAATAACTTCTTACTGCCTTCAGTGCGCACTAACTATGGGAAAACTTCAGTCGGCTTTGCTGCTATAAACGCTTGGAACCACTTGCCTTATAATGTTAAATCTGCATCATCCTTGTCATCATTCAGGCATGCTCTCAGGACATTTCTTTTCTCTGACAATTTACGCTGATGTAGTTGCTTACTAATGTATTCCTTTCCAATGTTTTGTACACTTGTACTTCATTTTCTGGTATTTATTATTCTTACATGTTTGTCATAATTGTAGAGTTTCTTTCCATGTCATAGTTAATTATTGTTACTGCAGCTGTCCGTTTATGCATATTATTCGTGTTCATGACTACTACTAAATGCTTAGTTGTGTACAACAGATAAAAAGGGGTCCCATTACAGTTTATAACTCTGGGACCCCTTTCTGTATATGTATTTTTACACACTGTATTTTCAATACGAGATTAAACTGAAACTGGAACAAGGACAGTCACTCGTTTGAAGTCGGCAATATTGTGGTTACCATAGCCACCGTGATTTATAAACTTTGCAACGGTCGGTATACAATCCCGATTTTGCAGTTGCAGCGTAATTATTATTATTATCTTTATTATTTACCAGGAGTAGTTTTCGGTCTCGAGGCGAGGGATACGAAAGTCGTTTTTCCTGCAGGTGCAAGGCGGCTTCACCTTCGTGGGCTGGATGAGTTCACCGTTCTAGCCGACACAGGTGTAGAGCACATCAAGGGGCCTTGAAGCCAAAATGCAAATTTGCTTCATTAAAAAAAAGAGTGCGTTCTTCCGATAACAGTGATACCAATACCACTTTTATTTCAAATAAAAGAAATATAGAAAAAAAAGAAGAACACAGATGAAGCAGTGGTGACTCCACAGCCACTTTCCGAGATGTCTCTATGACGTCACATCAAATTCTGCGATTGCGTGCCGCCGAGCCAAGCCACCGCCATGAAACACGGTCGTGCGATTGTAGTAGAGAATGGATGAAAGAACACCCAGGAGAGGCCCCTAGCATCCCAATGCGTTTCAAAAAGTGTGGAAGAAGTGACGTCATTTTTAGCGAGCCCATTGACAGTGTTGCCTAGTGTTTTACGGCTGCGCCAGCTAAATCTGGCTAAATGCCGCGGAAATTTTTTTTACGGCATTTTGACTGTGGCTGCCCCCCTACGCTAGCAACACAGTGCAGTCGCTACGCCGTCGTCATCGTCGCCGCCGTCTGCAATCTTGTGCACTACAGCTGATTTTGCAGCGTTTCTTCTACTGCCGTTTCCTTTGTTGCCTTCCTTCGAAGGCAACATCCGATGGATAATTGGCGTGTGTCGGGGAGCATAGTTGCCGTTCTCTTGCGGCGATATCTCGTCGATTCCGCGCGGTACTTTTCCATCCTGATCGGTCTGCCGGTGAGAAGGTGCGCGTTGGCAGCTTCGGCAAGTTTTAAAAACCCTGCAGCCCAGCACGCAGCAGTGAGGCATCCTGAAAATTACTGCAGCCACTTGTATACGTGAAGTGAAACTCATCGCCGCTGAAACGTTGGCCGCAAAGACCGCCGTGCAGTACGGACCCAAACACTGCTGCCTCCGTTTGCTTTCGTCAGCCGCCCTCTGTTATCAAACCGGAAACAGCAGAGGAGAATGGGAAAGAGTGCTGGGCTCAGTGGGCTCATCGAAATGGCGGGCGCGGCTTCAGCAAACGTCACGTCAGGGCCTCTCCTGACCTTTTCTTTCCTCCATGTAGTAGGGCCTCTAGTTCCGTCTGGTTATACCACTTGAATGCCATGGTGCACTCAACCCGCTGACAACTATGTTTGTACTGCTGGCCTCCATTGCGTCGCTGTTGTCCATATCAGGTCACTGTAGCGCGAAATTTGAAAGTTCCTAAACATTGCTTGCGTTTTTTTTTTCAGTTAAGTCTTTCGTGACTGGAATGGAGCCGAGCGAGCTACAACAAGGTAGTTTTTTTAACTTGGACAAAGATGTATTTATTTCTTCATGTCTCCTTCAAGCGCATTTACGCGCAGATTGAACTGTTTCAAGACTAGGTATTAAAACAAAGTTACTTTCATGGTACTGACGATGATGACACTGAGGTATAGTAATGTGGAAGGAAACGCTGACATACGAGTTTCCCGAAAACTATCTAAAAGTTGTACGGAGGGCTTTTCCGCAGGACACACGAGGTTTCAGGGAAAGACATGTCATGCGGGAAACCAATCGTAACCTTACAGCTTGTAAACACTAGTGTTAATGGAACTTGTCCGTATTTTCTGCGCATCCCTACCAAAGTCTTCACATATCACCAACTCGCCCACAGCTCGACTTCTTCCGTCGCAACATTGTATGGCGAGAGAGAGAAAGAGGTTAAATGCGTTTAGTGGTAAAGGCGAGATTAGCCAAACAGTTGTACCTAGCTTGGGACGCCATGAGATAAAAAACCAGTCAAAGTCTGCATATTAATTATCGAATAACTAAAGAGATGTGGGTGACGCACACGAATTTCCAAACACATTCGCGAGCCTTACAATACGTTTTGTCACAGCACTTTATCTAAGCCCGTGCTCCGCAAAAAACATCAACAATGCTCCTGTGGCCCGGCCAAGCACACAAAATAGCTAACAATGCAAGGCCCGTGTCATTCGGCATGTACAGAGATGAAGTAGTGTTTGCTGCGAAGTTTGAGCAGACGCAGATGACATGATTTGTGCCTTCCCTCATGTCACATATCGAACAAAGTAATGAAGAAGTCTGCTGAATTTCGACTCCAAAATGCCTACGTGAACCACATTCAGTCGCAGTAGATGTAGCACGGCTTCCTCACAGTTTCTGACCCCTGAGACAATTTTGAAGCTGCATTCGGGCTTATGGATGCAGAGGCTCATATCGACGTATTGTATCAGTCCAGGTTCACATCTGTGCTCTCTAGGCAATCGAGGATGCGAGGGGCGCCACATCCTGTTTTTTTTTTTTTTTGCAAATGGAATTGGCAGCGGTGTAGCAGAAAGGGTGTGGACCGATGGGGTCACCATACCAGGCGCCGCATTACCAGCCACTCCGAAGTGTACAGGAACCCATTGCATCTCCCCGCTGTGCCGCTTTTTATAGACGATAATCTTTCTTGGGCTACTTGAACGCGAAAACTTTAGTCTGTCTGTCCGTCTGTCTGTCTGTCCGTCTGTCTGTCTGTCTGTCTGTCTGTCTGTCTGTCTGTCTGTCTGTCTGTCTGTCTGTCTGTCTGTCTGTCTGTCTGTCTGTCTGTCTGTCTGTCTGTCTGTCTGTCTGTCTGTCTGTCTGTCTCTCGATTAAGCCACCCGGCCGAAGTGAAACAGAATCTGCAAAATAGGTTTGTATACCCACCGCCAGATCTAAACGTCTAAGTCCGGTGCCAATGTTCATATATCTTGTGAACATTGTTGAACAAGAACAAGACGTCACGCAGATATGAGGTGAAAAATGAATACATAAGTGACATTTGCAGTGTCGATTTAAAACATTCATAGATGCTTTACTTTTTCGTAGCAAATGCAATACTACATCCACTGCAGAACAATTCACACATTCGCCTGTTGTCGCCCGCGCCACTATAGCTCCTGACGGAATTTTAAAAAATCAAGCGGCAACAGTAACGAAAGGTTCCCCTCGACAGGTTCCACGTTCCGCTTGGAATGCACGTAGAGTTGGGCAGCGTGGTTTTATGAACGTTGCAGTAGGGTGCCTCGACTCCCGTGCATCTCTGCCGTACGGAAGCGCTGGCATCGAGGCACATGGCCTGCAGCAGTGGAACGCGGTAAATTTAATTGGACTTCAGCAAACCTCCAGCGTGATTATCTTGGGAGGAGCGAGACGGGAGAGGAACAACATGAAAGGTGAGCGGGAACGAAAAGGGAGGCATTTACGTGACAGCGGTTCCAGACGGCTATCATCTTTCGTCGACATTTGCAACGAAACGAGCACATATGCGGCCAATTTTTTTGTTGCTTGAAGATGAAAGAAAATCTCGTATTTTCGCGTCATCTCGTATTTCGGTACTGATGTTAAGTGCCCGAGTGGTGACCCGAATCAGTGAAGCACTCGCAGTGTCGCTTCACTGCATGTTTTTTTTTTTAAATGAAGGAACCACAACGCATGTTTCCGAAAGTGCAGCTCTACGCGGACGAAGTTGCGCGAACTAAACGGTACGAAAACCCGCCAAGGTGGCAATGTATACGTGGGAAAGGCTTTGCGCTACTAAGCACAAGGTCAAAGGTTCAATTCTCGGCGACTGTATTTCTGATGAAGGCAAAAAGAAAAAAAACCGCGGCATCTCCACTAACGTGAAACCTGGGGAGGGGCGAAGCATGCGGTGTATAAGTGTATGATGCGGTTTGGAAGTTATGATGAAGTGTATAATGCGGTTTCGGTGCTGAGCGATGGGCTTCTTAGGCCTTGGCAACTTGGCGTTTTTGCCCACGGATATGAAATTTCCGAGGGGGGTGGGGGCGGAAATATACGGATTTGTAAAGGCCTCAGGTCTGAAGCACGAAGCGTTCCAGAGCGAGGGGTTGGAAAACAAGTGTCCCGGTGTGTTATCTAGTACGCGTTCTTGCCCACGGAGATGAAACGTCCTAGCGCGAGGCGTTTGAAAGCGAGTGTCCCGGTCTGTTTAGTACCCTGACTACATGAGACACCGAGAACCGGAGCCCCTAAGGTGCATCGCTCCTAAAAACGACCCCTTTGTTACTCTTGTTATCCCTACATAGCTATTTGGCGGAACGTGCTTTGCTTCTCACCTAACTGCTCCATGTGTAATTAGGATGTTCAGATGACTCTTGAAATATGCCTGTAACACACGTTTCCCTTTTGAAGGCCACAACTCTTTTCAAATGTTCACCCTTAGCCAACAAGACTTTTAGAGCTGAGTTGGTTCAGTGCTCCCGTTCTTGCCATGGAGGACCCTGGTTTGAATCCCACCCGACGCAAAATCTCCCCAGTTTTCTTTTCTACTCAAATAGTTGCTTTGTTTATAGGGGCCCCAGGGAGAAATGTAGTGTCAATCCGACCAACCCCTGACGTGCTTTTTGTATGGTTTGAGCAGTCAGCCATTTGTTGTGCCGTCATTCCGCTATTTTGTGTACCATGGCGGTTAATGTTGGGCACATAGTTAACGAATGCTTTCGCTAAAACCGCAAGTTTGGTGTGGCAATGAAAAAAAATGCCGACGTATTTGCTAGCTTTGGTGCAAATTTCCTTGAAGAACGATAGTCTTTTGCCGCCTCTGCCACGTAACTGACTTGCTTCTCTCCCCCGCCCCCTCTCATGCTCTTCCCCTCCGGTCACACTCATCCAACGATAAGCACGGTGGAGGTTTGGTCGAGTCGATTCAGTTTTCCCGCGTTACCACTTCTGGCCCGCCACCTGTTGGGACCTTTTCTTACTGGTGCGATCCACGGGGCAAGGCTCCAGCGCGAGGTCGGTTTGCAGTTGATGGTGAAAATACTTTTTCAACCGATTGAATGCTGTTTGCTTTCGCGGAAATTAAGCCCACGTGTAATTTTTTCTGAAAAGAATACTGCAAGTATCAGTTACGTACGAGTACTACTGTTTTACTTCAAATGTGCTTAATGTTTTCTTTTTTCTAAACAGTGTTTGCAGACATGAAGTATTCTTCCAGATTTAGTGGAATGGAAGTTGTTCTGCTTATATAATCGCCTCGTTTAAAAGTTCTCTTAACTTTTGGCCCGGCGAATAAATTGACGGGCGGACGCATTGACGGACGGGTGTACAGACAGGCAGAGAGACACACAGATCAAAACTATGGCGTTTAAGTATCTCGAGGCAGAATACCTGCTTTCAAAATGTGAAAGGCTCTGATATCTGTCCTCACGTAAGCACAAGTTGGTCCACAGATTCTTCTTGCTGTTCTCATTCTCTTTTAGTTCGAAGAAATAAGTTCTGTCGTAAGTGATGTCGTAAGCGTCTCCACTTGGGTGCCCGATAGTCTTAACTTGCGCAATGACGTGAGCATGAATTGATTTCAGAAAAAGAAAGTATCTCCACCCAACCCCGCAACCCCCTCCCAGAAAACGGGAAGGAAAAAAAAGGGCGCAGAAAGCAGGAAAACTTAAAAAAACATTAACAAACAGAAAATCAATTCAGTAGTTAAAAGAAAACATCCGAATGCATTGAGCGTGTCATACTAACATTAAGATTGTGTTATTGATTTTTGTTTTTTTGAAAGGCATTTAAAAATGTCTGTTCGTTGTGCTGAGAAAGAAGACGTCGGATTCGCGCAAGTTTACTGGGTAAATCGCTTGCGAGATAAAATTTTTATCACTGGTCGTCATTCGATATTATTTTTTGCCGTTATTTTAATTATATTAATAGTGTAGTATCGTACCATTATGATCAAATTATCCGGAATGACGGTCTCAGTTCTCACCCCGCCCCCCTTCCTCTTCTGACCAAAAAATTTCCAGAAAGGAGGGGGGAGGGCTCTTTACGCCATCCTTTGCGTACGCTATTGAAACAGGGGTTCAGTTACTCTGCGGCGGTGGCTGTCGCCGTGCTATATTTTTCGACAAATAGTGCCACTTTTAAACAGTGGTGATACGCGCCCCAGTCATATCAGTGCCATTCGAGTGTCTGTTTATCGCAGCTGGGAGGACTGTGAAGAAGGACACACAACATTGCCAGAAAATTTTAAGAATGTTGTTAGCGTCCGCAAGGGAGCTAGATACTTATGATTTTTCTTTTTTTTTTTCAACTTCACAGGATTGATTACGCGACAGACAAAAATGCAAAACTTGAAATGTGTCGTGAAATCCACTGTTTCTAATTGTTATGTCGAAGCGCAACCCAACCACTTAATCAAATCTTGCCTGCCGATTAACCCGGTCAGAATTTTTGATCGACTCCCAGCCCTCGTATTGATTTTAGTCCCAAGTTGAAGGCAACCTTGTGCACGCACTGCATACTGTTTGCAGTGTCATCGGTTGGTCGTTCGTCCCACTATTTCTCTTATGTTTTTGTTTGTAACCGCGATAAACAAATCTACCAGGAAAACGCTTCTAGTGGACTCAGTACTTGACATGTAGCCGTAGAATCACGGGTTCAAAGGGCTCTGAGAGAAAAATAAAATTTTGGTTCTTTGAAAAGACTACTTTGTCCCAAAACAATAACACCAACATTTGAGATGTTAAGGAAAAACACAGGAAGCAGTGGAGTCTTCCCACCCACTTTCCAGTGACGTCTCTATGACGTCACAAAAGCTTGTTTAAGCCATTGGCGGGCTCTGACCGAAGCAACCGCTAAAAAGCATGACTGAGTGATTGTAGCTTAGCTCCTAGTTCTGTTTTAGCGCATCCCTTGAACGGGGTTGTACAGTCAAAACACCGATAAAATGTTTTTATTGGTGGCCAATAATACGTCACTCGTGCCCACATTACGTAACTGTGGCGCGAAATTTGAATTTTTGAAATATTCATTGCCTTTTTGTTCACAAAGCGTCTTTGATGACTAATGGAGCCGAGTGAGTTACCAAAGGCTAGGTATTTCAAACTGAGCCAAATAGCAGCTTGCCTGCATGGCCCTTTTAAATATTTAAGAGTTGTCACAACATTGCTATAACTTTCTGTTGGTGAAATCATTTCCTGCTGCTTATTTTGAGACTTGATTTGATACAAAAGCATGCGAGGACTCGGTGTCTAAAATAGGGGACAGGTCTGAGCGTTGTTCGCGATGGGAGGAAGGTCGTAGTTGAAGGCTGCGGACTAATTGAGACACACTCCTCGAGTTCGTGCCAAGTGTCAGAAAGTCAGTGAGGCATAACGGCGCGTATAGGTAGTTTGACAACAGGCACGTACAACTGACATAGTGCTCACTGAACTTCAGCGAAGTCAATAGATTTTTTTTACTTTGAAGTCGGTTATGCTTGTATGCAACTCCTACTTGCAATCACAATCTAAATTGATAGGAATACCATCCGCCGGCGCTGTGAGTGAAATACAGAATGCTCTTTTTCTAAACACGTTTTGCTCACACAGACAGCGAACGCCGCTGGATTTTATGTCATCGGCGCTATCGTTTCATGGCGATATGATGTGTGCACTATGGTGCGGATTGTATGAATCATTCGCCTCACTTCACAGGGCTCGTCCTGTCGTATTTCTTCTTCTTGTTCGTTGTCGCGCTGTTGACTATTCTGACAAGACCTACCAACAAACCAAACAGTACTCTTTGCGAAGTGTACTTTACCAGGTTGATAAACGAAGCAAAACAGAGAAAAAAACGGAGCGCCAAAGACAAAATTTATGATATTACACTGATCCGTTATCCCGGTGCGCCTAAGGATGCCGTTTTTATAAACATCAGCAAGCTTCCAAAGACCGGCTCTCAACGACACAAACACCGCGGCTATGATGGACCAATCCAACGAAGCATCCCACAGTATTCTCCGGCCCCGCATTAGCGATCGTTACGTAAAGCAGCCTACGCCACCACGACGACGCCGGATATTAACGGGCGTGCGGAGATGCTGCAGAGCTCGGGGAACAATTCGCGTCTCCGCATCTTCGGAGCACTGCGGAGTCCCAGAGAGCCGTCTCGTAAACGAAGACGGAGCGTCGACAAACACCCGTTAGTCCGCGGAGTCCTCCTCTTCCCGTCAGCATGCCACCGTTTCGTTTCTTCCATTTTGCAGCGGTTTCTGCGCTAGAGAGGCATATTTCGTACTCACCACTTAGTTCGCCCTTGCGTCGTACGATCCCAACGTTCACGGCGTCGACGGCGTCCCCTCTCTAATGGAAGCGCTCTCGCGAGGGGATGCTACCGTCCGTACTACGAGGAGGAGACTCGATGGAGCGAGGGAAGCGTAAAGATAAAGAGAGAGAAAGAGGAGCGACAGAGAGAACGAGAAAGAGAGACCGAGAAAGCAGACGACCTCTGGCGCCGCCTAGCGGCGCGCCCTTTCCCCGAGGCATCATCGCTGCCGCCATGGCGTCTTCGCAGTTTTCATTACGTTCGTTCCTTCCGTTATTTTGTTCTTGACGTCTGCGTTCTCCATCCAGCTCTCGTCAGGCAAACCGGTACAATCTGGTTGGACGCCCCGTCGGCCCCGTGGTCCCCGTGATACTCTCGCCGCAGCAGAGACCGGCGTTTTGAAGTTTTTTTCTCCCTCTCTCTTCCCTCTTTCCGATCCCTCCCTTCAATGCTTAATCTCGTCCCCGGGGGCCTGGGAACTGACGACGCGCAGTGCAAGAGCGGCGGCTCGGCGGGGTGGCAGCTTCCGACCAGCGGGGGCGTTCTGCGGACGCGCTTTTCCAGCGCTCGGAGCTTTCCTCTCCGCGACGGATAAGAGGGAGCGCAACGGTGCGTTCACGGGACGAATAAAAAGAGTGGGTGGTGGGGGATGCTGAAAATGAGAGGCGGGAGATGTCTTTCTCTTCTTGTTTAGGCTGCGTAGGCGGGGATGTGCGGGCTGCTCCACAATTTTCGCTCTCCCTTTCATATGCGTCTTACACGGAGCGGTAGTGTGGTAGTAGCAGTAGTTGGAGTGATAGTAAACGGAAGAGGCGGAGGCTTGCGCGCGGTTGTATGGAAAGCTAACGTTTCCTTTGGCGCATTTCTCCCGATTCCGTATGCGTGCGTTTTCGTGTGTGCTTTCTTGCGTACCAACGGAAGAGTAGAAGAACACCGGCGTGCCCCCGCCCGATTGGGCGCTCGTTAGGGAAGCGGTCGTACGAAGCTACGAAGCAGCGGGAGTCCGCCTCCTGAATGAGGCGCGGATTGCGGTGCCCAATTCTCTTCCGTTTCGCTGGCTTCCAGTTGGTTTGCTTGTTTTGCGTCCCGTATCTTTTTGTTCCACACCGCACAGATGTAGATTTGTTTTGATTTTTAGTTAGCGCCCCACTGTAACGGTTTGCATGCTGAGCAGACAGTCTTCTTTTCACATGTCCCTTATTTATTAGAATATCAGGCGAGGTGTTTTTCCAAAATCTCTGGTCTCAAAGTCATATCCCACTTCATATTCGAACCTCAGTATATGGCGATTTTTCAGACTCTCCAAACTTGACCCTCGCCTTATAATCGTGACAGACTTATAATCGAATAAATACGGTAGCCTGAGTGGCGAATCAGGCAATTTGAGCCAGGACCTAAACGCTTTGCAGAATTGTAGGTACAATACTCAATTACATCCATCATTCATTTTAGCTGACGATTTCATGATTCCTCTTTAGCGCGTTTTCAAGTTTTTGCTGAGAATAAGTATGTGCGGCTTATTACGTAATACACATAATCACGACCTGATCCTGAATACCAGCCATCTTTTTCCTCTTTGCATCTATTTCCCTTCAAATTTAACTGATGATTTGTAGCGGTTACTTTCAAGCATTCCATGTCTTACTGTATTTCAATGGTTCCCTTTCTGTTTTGTTGACCTTGCGCCTATAAAATAATATTACCATATATAAACCATGCGTTTTTTACCTCTCGTACTCATCCAAGTAACAGAAAGTTTGATTGAAAGATTTCCTAAGTGGTGGAAATTCTGAACAACTAATGCTAGTTAAGGGTTGATCTTCTTCACTTCAATATGATGCTCGGAAACAAAGTTTCTCCAACGTTGCACTGCTTTAATGCGACACTTCTGCGGCATATCCAGAAATATGGCTATGTTATAGAGCGTAAAGCGTTGTTACCCCATGGTCTCTACAGAATAAATTACATGATGGCAGCTAAATGGCGCTAATGTCCCTTTTCGGACATTTGGCATTGTCATATTCATTGCAAGATAGGAATGGGGGTCAATTTTGGCTGGTGGTGTCGGACGTTTTAAAGCGAGGCACCGTTATGCAGCCCGACCAGGGTTATCTAGAAGCATCAACAAAATTCCAGGGAATTACGGCTTCTTTGTCCTTTTATTCATGCGGTGCACACATGATTTCTTGCAAACAAAACTCGTAAAACAGTTAAAACAGGCTCACCACAAATTTCAAACAGAAGTATGCACAAGAAACTGAAGTAAGGTGCTGTCTTCACAGTGAGAAAAGAGTGTTGAAATATTCACGCTCCTCCAATGTGGACGCCAAGTTCTTCCAAACAACGTCCGCACGAAAGTAACGTTAGTTTTCCAGAATATGTCAAACACACTCTGAATGTGGGTCCAAAGTACGCCGTGGAACCTAGTATGTCAGCACCAGAACTCTTGAACATGGTCCGAAGTATACCTGGGAGAGTTGCTGATGTTGAAAGCCCTCTTCGAGTCTCGGGAGGTGTGGATGTTTTGTTACGAAACAGGCAAGTAGAGAGCAGTGTGCGTGTAAAGCGGGTCTCCAGCTTTCTAAAAGAAAACAATTAACTTATGTCTCCTACTGGCTGATAAAGAGGGTGGTTTCATAGTCCTCCCGGCTGTCATTTTCGAATGAAAAGCTATGGTAGTCGTAAAGAGCGTAAATAACGTGCACACTTGCAGTAACGATGTGTCGCTTTGCAAGATGAGATCTGCGACCAAGAAGCTTTGCAATGAGCTCAACCTAGGTAGGCTGATTAAGGCAATTGAACAGGGTACAGGTTGCAGCTCATAAATGTTTTTTCCCACTAAAACTCACTACGTTGGCAGGCCTCTCTGAGCCATAGTCTCTGAGGAAGGCACCTGGCAGAAATCCGTTGCGCGTTTTTTACAAGTGAAGCTTAATGCTCGATGTGAATGGCCGGTTTCTAACCAAGGGACCAGGGGAGGGGGCCGAGTTCCTTAAGGACAACCATGGGCAGACGTTCACAGCGTTTTCAGTCGACATTAAAGACTTGTATTACAGCATACCTTATGGCCAACGTTTTGACTGTAAGAAGAGAACATCGATAGTTACACGGTCGTTAAGTTTCAAAACGCTGCTGCTTTGCCAGCGGAGGGGTTCATTGGATGCTCTCCCTTTATTTAGAGACGACCTTCCTGAATTGACACGACAGCGTTTATTCGCAAGCGGAGTTTGCATTGGGTCATATGTGGCCCCAGTACTCAGTGGCTTATTCTTGGGCCGTTTGGACAAACTAGTAGAGCCACTGCTGCAAAGCTTGAACATCGGTAACATTTGTCGTTTGTAGACAATTACCTCGCTGTTTTTAATGGCGCCGTCCCCTATCGACCCAGTGTTTCTGCCACACTCAGTGCGTTCACTCAACATTTGGGACCACTCTATTTAACCCATGAACTTCTGCAGGATAATACTATGAAATTCCGAGACATAAAACCAGAATGCTCGAAAGCCGTACCTTTTGGTAGTACGAGCCTCAAGCATACAAACCGTTATTCCCTTTCTAGTCTGGACAGTCCAAGATCATAAAGCGGGGCGTAGCTAAGTTGTGTATTCTAAACAGCCTCAAGAAATCTTGCCCACACAAACTGGATGACAGCCTGGAGATAAAAGTTAACCACCTTAAAGGGGCCATGAAGACAAAATGCAAGTTTAGTTCAATAAAAAGATTGCCTTGTTAGAATCACGCTGACACCCCTTTTAACGTAAACTTCGCTCAAATAAGTTGTATACTTAGGAAAAAGTGAATATCCATGCTACCCACGAGCTTATTTCCCGCTACAGAAGCTATGATGTCATACCAGGTCGCTGTGGAGTTGGCGGAGGCCGGAAAAAGCAAACGCAAATTAGGAAGAACTTATAAGCTTGCAAGAACGACGGATTCACGCTTAAATACAGGGCACATTCTTTTTATATCAGTAAGCATGGTGGGACCAGCAGTGGAAGTTACGAAAGCACATGTAAACATAGAAGTTCTGATGCGTACTGCTGTTGGTACTGCGCGCACAATGCTTCGTTTAGATGCACAGAGCTGTAGGGCTTTGGGGTTGTCTCATACGACACTGGCCAACTGACGCAAGCGACGGTGTCTTACGTGACCATATTTGTCGAGCGAGTACCATGTTTCACGAAACGATTATTTTCTCCATGAACAAAAACAAGCCAGGTTTAAGTACGGTCACAAAAAAACCAAAAGCCGAAAACGGCTTGCTGCGCGGTGTGGTGGCGTCACCTAGGTTGCGTAACAGTAGGCACGTCTCCGCTCCACACCAAGTTTAGCCGAAAGACCTGTTCTTATATTGTCATCCCAAACGTCGTTCAAACACACTTTTTGACGCGAGAATAGAACTTTTAGCATAAATTGATTAATTTCGCCCTGAACAAAACATCGTTTGCTTCCGGACAAGCATTTGGGTACTATAGAACACTAAGTCTTTCGAATGAAACAAACGTGCATTTTGTCTTCATGGTCCCTTAAACAAGCATGGTTTTCTAAAAATATTTTCACTACAGAAAAGAGTAAACAGAAATACGCCGTCATTCCTTACGAGCATGGTGTGTACCACCTGCTTAAATAGCTTGCTGAAAAGGCCGACGTGGATGTTATGTTTTCAGTGCCATAAATCTTGTAACTTGGTATAAGAAGAGTTACGGCACCATTGACAAACGTGCATGTGATATCAAGCACAAGGTCTAGTTCGTAAATTCTATTGCATGCGTGTTCTACGTCGTCCTACTTAATTGCCGTAAGAAATATATTGGGCAGACGGGGTGTTGCCTCAAAAAACGACTATCTAAGCAGTTTAACAATGTGCGTATTTGCCGCACACTGTCGTGACCATGGATGTATGCCGTTGTTTGATCAGAGCATCTTTATCTGTAAACACAGGAGCCAGCGGACTCAGGAAATAATCTAGGTACATGAGACTACATGTGCCAGCTATCATTGTGGTAGGACACTTTCCTTCTCGCTTACTGAGAAGGATTGTGCTCTTTGATGCATTGTATTGACTACATTTCGAACCCGTACCTCATAAGTGTCGTGTGGCAGAAGGGGTACGGTGACTGGTAGATGGGGTGATTGTATGTAAGTGCGTTTCTTCCTAATAAAGTTAGTTGTAATTTGCGCATTCTCTCGTGCTCTTTCTGGCGTCTTCGT
Organism: Haemaphysalis longicornis; assembly: GCF_048455015.1. Classification (NCBI taxonomy): domain Eukaryota; kingdom Metazoa; phylum Arthropoda; class Arachnida; order Ixodida; family Ixodidae; genus Haemaphysalis; species Haemaphysalis longicornis. Next base: position 143,536,389 of record NW_027526407.1, read on the forward strand.
CTAGTCTGCGCAGTGAACGTTCAGTTCTTTAACTGTGTTCGTAAAACTATGGTGTGAAGTTGACTTGTAGAAGAATGTCAGCATGAGCTCTGATCAGTTGTTATAGATTTTTAAAAATTTGCTTGCAGCCCATTATATAGTGTTCTGATGGTTAGTATTCTTGTAAAAGGGACGGTATCTGCATTGGCTGATCTGTAGTTTCGGTTTTGTGAGAATTTGTCTTTCAAGCATTGACAAGTGCATTGATGCCAACATCAGCAATTACAATGTAGGTAGGTTTCAGAAATGTGTGGATGACCACCTTGTGCTTTTAAATTTGTGCGGGCGTGTGTACTGCGTCAACTATGCCCTTAAATACATGCTTAAAATTATAGTCAATGTAAACATTAACGCAAATAAGAAGCATAGCATGCAACAGTTCCAGCAAGTCATGGAAGCTATGAGTAATTTAAGTAAGCGCAAATCAATGTTTTCGAACACGTGGAGCATTAGTTCAAGAATTTCAAAGTATCGAGTTCCAAGGCGAGCTCTGAAAGCTACCATATGCCAATTTGTTGCACGTAAAGAAGCGGTAAGAATTTCGCCAAAGACGTCTACTATTCTTCCGTTCCCATCCGTTCAAACAAGTGCGAATTCTTTAAAATGGTTGTATCTTTTGCCATGAACATTTGGTGCTAGTCTCAACACAAGGTGATAGCCAACCTGCGTGGAAATGAATGTGTTAATTTTACAGTGGATAAATAGCGAGCGAGATATTGCCACTATATCCATGGTTTGTGAACTGTACTGCTTATGTTTTGTTGCCGGCGTCTGGACGAGCATGGTTATCTTATACTTCGCTGAAAGCACACGTCCGGGTGTTCCTTCCGGCTTCACACCTTGCTCCGCCATCTGGCTTAACTCTAGCCCTTTACTTCCCCACGGTAAGTGTTCTTGTTTAATCTAGAAAGTTCTTGATGTGACTGGATATTTCTGCAAGGGAATGCACTACAAGATGAGCGCGTACAGAGCAAGCGCCATGGAATTCGATTCGCTGACTCTAGGATGTTCACGTCAATTTTACTGCGGTTTCGCGTTTGCTAATAATATAGTTAAGTGGAGTGCACAAGCTGGCGCCAATAAATTTTAATTACTAGAAGATTTATACGTCATTCTCGACTAGGTGACATTGCATTTACCGTAGTGTAAGGTTTAAGAAATGTAAGCGCTCAATAGACTGTACAAACTACGCTAGTTACATTGAGGCTATGGCAGTTCTATGGGTCGTCCATTGCAACAACGGTAGCAGAAGCGGAAAAAATATGAACCGAAAAGCAAGATCAGCGCGTACGTTTGTGCAGACATGCTAGTGAACGCAGTAACTCGAAGTATTTATGCACTGTAAAACGATTTCCACCATTATTGCCTTTAACTAACACCGTTACACCCTATCAAAAACAAAGAAAAACACCCTTGGCAAGGGCGCAGTTCACAATAAAACACCCTTTAAAAGGGTGTTTTCTTGGAGTTTGTACGGTGTCAGGGCGTTATAAAGGGCGCTGTCCTTTTTTGCTACGGCGTAAGGGTGTTATAGACAGTGGTTTACACCCTTAAGGGTGTAAATAATTTTAGTGTGGTGTCGCCGTTAATATAAGCGGTGTTTGCACCGGCTAATGACATGTCTTGCGATACCGAGCATCTACCACTGCTATGAAGAACGTTTGCGCACATTCTCACGAGGGTCAGTTAACCACGAGCCTAAGCTCGAGGCCTGTGCATTTCATTTAAAGTATTTTTTGATGTACGAGGCTCAGGGATACGGCATCGTCTACTGCCACGGAGCTTGCAGCGATGAAAGTGGTGCTCCAGCACAACCGTGACATCCCTATAAAACTCTGCATCAATTTTCCTGACTCCCCTTTTGCCATTGCAGTCTAGTTGAAGCTATCTAAGCACTTCTAGCTTGTTTACCCGCTTAACGGATCGATATAGTTCTCTAACCTTACATGGTCAGAGATTGTTCTTTCTGGCTTGGCCCAGAGCAAAAGACAAGCCTTCCAATGCCCATTTTCTGAGGACAATTCCAGATGGCTTGTTTGTGTGCTGTCTGGGAAAACAGAGCTATTTTGTATGCGCCGTCGTGAACAGCGGGGTGACTGCGTGTACTGCAGACCCGCAGAAAGATTCGGCACTTTACCAGATTTGTAAAGGAAACGGGAATTTGTAGTCCGCCATTTTGTGCTGTGCGTTTTGTTCACGACCAAATCTTCCTTACGAGATCGAGCGTGCGAACTTAAATTTGTGTACACGCTGTGCGGCGTGTTGTAGGACATAGCTGCTATTGTGACTGTCATCGGCATTTGTTTCCACCCGAATAGCGGCGCAGTCGCTGCAATATGGAACATAGTCTTGTACGGAAAGAGAGCGCTCTTGCACCGCAGTGTACGCTCAATAGAGTAGCGTGAAATAATAGTTTTAATAATATAACTGTAGGCAAATGGCTTTCGCGGGAAATTTATCGTCTATGCGTGGGGTCGTATACGACCAAACAGAGCGGCGAGTACGGGACAATATGGGTAAATAAACTACGACAAACTAGCGCGCTGTACTTTCGCAGTGCTTTCGTCCGTGCATGTGTGAGATGACCTTTGGCTACCCTTTCCTTGCTGTCTCTTTTTTTATTAATTTGATTTTATTTAGCATCGCCATCCTATGATTTTTTCTCATGAGTAGTTGACGTTATTATTTTTGCTTGCGGGCTGGACGTTTTTATTATTCAATAACAACTTTTCTCGCTCTAGCTGCACAGGTAGACGGCTTATAGCCGATAATGTCTACACAGTAGTGCCAATGATTTTATTTATCAATTATAGGGTCCTTTGTGCGTTAGTCTCTTGAGTGATGACGTCCTGAGAAATGTTAGGTAAGATTAGCGGCATTTTGTCCCAAGATGGTAAAAGGTACTCTTTATTAAAAGACGCGCATTGGCTAGTTGGGTGCGTGACACAAGGAAGAGGCAATGCCTCTATCATGGCTTCTAGTAAAGTTTCGCTTTGCTGAGCAACAAGCAGAAGTACCACTGCTCTCAAACTGTCACAACATTTTGCCGGTATTGTTTGGTGCTGAGACTGGAGTGAGGGAGGTGAATGTAGCTGCGTGCCAGATAGCAGCAGATAATTAAGCAAAGAACGAAGAAGGAAGCGGTGGTGCTTTCAATTTCTCGAAGCACCCTTTGAAACTGTATTCTTAATTGCGTTAATTATCGCTTGTGAAACTTAGTGTAGGCTACATAAGCGCTGCACTTGGCAGAAAGTAACCTAGAATAGAAGAAAGTGCTTTGTTGCTCTCGTCAACTCATCTCACTTTATTGCTGAGCTTTTATTTGAAATAACCTGCTCTAGCCTTGCGTGTTCGGCAGTTATAACACTAACCAGCTTTACTTAAGGCCAATGGTTTGAGGATTATGCGGCTTTACTTCAGTGTCGCAATTGTGTAAGGCACACGGAAACGTTCGTGGGCTGTTATGAGGTGACCAGGCTTTCCTCCGTCCTTTACCCAATCGGTGTGATTACTTTTATGACCAAAATCGAGAACAAGTCAATGAGCCGGGGGTAAGAAAAATAGGCCAACTAGAATTTAATGTAAGCCAGTTCAAAAGTTCGGCTACGAAGGTCACTTCAGACACTATTAGCTAAGGCGAATATTATTCCGGCATTTGAAAAGTGTGGAACTGTATAATTGTGGGGACAGCGCATCACTGGTGTCGACAAAATTCTGTCAAGTGCACGGCACTGATGTGACTGGTGATTAACAGAGCTGTCGCTTGGCATTCCTTATCCTAAACTGTCGCATTTATGACGTCATATGCACTGCTTTATCAGTATACTCGTGGCCGTCTATAAGGGACGCATTTTGAGCAGATAAGCTTGAAGTTGCCGTGAACCTACTTGAACGTGGCTTCCACAATCGAAACTTCCCGAAGCCGGGACTGTCGGCGTCCATAAATGTCATTTTTTTTTACCAGAATCTGATTGGTATTCGAAGGTGAGATACAGAGAGAGAGAAAGCTTTAATGGACACTGAAGAGGATATTTGAAGAGAGATTTTAATAAAACCATTTTACACGCGGCAAATGCTGAGGTGCCGTAACTGACAGCAGCCGTTCGCAAACTACAGCCGCCTCAGACACGTACCGAGCCACAATCGTTGCTGCCGGCAGGATAGAATACACAATCACGGTATCATTTGGTTTTGTATTCAGTACACATGCATATTTCGAAGGTGGCAGTGCACAGCATTGTTCAGGTACATCCGCTAAAAGCTCCGCGAGGAAGTCGGCGTATTTTACCTGCTTCTCGCTTGGCTTGACGCACAATTTGCACCCCACGAGCGTTATTTTCCCGCCTTTCCGCGCAGCTCGTTCCCCGTGACACGATATTTGTTTAGACTCGTTGGACCAGCACGCACCCTCCGCCTGTCGGCTGTCTGGGCAGATGGGAAGCGAGGGCTCGGAAGCGGACCTGTCTCGCTCGGGCACCGTGGATGAGTTACGGCTGCTGGGTCTCGTGATTGCGCGCTATTCCTGGCCACACTGGGGTGGGATGGTGAGTGCACTTTCTGGTTCGTGCTATACACGAGGCAGCCGGCACTTATCCGCTTCAGAGAACATCGCGGAGGCGAATGATGGTTCGTTCATTCATCGTCCACCCTTCTTCACCATCGCCTGCTGCTTTATGCACTGGTAAGGAACCCGTAAATCCCATGACACAATACATAGTCATAAAAGGTTGCGTTGGTTCAGCGTATTGGGTGCTGCCTTCAAAAAGTGCCACAGCCGTTGGCAACAGCTCTACTGTTACACGCAAACGCGTCTATCAATTGTCCTTGTCCAGTTCTTACAGCGAAACTGCATATGCCTGCGTTTCCCCACATCGTCTGCGTGGATGAATCGGCGTGGAACGAAACATTTTTCCATTCAACAGCTAGTGCTTTGTCGACGGGGACGTCTCGCGACTTCATGCGACTTGACTGCTGTCCTCCGTGGTCGAGGGTGTGTAACAGAGACAACAGAGACAGTAAGATACCAAGAACGAGGGTGGGATACGGAGAGCCTCGTCTTTCTCTGCTCGAATAAACTCTAGTCTTTCCAAGTTTCATCAGCTACTTAGCTAGGAAGTGTGCTCAATGGTAAGTTAGGAGGAAACGTGCTTTGTTTCGTGCACTCCTTCCACTGCACCCCGTTTCGCTGATCATCTTATTCACACAGTGGAAGGGCACTTAATTTTTGAAGGCTTCGGAATGCTGACCACTCGGAACGGTCGACCTCCATCCCTACAGGCTGAAAAAAAAAAAAACACGTAGTACTGGGGCCGTAAGTGGAAATAGTGGGTAAGCCAGATGACCGCAGTTCTTTCTGGACACCACTCCTGAACATATAACACGCATTAGCTCACGGGATTCGTGGCATGAGACGCTATGAAGTGAATTGGCGAACTTAAGACGGAACGAGCAGAAGGAGGACATCTACAGCGCTGACAAACACCGAGTTTTTTGTCCACGAGCATATATACTACACCCCGTCGGCACGTGAGGACAAACAGAAGAAAAACAAAAAAGAAACAAAAAACACAGACAAACAAAAAGACAAAATACAAAATCCAACACATTCACTGTGCATGCAAGCAGCCAGAGACCGGTCTATTGTAATCAAGAAATTCGATTTGTTTAGAAGATTACGATATAGAAAAATCGCATTTCTTGGCGGAAATTGACCGGTGTGGGGCTGCTTGAGTGTACAGTGAATGTGTTGTTTTTTAACAGCCGAGCTATTTAAGCTTGAGCTTGGTGTGGAGGCGTTAGCAAAAAAATTGACGCATTTCCACGAAGGGAATCATGACGAGATTGCGAAGCACTGACGATCGGTCTTACCGTAAATCACCCGTGAGAGTGCTTACTGCTGCTAAAACGATTTCCAATCCAATACAATTCAATTTAGTCCGCCTAATTCCAATTCCAATTCAATCCAATCTAATCCAACCCAATCCAATTCTACTCGCGCATGCGCAGCACGGCCCTCCAGGAGCACTCTCTCTCCTTCTCTCTGCCTCCCTCCCTCTCTCTCTCCAACTTTTTGTGAACCTTTTATTTTGTTCTTGTTAACCTTCTGCGAACCTTTTGCTCACATATGTTTTGATTTACAGGGCGCTCTACCGTGAGCACGGATGCTGGACGCCGGACAAGGCTCGGCCTTAAGCTTCTTCGCCCCTAAAAAATACAGAGAAAGAATTGCTGGGCTTACCTCAGATAACCCTGGATATGCAAAGAGAAAGCTCGGCTTAACCTGGTTAAGTCCTGGTTTCACTTGGTTATCCTTTTATTTAGCTCTAATTATACTAATAGTACAAAGCCTGGCTTTGTCTGCGGTTGTGCTCTTGCTTTCAGCGTTTTCCTATCCGGCTCTACGGGCGATATCCACGGTGTGGTCAGATGCCGCTTTTCAAAGGCGGCTCAAAGCCTCCAGCTCTAGCACAGCGCCCAGAGAATACGGCCCTGCCTCGCTCTCATTCATGGCCAAGCTCGCATGGACGCGGCGAGTGACGTGGTCAGGGGCGAAGCAGCTGAGGAGAGCTCAAGCGCTAAGCCGGCAGCAGCGGCAGACGTGGCGAACGCAGCCGTCAGCGGAGCTCGGCCTGGTGAGTCCCTTGATGCGTTACCGAGGGTACGGAGCACCTTCGGTGAAATGCTCAAATTTGCTTCGACGGGAAGCCGCTCGAAGAGATTAGTAAAGCTTTGCTTTAAAAACTCCTCCTGTTTGAGAGCCCGGCACGACCTTCGCGCAGCTGCGTAGGCGGAGCAAAGCCTCGCCGAGCTATAACGTCATCGCACGCGCCGTAACCACTCAACCTTTGAGAACGCCCTGCCGAGCGTTCGTAGCGTCATCTCCCGCGTGCTCTTTTCCTCGCCAGCTCACGCGTGTTCGCGCCTCAAAAGGGGAACTTAGAAAAGCTCGCGCAGCCGTCGAGTGAGCGAAGCCGGTTGCCGCCCGTCCTGGCGCGAGCTACCACGGTCCACTTTGGGAGAGATGTAAAAGCCTGCGGACAAAGCTATCCGTGCCTGCCAATCATGGAGAGCTCTCATCTACAAGTTCGTAACTCGATGTGATGAGCAACAGCCGGGTCTAGGACGAAAGGAGAGATGGGGCGATAGAAGAACAGCGTCACTTCCGGATAGCCGCTACTCGATAACGGATGCGACGACTTCGGTCCGATCCCGAAACAAATGACTGACACTGAAAAAAAAAACACGTCGTACATACATTAATGACCAAGTCTCCATTGCTCTTGGGGGGCTAACGGCGACAACACGTAGAAAACTTGATCGAGTCTCGAAAAGTATAACCACGCAGAAAAATGGCTGCCGCTTAGCTCAGCCAACCTTTGATATGCAAAGCAAAAGCTTCGTTTAGTATGGTTGAGGCATGATTTCGATTGGTTAACCTGTGATTTAGCTGTATTACCGACCACGTCTCAAAGCCGTTCGGTTCCGTGCAACGCTCACGGAAGGAGGCCCGGCGAACGCGGCGTTCATTCATGGAGAACGCAACGTTCCTCTTCGCCGGTCGCGAGACGAGTCACGTTGCCCGAAACGACCCAGCGCCGCATGCATGGGAGCCTGCGGGGGTGATCGGCTGCCTCGGCTGCAGCCGCTGCGGCGACCACTGTCGGCGGGCCCGGCAAATCACGCGATGCGCTTCAAGGGGTGTCGTCGGGGGTGTGTCTCCGGTAAAAAGGTCACCTTGTGCATCCTCCACGAAATCGCTGGACGAAGGTAGTCCAGCGATTTGATCAAGTCTCCAAGCATAACTCAAAGTGAAACGGACAAGTTTTTAGGTAAGTTTTACGTTGTGTTTATGCGGAGGCAAAAATTATGAAAGAACAATTCGAAGCAAGGCATGAACGGGATCGGGTGCCCATACGAGACTGCATGCCACAGGGCCAACAATGGCGTAACACTGGCCCATAGTAGAGGCTGACAACTCTTTCAATCAATAAAACTGACAACCCCTACTGCCCGCTTTAATATTTTAACTCACCAGTGTTGCAGAACCAGTTGAAAGATATTACCCGACACAATATCAACCGTAAGTAGCCTACGGTCATGAACAAATTAACTACGAACAAGAAAATATAAACCAGAATATGCGAAATCGAAATATATTGTTCGTGGAAATCACCTAGCGGGGCGCTGTTGGTATATTTGAAAAGCCACATTTCCCAAATGTAATTAATCAGCGCGTAATAGGCCCAGTCACTGACATCAAATCCAGTCAAGTTTTTATCCAACATCACAGATACTGGAGAACCGCCAAAAAGCCATTTGGTGTCTTGATGGTAACTGTGCATCATCTAGAAGGCAACGGTAGCACGCACAATTCCCGACGTTTAATTTATCAATGCACAAAAGAATCTGCATGCGTTACGAGTACACAAAAACCGTATCAGGGAACTTACAGCGGTAGCACGTACGAACTGCCAGGTAATCTTTCGCTACGCCTTTCGACTCGACCATGGGTGAATTGTTCGTTGCCCACACTCCTTGACTAACTGCCGGTTCACCGCTCCGGCGAAAGGGTGTCGCTCGGTTTTACTTTTGCTTAAGCATGGAGAGCTTGGGACATCTCCCGTCGCTGGGACTCGCGTTATCATGGCGACCGTAGTTTGCTGCCATTCGCTCTGGGTGACCTGATGCAGACCTTGGGGGACCGTCTTCAAAATGTTGTCCGGCTGCCCCGCGTCGGGCACGTGGCCAGGAGCGGGACGTCGCAACGGCCGCGATTTAAAGTGAATTTCGTGTGGTACTTAAGCACTTATGGGAATCCACCAACTCCCCCAGGGACGTCTGGGGCTCACCCGAACTACACATGCCCGTTGAATTGGGGAGCCGTGCTCCCCATTTGTGCATTAGGGGGGGGGGGGACGTCGCTTCCCTCACCTTTTGTTCTGATGACCCCCCGCATAGTATTCGACCAGTGAAAGTGCACAAAAAGCGCAAAACAACGCTAATGGTTAACAGGTCATCCACTGATCTGACATAAAGGTCACGCCTTCTCTGCATTTCTTTACACTATGGTGCTAATCATGGTTTCATGGGGGGGTCATCCGCGCCTTCCACATGAACGTAGGCACTGCGGCCCGATCCGGAACTGGAGTTTGGAAGAAGAATAACGCTATTGCACGTGCTTGGACGCTGCCTTTTCTCTGATGGCGGGCGAGAACAGGCTCCCTTTGAAGATTTTTTTTTGCTTAATATCTGATTCACACGTTGTGAAACACATTGCAGCTAATGGGAATGTAGGAGATAGCGTCATCCGACTGTTGCTGTCACACATTGGTGTGCTGTAAGTTCCTGTGGGAGAGGTCGCATGCTTTCCAGACACAGCTTCTGTGCACACTTTAGCGAATGCCAGCGGGCCACGCACTTTCACTACCCTAGCCAAGTCATACTTTCGCGCTAAGAAAAATTACCTACGTGGGAGAATGAGCTTGCTTCCTTTAACAGGCAACTAGGCCGCTATGCACATTCCAAGAGTGAAGTATGACATCTGCTTTCATCTCTGGTGCAAATTATCTTCATTTTGTAATTTCATGTTTCGATCAGTTTACGTGTATTGTAGCAATTTTTAGATGCGATGCATCTCTTTAAATCGCCTTGTCCCTCCATGCATGCATCCGGCGTCCATCCGCACGCCTCTCCCCCATTCTCCTCGCCACGCCAGCTGCGCGGTAACGCCGCTCTCTCTGCAGCGTCATCTTGCGTTAGCGCTCGCTCCCCTCGCCATGCCAGCTGTGCGTCAGCGCGTGTTAGCGCTCGGTTAACACATGCGCATGCGCTACTCTCTCTCATTCCCCTCACCGTTAACGCGCGGTACATATAAACGCGATAACTGCGCCGCTCCGCTCAGTCGCTCCACCGCCGCCGCTCCGATGACATCCGATGACCACCGATGATTTGAATGGAGACTAACAGGTCTGCTACCGCGATGGTCGGCGCAACCGTAACAAGCACCGCCCAGATGCGTCGCATCACCCCATGGTTTCCCCCCGCGGAAAGATGTGGTCAATTTTTAGCTTGTTTCGATCCCAGGAAAATGATAATGGAACACTGCTCAGTATTTCCATGCTGTCACACTTGTTGAAGGGCAGTTCATCTAAACACTAGCGGCAGCTGCTCCTCCAAAACAATTAAACACAGTTATAGTTAACAGGTTAAACTGCAGGGCACGCAATAATCTTTCCTGGTTCCTCAGTAGCGATTTCTGGGGTGAAGAGTAGGTTACGGGACAGCCTATAGTGCTGCGTAATTTCCTGGTATGTGACAAGAGGTTGCATGCGCTTGAGCTCGGCTTCGGCTTCCTCAGCGCTGGCTCGGCGGGTTAAATCTCGAGCCACGAGGTTAGCGATGTCCTTGCCGCGGATGCCGGTGTGAGGTGGTGCCCATAAATCGTGACTGGTCTCGTTGGTGGTCTATGATTGATTAGTCGAAGTGTTGTGACGTGCGGTCGACCATTGGCAAAGTTGCGGCGCGCTTGCTAGAAGTGTGTGAGTATAACTTTGGCGTCGCTTTGGCTAAGCGAAAGTTCTATCGCCGCTCCCTCGGCTTGGAGAGGGCTGAGTCCGGGGATTGAGATTCTGCACCTGTGTTGTTGATTTAAAACGACGATGACTGACATGGCTGATCTTCTGGGATAACAGACTGCGTCCGTGTAGGCGGTAGATGATGCATCTCCGTACAACCTAAATATTGCCCGGGGTCGGGCTTCTCTGCGATCCTCGTGATGCACAGGGTGCATATTGCGTGGTAAGACGGGCACTATGAAGTGTTTTCTAATGGAGTGGGGTACGTTTCCAGTAAGGCGAGGTGGGTGGCTGAGTGGGGCCGACAGCGCCAGGCGTGAGAGGATGAACCTCCCCTTTCGGTTTTTCCTAACCTCAATCTTTGGCTAGACAGGTGCGCCTCAATTAACTCCTCGGCAGAGTTGTGGATGCGAAGTCGCAGTGGTCGTTCGGTTGAGGTGCTTGCCGGGAGACCCATGGCTTCCTTGTACGCTTCCCTGATCAGGATGTTTATTTTCTCGAGCTCTGTGGCTTTAAGCAGGGCGTAGGGTATAGCGTACGTACTCCGAGACACGACGAAGGCCTGGACAAGGCGAAGCGTGTCCGCTTCCCCCATACCCCTGATTTTGGTCGTGACTCGTCGTATCATATGAGGAACCTGGTCTGTTGTGGTTTTATGCTTGTTGATCAGAAGGGTGTTGGAGCGGTCCGCCTGGAATAATGGTGCACACAGAAAGCGCCAAACCTACGCATGTGGCAGCTTCAGTGGACATAAAGTCGTCCTGGGAGGATCAGCTATGGTACTGTCTGATATTTCATAGTGCGTGCCACTCAATGCAATCTGATTGAACAGTGCCAATGTTTCTTATCGTTTAATTTTTTCTTCAATTAACAAACTCATGTTCTAAGTAAATATAAGTTACTGTTGCATGTCATCCCTTTCACATAATGTCTTTTTGGCGTCCATAACAGCCCAGTACACCTGGCAATGTTTAACAAACAAGCTCTGGGGTCCTGGACTGAGGACTCCACTCACAGCGCTCTTATTTGATATGAGTAAACGTTTTCCTCCTCCTCCTCTTGAGCTGCTGCAGGCCGAAGAGGCAGAAGGAGGCATCATTTCAAAACAGTATATGAAATTAAAAAGAGGAATGTTGCAAATTAATTAAAGTTTGCCAACTAAGGTGCTGTCACCTTTTTTGTAACGAAAGCTTGATGTAGTATCTACGGATCACTAATATTTATTTGTTGAACTGTTCTATGTCATTGTGTGTGGTATAGGTCTTGCGTCGTGATGTCTTTTTAGGAAACACTCTTCCTTCGCAATTAATGCATATGCCAATTTTTATTTGGCGCTTCAAGCTGGCCTTGCCCCCCCTTTTTTATTTGTTTCGTTCATTTAAGTACTCATCGCTGGCCAGAAGCCCAAGCAGAAGTGGCCTAAGTGTGAACAACATCAGACACAAAACAGTTAAGGTAAACAAGAAAAGAGGAAAACAAAAACAAGAAAATGTAAAAAAAAAACACCGGCAGCCAGGCACACTGATTGCTTTTATCCAAGAGAGGAGTTGAGACACTGTTCGGGTGTGTTGCTCCATGCAGTTATCAACAGTATGTGGCAAACAATTTAAAAAGGTTAGTAGCTAGAAGGCCCAAAAGAACAAAAACAGTCATGCTATTCAGCTGCATTTTGAGGTACCGACTCGAATCTAGAGCAGTACTGTGACGTTATAACAGTAAAGAAATTCAGACGTAAAAGATTTTTTCTTGGCTCTAATGTTTGAATACTACCACTCCGCATGACCCTAGAAGCAGGATTTCAGAAACTATCTTTGTAACTATTAAATGTGAAGACATTTAGCGCGTAAAAACTGTCGCTGTCATTCGGATGTTTAATTTCCACTAGCTTTCGTCACCTCCTAAATAGAATACGGGCAACTATATTTGGAATGATGAAGTCAACAGACGTTCTTTAAACCCTGACGAGTACTTTTTTGTTATTTTTGTGTACGTTTGTAAATTATGCAATCATGTTACAGTTTCGACCGGATAAAAGCAGCGTATGAAAGTAATTTTACTTCTGCAGAGCTGTTGATGAGTTATGTCTAGTAAATAAGGATAGTTCGTGAAAGGCGGACGAAGCAAACTTACTTGCATGTAACTTCCATCTTAAGTTTTAAGTTAACCCCAACACATATATTCCTGAAATTCAGTCAATACATTGCTGCAAAGAGCCCAAAATTTAAAAGGAATATTTTTGTCGAGAATACGGAAAGAGACGGTATCATCCGATTTCAGCACTGTGGAGAATTAATCACTCCAGACGGAGATATTAACGAGAGCGAAGTTGAGCGCGTCTTATATATGATTCAAAATAATCCAATCTCAACTTAGCAGCCAAATTTTAGCGGTCTCCGCTACAACAGAAACAATGTCATAGCAAATTAAAAAATAAGTACGTCACCAACGCTACCCTGGGGTTCCTTAAAGGATCCATGAAGAGAAAATACAACTCCGTTTAATTTGAAAGAACTAGGATGCAGTGCCTCACTCAGCTCCATTACAGCCACAAAAGATGTTTTTTTAACAAAAAAAGCAAGAAGTATTTAAAAATTTCAAATTCTGCGCCACAGTGACGTGTTATGAGCAAGAATGACGTCATACGGGCCAACTTTATTAATAAAACATAATTTTCAGTACGTTAACTGCACGTTAGCATTCAAGTGATGCGGTCAAATGGAACGAGAGGCCCCATTACAGACGTCCAGTCATGTTTCGTCGCGACAAGTCAGTTAGGCGGCCGGCAATCGCTCAAACAAGGTTCCGTGACGTCATAGAAAAGTTGCTTGAAATTGGCTAGGGGGTCGCGACTGCCTCACACGTTTTCTTTATTATCTCCGTTATTTGTTAGAAGATTGCGATGATATTGCTATCATTGTTATCGGAACTAAGCAGTCTTTCTAATAAACCCAACTTGTATTTTGTCTTCATGGCACCTTTAAAGCAAGCGAAAGAGTTTTAGCTGTTGTGCGAGTCTGCTGAGTTGCCGGCTTCTATCCGACAAATGAACAAAAACGCAGGTTTTGATAAAGGAAGGGAGCCGGTGATAGGCAGTTTGCAAACGAATTTTTTAATTAATAATTTAGCCAAATTGCAGATTGAACCACTGAGTGAGAGTAATGCGCTGACTTGAAAGAGGGCGGACAGAAATATCCGCGCCTGCCAGTCATGGAGCACTTTCAGGGGAAAGTTCAGAAATCCATGGGAGGTGCCGCATCCGTGTGTCCGTCGAAGGGAAAGGAGCCGCCAGCTCTGCTCTTTATCGAGACTTACACCACCAGTGCAAGCTGCGACAATTTTTAACAGGAGAGCGGTTTAAGCTTTCAGTTTCACGTCGAGGGTTACCATTAAAAAGTAAAATGAAAAAATACCGAGCGCCCGTGAGCGTGTACCTTGTGGGGAGCGCCCTGCGTCGTCCAGGCTTACGCATGGGTTTGCGCCACGTGAGGAGCTCGCAGAAAATGGCTGCGGCTCAGCTCAGCTAATCCTAGATATGCAAAGCGAAAGGTTGGCGTAGCCAAGGTAAGTTTTGGTTTCACTTGGTCAACCTTTGATTTAGCGGCAATTAGTGTACTTTTCGTCCAATGCCTGCCGTTGTCCGTGGTTGCGGTACCGTTTCGGGCGTTTTCCGAGCCGAAGGGCTCGCCGGGTGATATCCGCGAGGTGGTCAGACGCCGCTTGCCGACGATAGCTTAAAGCCTCCAGCTCCCGTACAACGATCGGAGAATACGGCCCTGCCTCGCTCTCATTCATGTCCAAGCTCGCATGGGCGCCGCAAGTCACGCGGTCAGGCGGGAACCAGCTGCGGGAAGCGAATGCGCCAAGCCGGCATCATTGGTGGCAGCAGTGAACGCGGCCGTTTTTTTAAAGACGATAGTTTTTCTTTGGCTACTTAAACCCAGAACTTTTGGTCTGTCTGTCTGTCTGTCTGTCTGTCTTGAAAGGATAACTTTATTATAAAAATCATGGTATCTGTGACTCGATTCAGAAACCCGGCCAAAGGGAAGCGAGGTCTGCGGAATAGTCTTTTACTCACAGCCAAATCTAAACGCCTAAGTCCAGTTTGCATGTTCATACTTGTCAACATTGTGGAAGAACAAAACATTACGCGAATACGAGACAGAAAATTAATGCACAAGGCATATTTACAGTGTTCCTTTATAAAAAAATTATAGATGCTTGTCTTTTAAGAAATGTAATACTATATTCACTACAGAAAAAAAATCACACTCTCACCTGCTGTCGCCCGCGCCACTATAGCTTCTGGCGGCATTTTAAGAAACCAAGCGGCAACAGTTACGGAAGCTTCCACTAGATAGGTTCCACGTTCTGCTTGGAACGCACTTGGAGTAGGGAAACGCGGTTCTTTAAACGTTGATGTAGGGCGCCTCGATTCACGCGCGTCTCCGCCGTTCGGCAGCGCTGGCATCGAAGCACCCGGCCTAGAGCAGTGGAACGCGGTAAATGTAAAGTGACCTGAGCAAACCTTTAGCGTGTTTACCTTGGGAGGAGCGCGATGCAAGAGGAACAACATGAGAGGGGAGCGGAAAAGTGAATGGGGGGATTTACTTGGCAAATGTCGACAAAGACTATCGTCTTTTGTCGACATTTGCAACCAAAGGGGCAGATACGCGGAAAATTTTTAAAAACGATAGTCTTTCTTGGGCTACTTAAACCCAGAGATTTTGGTCTGTCTGTATGTCTGTTTGTCCGTCTGTATGTAACTCGATTCAGCCACCCAGCCAAAGTTTTTTTTTCTTTAATGTTGGCCTTAGCAGAAACACAAAATAAACTTATTTACATGACCAACTCGAGCGACAAGCCACCAACCTATGAAGGCTGATGTCTCCCTCAAATTCCCTAAGCGTAGTCAAGGGTTCTATTCATGACAGCCACTCAGGAGCTCATGCCTTGCGCTTGTGGACTTCTACGTACTGGGATATGGACTCACGAAAACACTGCCGCGTAGGGCGGGCGTCCACATCACCTTGGAGGCAGGCCATGCGCGAGCGCCATATGCTATGCAAGGCCACCAACATAACGAGGTCCAAGGGTGCCCCCTCCACGTTTTCTACCGCTAGATAGCGTATGCCACGGGGCTCAGCGGGAAATCTTTGTGAAGGGTCCTCTGGAGGACATCCCACAAAAATACCGGAGCCCAACAATGCAGATAGCGTGCTCTATCGTTTCTGGCTATTTAAAAATTGAACACTGAGTTCCCCATGGCACAAATATCCCTCTATCCTGCATCCAGGTTCCAACAGACAAGGTGCCTGTGTGTAATTTGAAAAAAAAAGGATTTCACTCCAAGGTGAACCTCCATTCTTATGACGCACTTTAGCACATTTTTGCCTGGGCCAGCACGGCAATTATATCTATACATAGGGACGGGGAAAACAACATCGCAAATGTCCTTATACAGTTTTTTGCGTGTCACAGAGGACAGGTACTCGCCAGAAAAACGTCCGAATAGAAAACAGGCCGTCATAACTATTTCCTTGAAATACCCATACACGCCACCTGGCATGCACCATGTTGATACTACATATTCCGGCATAGCACGCGCCAGCCGTACTTGCATGACACTCTACAAGAACGGGTCACGTCACGAACATGTCGCCAAAACAAAAACCGGTTTACCAGCTGTCGCACATACAGGTGCGCCAGCCCCAAGCCACCATCTCTGACTCTCCGAAACAGGTTTGTTCTGCTGCACCTCTCCCATGTTGAACCCCAAACGAACACCGCAAATACTCGGTGAAGCCTTTGGACGTTGATTCGCGAACAATACAGTACCTGCATAACATACCAGATCTTCGTTTCAAAGAATAAGTTACATGCCATGGCCCTCGCAAAAATTGACAACCTTGCCCCCTTCCATTTCTCGGCCTTCTCCCTCAACGCCTGTGTCTGGCTGCGCCAGTATGGCTCGCTATCCCTGTAATATTCCAGTTCAACGCCCAAGTACTTCATTTGAGTGGTGACCCAAAAGTTGGCGATGTTGATGACCATTCCCCATGCAAAAATGCTCGGCACGTTGCCCAGTTCACAAAACTACCCTTCACCATGCCAAACTTTTTGACCGTGTCAACTACCAACTGAACGCTTTCTTCGTTCATACAAAAAACAGCCACGTCGTCTGCGTAAGCCAAAAGTTTGACTTCTGACTCATGAAGCCACCCAGCCAAAGTAAAATGGTTACTGCGCAATAGTCTTATATACTCACCGCCAAATGTAAACGCTAAGCCCGGTTTATATGTTCATACTTGTCAACTTTGTTGAACAATAACAAGACATTACGCAAATATAAGGCAGGAAATTAGTACACAAGGGATATTTACAGTGTTCCTTTATTAAAAAATTCATGGATGCTTGGTTTTTCGATAGAAAATAATATTCTAGATCAACTGCAGAAAACCACCGCATGCTGTTGGCCGCGCCACCTCCTGGCGGCATATGAAAAATCACGCGGCAACAGCAACGAAAGGTTCCACTAGCTAGGTTCCACGTTCTGCTTGGAACGCACGTGGAGCACGGCAACGCGGTTCTATAAACCTTCAGGTCGGCCGCCTCGATTCACGTGCGTCTCCGCCGTACTGCAGCGCTAGCATCGAGGAACCCCGCTTGTAGCAGTGGAACGCGGTAAATTCGAATCACCTTGAGCAAACCTTTAGTGTGTTTATCATGGAGGAAAGAAAAGGTTTTCTTTCCTCCATGGTGTTTACCTTGGGATGAGCGCGACGGAAGAGGAACAGCACGAGAGGTGAGCGGGAAAGAAAAGGGGGGCATTTCCTTGGCAAATGTCCACAAAGGCTATAGACATTTGACGACATTTGCAACGAAAGGAGCAGATAAGCGGCCAATTTTTTTATTGGGCGTACGCGGCTGTCCGCGGAGCTCGGATTGGCGAGCCACGTGATGAGTTGCCAACAGTACGGCGCAGCTACGATCAAATGAAGATCAAATCTTCCGCGATTGTGAAAGCGCTGGATGAGATTAGAAAATCTTTGCTTTAGAAATACCAAGACAAAATACCGAGCGTACGTGAGCGTGAATTTCGTGAGGAGCGCCCGGCGTTGGCCAGCTCCACCTTCGGGAACACTCCGCCCAGCGTTCGTGAAGTGACCTCTGACGTGCTGCTCTTTTCGCGAGTTCACACACGCTCGCGCCTGAAGTGGGCAGCACAGAAGCCAAGTTCGGTGTACAGACTGCGAGTTCGCGAAGCCATGGTGGTGGTGGTGGTGAAAACGTTTTATTGAGCTGGAACGGAGTTAGTTGAGCCGTTCCTCTCTTGTGGGGGGCGTCCTCAGTCCAGGAGGCCCTGGGCACGTGCGGCCAGTTGCGCCCGGGATATCAGCTGTTGCTGGTCACCCAGGTCGCCGCTAGCCAGCTGGCCCTTCCACTGCTCAGGGGTTGGGTTGGGAAGGGGGAGTAGAGTTGGGGTTAGGTGGCACTCCCACACCATGTGGTATAGGGTGCATGGGGATGGGCAGTGTTTGCACTTTGGAGAGTACTGTGTAGGATACATAGCATGAAGGCGTGTGCCATGAGGAAAGGTGTTGGTTTGCAGCCGTCGTAAGATGCACTCGTCGGTCTTGGGAAGGTTCGGATGGGGTGGAGAGAAGTGCTGGCGTTGTCGGCGTAAATGGGCAAGGATGTCAGCGTAGCGGAGGGGTATGGGCGGAGAAGCACTTGGGTCGTCGGCTCCCGTGGGTGCCCGGGGTATGAGGGCGCGGGCAGAGGCGTGGGCCGCCTCATTCCCAGGGAGAGCCGTGTGACCCGGTGTCCACACGATGCGGATATCGGGAATTGGCGCTGTTCGTTGGGCAAGAATGCGGAGGGCAAGGGCCGAGATTCGTCCAGCTTGGTAGTGGCGGCAAGCGGTCTGGGAGTCTGTCAGGATCGTCACGTACTCTAGATCGGTGTGGGCGGCCAAGGCGATTGCAATTTCTTCTGCTGTTGTTATGTTGTTGGTAGGGGTGGTAGCTGAGTTCACAAGACTTCCTGTGGAGTCGACAACGGCTGACGTGTGGGCTGAGTGAGAGGAGTATGGAGAGGCATCCACGTATCGAGTGTCTTCCCGAGATCCGTACTTGACGTAGAGGTGGGCAGCCCGCGCCTTGCGGCGGCCTTGGTTATACGTTGGGTGCATATGGCGGGGTATAGGGGAGACAGTGATGTGACGACGGATAGCTGGTGGAATGCGTTGAAGAGTATGTTCCGGTGGGGGGAGCGGATAGCCGAGACGACTTAATATTGAGCGACCGGTGGTTGTCAGGAGGAGGCGTTCTTTTTGGCTGGTGAGATGCGCCTCGATGAGCTCCTCAAGGGTGTTGTGAACCCCGAGTTGTTGGAAACGGATTGTTGACGTGGTGATAGGTAGCCCAAGTGCCATTTTGTAACTTCTCAGTATGAGGGCGTTTAATTTATTACTTTCAGCAGGTTTTAGTGTGAGATACGGCGTGCCGTATGTTATGCGACTTATTAGGAGAGCCTGTACAAGGCTTACAGTGTCGCGCTCCTTAAGGCCTTGACGGCGGTGGGTGATTCGTCGAATGAGGCCGACTAGTTGCATTACGGTGGTTTGCAGTTGGGTGAGAGTTGCGTGGCCAGCCCCATCTTGTTGAATTTGAAGTCCTAGTACCCGAAGAACGGTCACCTTGGGAACGGGTTTACCCTGTATGGTGAGTGAGGGCTCAGGCGGTGGAGGTGGGCGTCTGCCACGAGAGCGGGCGCGGAGAACGAGTAGAGACGATTTTTCCGGGGCGCAAGTAAGTCCGCAGGTTGTCAAATAGGTGAGAGTGGCATTGATAGCTTGCTGGAGTGAGTCTTCCTGGTCGCCTACTGATCCACCAATAGTCCAGATGGTGAGGTCGTTGGCGTAGAGTGCGTAGTGAATGTGAGAAAGAGAGTCAAGAGCTGGTGGTAACCCGAGAAGTGCGACGTTGAAGAGGAGTGGGGATATTACTGAGCCTTGTGGCGTGCCCTTGGGTGGTGGGTGGAAAGCAGAGCTACGGAGGTCACCGATTCCGATCGTAGCTGTCCGGCCAGTTAAAAATTGACGTACGTAGTTGTCGGTGTGGAGGCCGCAATTGGTGCTTTGTAGGTTCTTTAAGATGGCAGCATGGGAGACATTGTCAAAGGCTCCTTTGACGTCTAGAGCCAGGATGGCTCGTGGGGTGGATGTGCTGAGATGGTCCAGAACCTCTTCTTTGATTTGGAGCAGGACGTCTTGCGTTGAAAGGTGAGCTCGAAAACCAATCATCGTATGCGGGACTAGGTTGTTGTCTTCAAGATAGGCTGTAAGGCGAGTATGAATGAGGTGTTCGTAAAGCTTGCCTAGACATGATGTCAGGGAGATCGGGCGGAGATTATTAATGGAGAGCGGTTTGTGAGGTTTCGGGACAAGTGTTATATCCGCATGTCGCCACTGGGCTGGAACAGTGCCTTGGGTCCATTGCGAGTTGAAAAAGTCGAGTAGTGCTTGGAGAGAGTCGTTGTCGAGGTTACGCAGGGTTTTGTTATTGATGCGGTCGTGGCCGGGAGTGGTGTTGCGGGTGAGCTTGGCCAGGACGTCTTGAAGTTCTTGAATTGTAAAAGGGGCATCTAGGGTGGGATTTGGGGCCCCTGAGTAGTCTGGATGACCTATTGTAGAAGAAGGGGGAGGCCCAAATAGGGTGGTTTTGATATCGGAGAGTAGCTGGTCTTGGGGTCCGGGGTAGTTGTGAAGCAAACGTTTGAGGTGATGTGCCGTAGCAGATTTGGAGGGTTTGTCCCCGAGAAGCGATCGCAGTATGTGCCATGTCTTTGTAGTTCCAAGCGTTCCTTGCAAGCTGTTACAAAAGGTAGCCCAGTTTTGCTGATGTAGCGTGAGGGCGTATTGGGCTGCCTCTTGGGTGATCTCGTTGATCCGGCGGCGGAGTTTCTTGTTATGTTTTTGTTTTTTCCATCGGCGAAGTAGGCCCTTGCGGGCGTCTAATAAGTGGAGAAGATGAGCATCCATGACTGGGTTTTCGGAGGTAAGAGGGAGAGTTTTGCTGGGCCGGGATACGGTTTCTTGAATTTGAGAGACCCATTGATCAAGGTCCGTGATGGTGGTGGGGAGTGGGTTAGGATCTTCGCGAAAGGCTTTCCAGTCAGTAAGGGTAGCTTGTCCAATGCGCGTTTTTGCTTTATGTTGAGGGAGAGTCACTTGGATGATGTGGTGATCGCTTCCGAGGGTTTCGTCGAGGCGTTCCCAGATGAGGTGAGAGATGTTGCGTGAGAAGGTGAGGTCAGGGTTTGTATCACGGGTGACGCTGTTGCCAATTCGAGTGGGAGTGGTCAAGTCATTCCACAGAGATAGTTGGTGGTGATTCGCGGTTGTGAACAAATCCTGGCCTTTCCGTCTGTCCGAGGAGTAACCCCATGAGGTGTGGGGGGCATTGAAGTCCCCCAATAATAGTAAAGGGTGCCTATGAGAATGACAGAGGGCACGTTGGACGAGGTGGTCGAGCGAAGCGAGTGATTCTCGAGGGGGGCTATACACGTTAAGCAGGAATATACTAGGCGTGGTAGGCGAAGTAGGAAGAATTTCTATAAATGTATGGCCAATTTGGGAGTGAATCTCGATAATCTGCGCGGTGAGATGGCGTGCCACCAGGATTGCCGTGCGAGGGGAGCCTGGTGAGACGTGTGTTTCGTAATCCCGTAGGGTGACAGGGGCGGTATCAACTTCTTGGAGGGCAATGACATCTGGTTTTTTGTCCTGACTGAGATGTAAGAGGGAGATACGCTTGCTTTGAAATGAACGACAATTCCATTGCCATATGGTTAAGGGACGTTGTATGGCTTGCGGATTATTATTCATGTTGGAGTGCATCGAAGCCAGGTGCCGCGGGTTCTTGCGCGTGCTAAGGCGGTCCACTTCGCTAAAGATGTGTAATTCTGCGGACCAAACCATCCGGGCCTGCAAGTCATGAATAACCTTCAGTGGCAAGTTTGGAAATCCATGGGAGGTGCAAAAGCCGGGTCTTCGGTGAAGGAAGAGGGGCCGCCAACTCTGCGGTTTCTCCAGCCTCGAACCAAGAGCGCAAGGTGCGCCGCTTTTTTATTTGCTTTCGCAAAAATCGAGCAGCGATGTATCTTTAATTAAAGAACACTGCGAATACCACTTATGCATTGATGTTTTGCCTCAAATATGCCGAATGTTTTCTTTTTGGCGAGAAACCTTGACAATTATGAATTGTGTTTAAGTATATAGGGGTTCGGAAAATTTTTACCTGTATAATGTCCTCATTCAAGAATCCATCTGAACTTTTCGCCGGGCGGCTGATTAGAGGGAGACAGACATAAACAGGCCAAAATTTTCGGGTTTAAGGAGGCCAATAAAGACTATCGCATTTAACGCCCTCTATTTCGCGCGCAACACCTTTCCCAGCGCCGGAACTTTGGTGAAAGAGGTCGTCGTTCCGTGTGACACGTGGCATGGGCCGCCATCAACGTGATCAGGTTAGTAAGGCTGCAGCCACAGGCTTCGAAAGAGCTTTTCTTCATTTCGCCTGCCAACAGATAAGCTCGTCGTGCAAGCAGTGACAGGGGGGGTTGGAGGGCGGCGAGGAGTGGGGCTGTTGTCGCCAGCGCCCCTTTCCTTCGCACGTACTCGCTCGAGTGCGTCCGGAGACAGCGTAGGAAATGCCGCCCTGATTGACATGTCGTGGCTCCGCCACCACTTCGTTGGCGTGGCTCTCGACCTCAACCCACCCCCTCAAGACAAGGAGAAGGCCGTAGCCATGGGTCGTCAACATCCGGGAACAGTGTCCTGATGTAAGGGGAACACTGAAGATAATGGCCCTCGCGCGGGAACCATAATGAAGGCTGCCTAAATGATATCTTCTCGGGTGATGAAGACATAAAGGCGCAAGTTTACCGAACATTCTGGACAGGGAGGTGTTTCGTCAGACGTTGTTGGATGCCAAGAGGACGACGTTTGTTTTTGTACTGGTGCGTTCCCCTCGACGCGCGTGGAGAGCCGATCGCGACACGCTACTCCTGGAGCGCCTGGTCTAATAAGGCATTCCGCGGTTTGTATAACGTTTAGCAGAGGCGTCCCACCCCAACTCAATCCGGGTCGCTTGTCTGTCTGAGGTGGCACACATTTGCATCTCGGGAAGACATAATTCAAAACGGCATAAATCACGACTCCTGGGCGTGTTTACTACAGGCAGTGTATGCCGATTAAATTATGCGGGCGTGAGCCCCTACGTGACGGGCGGTGAGAGGAGCGCCGGTACGGAGAACGTCGAGGCGTTGCCGGATTAGCCCAGATATGGCGCAGACAGTGAAGCGTTGGAGGCGAAGTCCTGTATACAGGATAGGCCTGAAAAAAAGAGGTAACCGTGTTATGTAAAAAAGAGGTACACATAAATCCGCTGTGAATATGTGCACTGGTGGCTTGAATTATTTCGGCAAATCGCCATGTTCGTTAGGGTAAATGTGACTTGTACGGGAAGGACTGTTTTTTTTTTAAATGCAACGAGCTTGGTTTGCGAGTTCTTCCAGAAAGCATTCAGGGTCCACTCCGATCAGTTCTGCTCAGCAAGTGACTTCCAAAAGTTTATGGAACGCGCCAACTGCACCTGCAAGTCGGCACAGAATCTTTCAAAGCATCCCTATAACTGCCACCCTCTGACCCTTGTTGGGTGCTAGCAACAACGACTTTATTCATTTTTCATTCTCTGTGTGGTATTCCTGTGAGCGAATGTCGTAGTAGATGGCCGGATTCAAATGCAGCAGCAAGTTGGGGGAACCTAAACGTTTTCCTTAAACGGCCCACTGTACAATTCGTACAGCGCCCTTATTGGCCGGCTGAATGGTGGTTTGCTCAGACAAACACTTGCTCATGAGAAAATAATTGCTATTAAAAATGTAATACGTGCTCGCTGTTTTCTTTTACTTATTTAAAAAAGGGCTGCGAAACTAGCTGAGTATTTACACTCAATCGTGGGTGTTAGAATCGAATGTGTAACTGTTTTCATTTCTATCGTTTCCACAGAGTCGATTCATACTGGGGCTTCTTTTCCTCTTTCGAGGTTTATGCCTTTGCTTGGATGAACTATGCTTTCGCGGGTTTGTTTACTTATTCTATCTTTTCCCTCTTGTCTAACTTGCGGTCGCGGGTTCGATTCCCGGCCGCGGCGGCCGCTTTTCTGATGGAGGCTAAAAGCAAAAACGTCCGTGTGTAAGATTTCGGCGTACGTTAAAGATCCCCAGGTGGTCAAAATTAATCCGGAGCCCTCCACTACGGCGCGCCTCATCGCCTGCGTTGCATCGGCGCGTTAAACCCAACAATCAATCAATCAATCAATCAATCAATCAATCAATCAATCAATCAATCAATCAATCAATCAATCAATCAATCAATCAATCAATCAATCAATCAATCAATCAATCAATCAATCAATCAATCAAACTTTCTTCTGGGCCTCAACTAGCGCCGGCTGTTAGCCCAACATCTTGTTGCATATTTGTCAAGAACGAAATTGTCTAAGGAGCAAATTAAATGAATGAACAACGGCGTTCCATAGCGCATGCGTCAGAAATCAAACACTAAGAAAAGGCGAGGGTGCTCCGAGGCAATGCCTGGGCATGCCTGTGCGCACAGCTGAGTGGAAAAGTAAAGAGGGCCCTCTCTTCTCGCGCCGAGCTTCGCACCTCGAGCGCTCTGGTGAGCGGCGCACCAGTCACCAGTCAACCAGGATGCTCTGCCTGCAGTAGAGAGCCCTGCGGCGCTCAATCGGACATTATAGCTTTCATACTCACGATTGTGAGGAGTGCTTAGGTGTCCTCTGATTTTTTAATCTCCCATTCTGTCAGTTTCGAATAAATTCAAAAGTAGGTTATGCTCAACACGGCAGAGGCTTGGGCTACGCAGCGCACGCAAAAATGCCTCTTAAAGGCTCACTTAGAACAATAAAGCAGTGCATTGTAAAGCAAAGCTTTCTACCTCTACCACCCAACGGCTCCTTCATGGCATGCGGGACAAGAAACTCCCAACGCGGCTAGGAGGGGGATGGTGGTTTTCACTCACGGAGTGCACTGTAGATGGCGCCGCGAAGGGTCACCCAGCGTTCCCTGCGCGCGGCTCACACTGGCGCGCGCGTCGCCGGGACGGCTTTGTCGTCTGCTTTAGCGACGGTTATTTTGGGCCTGTTTTGGCCCAGCTTCGCATCAATTGCACGCTTGCTTCGCACGGCTTGATTAACTTGTTCGAAAGCATCTCCTGGATAACCTGGACCCGACGGAATGACTTGGTCGTATGCCAGAGATACTTTAAGTACCGGTTTGCAGGGAGGGAAACAAAATCTAAAGACCACATTCAGACATCTGGCCGCTAGAGAAACGCTATACCTTTCGCGCACTGCTTGCAAACGAATGGGAGTCCGTTTTCTGTATCGGTAAATACCAATTCGGTTCTGTTTTAAGAGGTATTACAAAAGGCGAAAGGGGAAACTGGTTCTGATAAATAGCTATTGTAAAAGCTCCCTCAGCTTTCTCGCAATTCTCAAACTTACTAAACTAACTAGTTTAAATCGGTATAAATGGGAATCACTAAGCTGACATGCCGAATTGTTTCTGTGTCAGCGCATGCTTCGCGCAGACATCGGGATGTTTAGCTTCCGGGATGGCTAGCTTCCACTGCCTCACCTGTCGAAAGACGCTCCTCTCCGTTTTCTTTGTCTCGATTCACGGCCGGTCCGCAGTGGCGGCTTCTGCCGCTCCAGCCCGGCCGTTGCCGACGCTCCTGCTGCGTTCGGGACGACGTCCCCGCGAATTCGAGGTAAGGGTTGGCAGAATCTCTGGTTTCACTCTTTGTAGAGCTACGTGTGTGAATTCCAGTGACGTCGCATGGGCAATTGTTGTGGGTGTCGTTTAGAGCTTTGCTTTCCAACCATATTCACATCGTGGATTGGAGCCAACTTTTGTAGCGTAAGCTACACTGGCCGAGGTTGAGCAGTTTCGCGTGTGCCGTGAAGGGCCGTTCTGCGCAAGCGCGAGGGACATTGGATTGGATTGGCTTGGATTGAATTTGGATTGGATTGGATTAAAGTGGATTGTGTTGGATTGTGTTGCGTCATAGCCGCGGCGGACGCACTGGCGCCGGCGCGTGCCCAGGTGTGCAACTCAATTGCGCAGTAGCCAAGTCCGACGCTGCACCGGAGTCGCTTGATAGCTGTTTCGCGTGGCTCGTGAAGAGCCGTGCTGAGCATGCGCGAGGAGCAGTGACTGGACAGGACTTGACTGGACTGGACTGGATTAAACTGAATTGGACTGGACTGGACTGGATTGGACTGGATTGCTAAACCTAGGCTCACGCTACGTTTATCCAGGCATAGCAGAGCTAAGCCACTACAATTTTTTTTATCCACCGGATTACTTATTTGGCTCACAAATGCACAATATATACTCGACGAGAATGGCATCCGCTTGACAATTTTCCCGTCTCAATAAGAATGAAAACGCGGATCTGGAAACACTCCATGAGGGGCTTTAACGTTTGCAGTGAGAGAGCGATATTGGGGAAGTGGCTATGACACCAACTGAGCGCGTTTATTGAAAAGCGGTACCAACGTTTGGGAACCTACTTTGCTCTTTCGTCTGGGGTGACAGTGTTCGAACACAAGCAGCAGTTCTAAAAGGTAGCTTTTTTTATTCTTTTACTCGTTTCTTGCCGTTGCACGTCGGCGGCCATGGGCGTAAATGATCGTAAGGGTATCTGGGGATCTGGTCAGCCCTCCCCGAGTTTGTTGTATGTGCGAGGACTCGGGGAAGATTCTGTGTGAGTAATTTGTTGCGGTGCAATTTATATGCGCGCCGTCAACGTTAGTCCTGTGGTCAGGTTTTTCATAGTGTTCGACCAATGCACACTCTAATAAATCGGGGGAGTATTTCAAGAGTCCAACAGTCATTGTACTCTTGTAAGCATTCGCGCACTCCACTCCGAAGCTGCTGGGAGTTGAATGCAATGTTCGCTCCCCATGAGGAGGAAGAGCAAAACTGACCGCGTACTCTTCTCGTGTGGGGTGGAGTGCAGCCAGAATACATGGAGCGATTATGCGACGAAAAGACGAACAACGCCCGGCGGCGCGCGCCCGACACCCGGCGGCGGAAAAAACGTCGTCTGCCGCCAATCTAAAAGTTCGTCGGCGGCGGAGACGCGGCGAGCGGCAGACCGAAGGAACCAATCTACGAGCCGGTGCAGACGGCCGCTTTGGAAGAGTTTGATAGACGTACGCTTGTCCCGCGCCTAATCGACTTAAAATAAAACGGATTGTAAATCTGAGATCGAATGAGGAAAATGGTGTTCCAAGAACTGAAGTCCGCGCTCTTCTGATAGCTCAAGCCGCAAGTGCAACACAGTCCCGACCAAACTACCGTGGCTTGTGTCGATAGCTTTTATTAGGTTAAATAAAGGAAATCCGGCTATATAACTTCTATTAACAGCAACATGGGGCCCGTCTGAAAGATCGGTGTGTGAGGAAGGGGAGATATCACCATATCACTGCGAGGGCATCTCCAATACAACAAAATAGAAGCAGAGCCAGGCTTGACCAGCCCTACTTTGCATTCAGCGCCCTCTGGAGAGGTGGAGTGGAGGTGGAACGCCGGTTTCATGTAGTGGGAGTCGCTGATTCGAATCTCCCCGGGGATGCTCGTTTTTTAAATTCTTTACTGCCTTTAGGGCTTATGAGAACTGAAAACGTATATTGCAGGAGCAGAAACGCCCCCGAGTCCCGCAGAATAGTCAAACGACGTACAACCCAAGCGGGAAGCTTCTTCCCTGCGTCTGTTTTTTGAACGCCGACGTTGATTATGGGCGCGGAGTTAGCCACACAGAGCATATGCATCCCACCGGCGGCGCGGCGGTGGACGCCGTGACTTTGTAGTTCAGCTAGAGTGTACTAGAAGTTTTAGAGTGGCCCGAGCGGCGGCCTCTCCCATTGCTCCGCCGGGTCGACTTTCGCGCAGAAAATAGAACCGGTATAGCGGCGGCGCTGCTGTCGTCGACAACTGAACAGCCGGCGCTCCCCGGTACCAGCTCCCAGCCTGCGCGCGGCAAAATTTGCGTTGCTCGCGGCGCTGCTTTGCGCTTGCGAAGCTGATTTATTTTGGATTATGAAGTTTAACGCGCCGGCGCTACACAGGCGATGAGGCAAGTGGTAATGGGGAGCTCCGGATTAATTTTAACCACCAGGAGATCTTTAACGTGCGCCGAAATCTCGAAGACACGGGCGTTTTTCGCTTTTATCCTCCATCACAAAAGCGGCCCCGCCGCGGCCGGGAATGGAACCTGCGCCTTTGGTCAGCTGATTTAGAAAGGAGCCGCAGAAACGTTATGACTCCGCTTGAGCAAACTTTAAACTAGTACGACCCGACATAAAATTATTGACCCCCTCCCCCCCCCCCCCCCCCCAACGATACTTTCTCATTTTTTATGCGTTTTCTGAAAACGTTAATTGTTGATACACAGTAACTTCTCGTTAACTCAAAGTCGTAAAATTAGCTGGAAATTTTGAATAAGCGCAGAGTTTCGAGTTAAGTCAAATGCAGAAAATTTGTCGGTACCTGAAATAACAGCTAGTGGTGCTAACAAAAGCACTATTGCACAGGGGAGATTTGTAATAACGGTAAAATAATTCACAGGAAAAAGAAACTTTTATTATTGCAGAAGAAAGAACTGTGTTGCGCTCGGCTGTTTCGCGTTCGCATCTGCACCCCACAAAAGCGTACCCGAGGGCCGAGCCGAATCGCATGGATTGGTGGTCGCCACCGCTACATTTTACCTTGTTACAAAGCAGACGCAGCATGTATGTTGTTTCTGCCGTTGTACGCACGCACTTCTGGAGGCTCCTCCTTGTCCGCATGATCAGCTGCGTCGTCCACAGCAAGGATGTACGCGCCAGACAGCATTCCAGTAACGGGGACGCGCAGTCCGCGTAAACTTGCACTTCACAACCGCGTTCGGCGGGAGTAATCATTCTAACGGGGACCTTATCAGCTGCCAGCAGCGGACTTTGCCTTGTGTCCTCTCTGCCAGGATTTCGAGACATCCGTGGTCCTCCGAAAAAACGTTTCGAGATAAAGCGGGCAAATGCGTAGCGCCTATGGGAGGTAAACACACGGTGTGAAAAAGTTTTGAGAAGATATTTTGAGATAGCAGCGTTCGAGTTAACGAGGAATTAATTTGACGGACAGGCACCAGGAATGTTTTCCCTTCCCCTTCTTGATTCTGCGCATGAAGCAAAAGCGGCGGGCGCACATTCTATATAGGCTGCAAAAAGTTTACTGCTTTTTTTACGTTCCTATTTAGAACGAAAATACCAAGAGCCTTCTTCTGGGCTACCCCAGCCGTTGATGCTTGTACTGTCGTTAGTGGGCTTTCTTATTTTATTAACCTGCTATGTCGCATATTGCAGGCACTTCGTAAGGAACTGTGTACTGAAAATGAAGTGCCAAGTCTGCATGACCAATCCTGCATGCCAGGGGAAGATGCCGCTGTGTTTACTACCTCTTGTATTTTTTTGGGGGGGAGGGGGGGGGGGGCTTCTGAATCCGTCTGTGCATTTTTGAAAGTTTATTAGCGATCTCTAGGACGTTTTTACCAGTTGCTTCAGCGACAAGGAGCTCAACCATGACAGCGTTATGGATGTGCCGTAGCCCTTATTCACAGCAAACACCTTAACGGCGGTGGTTGCGACCAGCACGGGAGACCTTGACAGCAAATGTGGTTCGGTTATGTATACATTGTTTCTATATCTATTTCTATATAAAATGTTTAATCAAGTTCCGTGATTACATGTGAAGGTGGGAGCAACACCCTAAACTTAGCCGTGGCTAATGATCGAGGGCGAGTTATGAAAATGCGTTGGCCAAAAATGTCAATTTAAACCTCCATGTTAGTGTTATTCCTAAACCTTTACCGGTGTAGACTTTGTGCATGATTTCCCTTGTTACATTACATTTTCTAGGCTATTGAAAATGAAAACAAAATGTGTATTTCGTTCCGGTTCCGTTTATTGGAACCTCCATGTTAGCGTGCTTGAACCTTTACCTCTATAGTAGACGGGGTATATTTCATTTTTGTTGCGGTCAATATATTTTTTGACCTATGTTTTGCATTTGTTTTATGTGCTTGTAATTGTACCATCAGCATACTTGTGAAATAAATTTGTGTTAATTTGATTCAACTCCTTTCTTGACCGAATCAGGTGAAAGGTGGTGCGATTAATAGAACGTTGCGGGAATAGTTCTATGAAAGGCGGTCATTGGGACAACTAAGCTAACCGCTGGGTTAACTCATTTTTAGTTAAAAAGATATCTCGCTTGCGGGTGTCATTCTCTGTTCGGCCACCACGGTGACCCGTAATTATCCCAAGCGGGCCACTGCTTAATTACTGCTATAATAACAACTCACGCAATAAAAAACAAACGCAACTTATGATATTAACTCACATAACTGCAGTCCGAGCGCAAATTGCAAGACAACAAATAAAAAATTCTTCTGAGAAGCTATCATCTCAGTCCTCATAATTTTTTCATGTCATTTGCGTCGACCAACTATGTCCGAGCACAACAATAAGGACACAATCATAAAGCAATCATGAACTGGTTCATACCAGGCAATTTCACGCAAAATACTTTTTTTATGGGAAATTGTAATAGCGAAAATGTCGCTGCAATTACTTTATTTATAATCCGCTACGAATTCTGCAAAAGAAAATCCGTAATTTTCCTTGTTGTCGAGCGGTAAAGGCAAAACTAACACCCGCCACGGTGGCTCAGTGACTAAGGCGTTGCGCTGCTGAGCACGAGGTCATGGGTTCGTTTCCCGGCCGCGGCGGCCGCTTTTCTGATGGAGGCGAAAAGCAAAAACGCCCGTGCGTACGAGATTTCGGCACACGTTAAGATCCCCTGGTAGTCAAAATTAATCCGGAGCCCTCCACTACGGCGCGCCTCATCGCCTGCGTTGCGTCGGCGCGTTAAACCCTACAATCAATCAAATCAATCAATCAATCAAAGGCAAAACTAACGCAAAATGAGCTGCAGCGTTGATTTTTCATTTCGTTACCCACAGTCCACTGTACCTACAGTATATTTAAGCAATTGGACGACCCGCAGAACAAATTTCGAGCGCTCCGCGCGTAAAAAAGCACCGTTTCCTTGCCCGCGCGCGGCCGCGCGCACGGCCAGCCGCCGCTTTCGCTTTCAGTTGTCGTTGACTACAGCGCCGCCGCTATTTTCTGCGCGAAACGAGCACCTATACGGGCGGCCGGTCGGGCCACTCTAAAACTTCTAGTACACTCTAGTTCAGCCCGACCATGGAGAAAAGAAAAGCTGAGCCCGACGAACATACGGCGTCCTGCCACGGCGGATTTTCCGCCGCGCGAACTTCGTCGTGAAAGTTCGCTCCATGGCCACTTCTCCCGTATCTGGGCGGCACGTGTTGACTGAACACGAGCATACCGCATTACCTAGCTGGCCTTAGTCGGCGGTGATCGCGACGATCTCTCGCGTTTTCGGTGAAAACCGACACAGGCGGTGTATCCGCCAAGACTGGGCGGGCGACTGACTGATCGCGCCAGACCGTGATGTCCCGCCAGCGCGGAATACAGGGCTGCGCTCTGTGCTACGTACGAAGTGCTACGCACGAAGTGGACTTTCAAATAGACGCTTCATGCAACATGGGAAGTTGGACCTACCCTTATCGTCATACTTGCTTCGACACAGTACCAGGCGTGCTCGCTAACTTCTTGCATGCCTGTGCGTCAGCGCTAGATCACGAACACGCGAGCAAGCCGCATATTCGTTTGTTCGTGCGTGCGTGCGTGCGTGGAACTAGTTTTTCTTTCGAACGAACACCAGCGGCGGGGGCGCGGAGGCCGATACCGGAACTATGTGCGGTGTAGCGATGCGCGCGCAATTGACCGGAGTGCATTCGCGGCTTTCGCAAGCTTCGCGCCTTAAGCTTGGGATCTTTCGCTGCTATGAAGACCGTGGATTTATCTACCGGACGAAGAAACGCTGGCAGGAAGTAGACGTTAACCTCGCCTTCTTTTCTTATGTATTTAACGAAGCAGAGTTGCTCTCTAACTTCGGTCCGCGAAAGTGGTTAGCCCTAACGTTTTCGTGACTCATTTTGACCGTTGCGTACATTTGAAGGGCGGCTTTTGTACCCATGTGCAAACAGCATCAATTCTTGCACCATTTCAATCCCTTTGTTTCGTGAAGTGTTGGTATTTTAGCCGGGTGTTTTTGATAGCTGAATGTTTTCCCAGGTAAAAAGCACGGTCATGCGAATAGTGGCAGCGCTATCCTGTATTTTTAGCTGGGTGGCTAGGTTTAGAGTGTCTCTCGTGCAGTGGCTGTGGCTACCTGCACGGCTCCAAAGAATAAGTACACCCAGCGCCGCCCCGCGGAAGCTTGAGCTAACTTTGGGTCGGTGAGAGCCAGACGGAGGGCGCGCGTTCATATATTTGGCACCTCTCGGTTGTCTGTTTTTGCGATTCTGCGATTGTTTTTTGAAATGTGTCGGGCTTGAAAACTGTTCTGGCAAATAGTTGCCCCATGTCTCAAGTGCTTCTGTGCGATTTCCGGACAATTACGGGGCTGAACTACTACTGTCGGCCTCGGGTGCGCGAGAAGTTGCAGAGATTGTACGTTCCGGCGCGCGTGTACGTCGTGAAAGAAATGGATGGGACAGACATCGTTGCGAAGTCCCATTCTCAGCAAGGGAAGCTTATTTAAAGCGCCAATTCAGGTCAGTATTAATTTTTCTTGTATCACAGCCTAATAAAGTGACCCCAGCGTTACAACGGCGCTGCACGATAGAAGCGTGTTTGTGTTGTTTCCTCTGTTCGCGCAACCACACAAGCGTTACTTTTTCGGTTGCCCTTCTTCAGCTCGGTTGGTGTTGTCACTAATTAACACGGATTCCAAACGTTATTAGCTGATGACAAAGTAAACGCAGTTCCACACGGTTGGAAATCTGCTGCGTAGCTGCGGTTGTCTTTACGAAGATTCCGTTTAGTTTCGGCTTCTATCTTGTAAGTAATGTTAGAGTCGTCTTAGCGGCTAATTGTGACACAGTTTGTTCATGCCGGTCAGAATTCACCAAAAAAATGACACCATATTCCCGCAGAGGAACCCTCAGTAGTATGCAAAGCAGCCATGTGGTTGATTCAAGTGCCCATTAGTTTTCAGTTCGTCGTTCCCGTTAGGTTGAGGTACGTAGCTACCGTTATATTTACAGTTTGGTTTCCATGGTAACTACCACACTTTTCACTTACCGGAACTACGAAATTGGAAATTGCGTTGAGCCTATGGCTGTCTCGCATACTACTCAGGGTTCCCCTACGGGAAGATGGTGTAATTTTATTAGATGCGACGGGGCTATGTCCCTCCCTTGTCGTTGTTGCGCCGTCCACACCCCCACTGCGCATGCTCGGCTTGCTGAACGCCCGGTGGTATCTTACCATTTAATGGCTCCTGGAGCGACAGTGTTACCGGTGTCTTCCTGCATGGGCCGGCCCGAGATGAGCCGAGCATGCGCAGTGGGGGTGTGGACGGCGCCACAACAAGGGAGGGACATAGCCCCGACCATGAGATGCTGGAGCGACAGTGTTGCCGGTGTCTTCCTAGGCCGGCACGAGACGAGCACGCTTCCCCTTAAAGGGCTCCTGGAGCGGCAGTGTTGCCGGTGTTTTCCTGGGCCGGCGGATGGACGGACGACGGACGACGGAGACGAGAGCAAGAGATGCTTTACATCTAAAAAGTATTTCCTCCTCCTCCCTATCCTCTGCTTAAACAATAATAATCTCAACTTTCAGAGTACGCAAAACGCATTAAAGAAGTCAGCGCGAGAGAATGCAACCTTGCCTTCGATAGCTTGGAACGCTTTATCTTGGAATTCGTGGTCGAACTCTGCAGTCTTCGGGGAACAAAGTAGGGCGGTAAGCGGAATGCGTATTGACCGTCTTGACTTTGCTTTGGCATCACCCGCGAAGTGCTGTGCACATATTCTTGTGCCGCCTTTTGGCATCCATTAGGTGCCGTGAATGTCGCTAAAAAAAGGTTACTGCTGATAAAACAATAGTGGCGGAGGCCGTAATACTTTGTGTTATGTAAATACTACAACACCATGCGATTCATTGCACCGCGCGTTGTGTATGGAACACTGAAAGCAAACGTTTTAGTTTCACGGCCCTTCGTGTCTGCGCTGCGCATAAACAGTCATCGTACTCATAATTTTGCTCCTTCCACTGACAAAAAATGTCATGGCTTTTTTACTGCTAAAACCGATTTCTTGCGACGCTTATTCTCCGAGGCTGCCCGACAAACCTCTACAGAACGATGACAGGCTGCCTTTCGCGATTCTGGCAGTCCTTCACGCAGCAGTAGCGCCGCTGCCACTAATTCTTTCCTGCAGCATTTTGATCCTTTCGGACGCTGCAACTTACAATTATAACTATAAAAAAAACTTCCGCAACAACGTCGAACCGCGCGCAGCGCGCGTGTTTTTACGTGCGCTGAACGGCCCGTCTACGAGTTGCTAAGCGGCGGCGAGAGGCGGTGCTGCAGTCGCGTAGTGGGTAGTGTGCGAAGTGTGTAGTGTGTGTAGCGTAGTGTACAATTGTGTGACAAATCAGAGATTCAATCAGGGCTAGAAGTAAATCAGAGGGCCGTAGGTCGATTGGCATTAGGAGCACACAGTAAAACAACAGATGAGGCAGTGCAGGGAGACATGGGATGAGCATCCTTCGAAGTGAGAGAAGCACACAGCAAAATATGTTTTCAAGAACGACTTAGAAATATAGATGACCAGAGATGGACGGCCAAAGTGTTACGGTATCTTAACATGAAAAGCGTGGACACACAGTGGAGGAAAAGAACCAGAAGGCTCATGACAAAATATATGAAACCTGGAAGTGCAGGGGAAACAGCCAAGGCAATAAAAAATGAAGTGAAATAATCAGAGAAAACTACCTGGAAATAGAGGATGGATGCGAAGAAGTCCTTAGATATCTACTGGATCAGAAAGAAGGAGATCACAAAGGAAAAATTATTCGATAATACCAAAGGGAGTGCATTGCTTTTTGAAGCCGGGGCGGGTTGCTTGCGGACAAAAACGCTTATCTGTGAGCCGGTACAGGAAGAACTATTCGCAGGCTGCGCAAAGGAGCCAGAAACCACGCCACATATTGTAATGGAGTGCAAAGGTGTCCGTCCAGTCCTCAGTATGGGAGCCGTCCAGCTTCCGGAGGCCCTTGGCTTTGAGGTTAGCGGAAAAGTGACTTGGACAGCAGTAGAGGTTAGTAAAAGAAGGTTAGAATGTTGGTGGGAAAAGAGCAGAGAACAATCTTGGAAGGCATGCGAACAAAGAAGACAGACTAGCACAAAATTTTGTAAACGTATTTCCTTTTTCTTTTTACATTATTTTTTATTTATTTTGTGTGTATTTTTAGCGAGGTGATTGCCCAGTGGCGTTGCGACTAAGGCCGCGGTGCAACGCCACCCCGTTACAAAGGGGAAGCCGCTAAGCATCATCACCAACTGCCTTGTCCGGTGCCTATTGGCTGAGTGGTAGGAGCGCGTGTAGCGCGTGGCAGTCGCTAAAATTTCAATGATTTTAGTGACCGCCGCGTGTACAGCGGCAGACTGAAATGCTGTTCAGACATGTTTTTTGCGTTTTCGGGGCGTACGCCCCGCAGCTGGTAAGGGGTCTACGGCGATGAGCGACGCAAGAAACCTCAATCAATGGGTACAGCAAACAGGTATTGGGGGCGACACAGACAAGCGAACATTTTTTACACAGGCCGCTGACGACTGCTACGTGGCAGGCGACGGGCCGTCGCCATCGCGGGCTTTTTCCCGGCCAGAAGCAGCCCACAAGCTGGCGGCAGGGATGACGACGGAGGGAATTTGCGGCAGTGCATTATTTTTTGGCTTGTCGCTGTCGCCCAGACTGTTTGTTGTACCCATTACGTTACGTGTTTCGCGTCGCTTGTCGCCGTCGCTGCATGTGAACCTGGACCAGGGACCCTGGATAATGGACCATGGACCCTGGTCCCTGGACCCTGGACCCTGGACCCTGGACCCTTTAATGTTCGAGCGTTCTGATCGTTCAAAAACGAGCCTGTTGGTTCTCATCAAATGTTGCGATCTGCAGCGTGTATGCAACGAAGCGTACTCTAGAATGAACAAAACAGTAGCTATGTGACCCACTAGCAACTTTACGACACTGAACTTGTGAGCGTATAATGGACCGTACGTTTCAGTCGGCTGAGGACAAAATCTGATGCAAATTAATAAGGGACTGTAACCTCCCACAGAGGTACCTGTACTTAAATTTTGTTGCGATGTTTTTACACCGGGAACGATAGCGGAGTAAACAATGGAAGTTACGGACACGTAAAAATAAAAGCAATAATGAGTTTGGCGCACAGTGCGTAGGCAGACAGATCTGTGGGGTGCGCTGTCTGACATGACATTGGCCAACTGGCACAAGGAGGGTGGGTGCATCCAAGGTCACCGCACTTTGGCATCTGGAATGGTGACTGCGCCAAACAGTATTGCATTCCAATACGGGTTCACTGCGTGCTCTCGGCGCAAAAACTAAGCTATCACCCAATAGACTTCATTTAACGCGTTTCAACCTTGTCAATTTTTTGGCATTGTAGAACTTTTATTTGCTGTCCCCCTTTTTCTGCTGGTAGGAACCAGGGAAGACGCTACTTGCCCGACTATTTTTTTTTATGAGAGAGAGAGAGAGCGAGAGAGAGCCCCTGAGGCGTCAGCAGGAGTGGCCGTCACATTCGAGACACTTCTCCTCACAGCCTTGGACATCATGGATAGGTTCCCATTGCTGCTGCCTGTGTTTTGGCTGATCAGTGTGTTTTGTCTGTTCAGTGTGTTTTGTCTGTTCAGTGTGCCAAGCGCACCTTCTTGCTTCTGAAGATGTTACTTCGGCTCAATCCTAGTGCCCTGGCCTGTACAGTTCTGAACGCCGCCACCAACATTATGAAGCAGTCAGCACGAACGTGTTTGTTTTTAATACGAAGTTATGCCTTTTTTAAATCTTACTAGCGCATCCTCATTTGAGAACCACCCCTACTAAAAAACCCAGTGGGAATGTTTCCTGCAGTTTCCTATTGTCCCACCAACATATATCTGTTGCGGAGTTTCTGTGTCAATGTCTTTTTATGGTTGTGTTGATGGCATCTTGTAATGCGTTTATAGTAATCCAAGCTGAATTGTTTTAGTCCCAGATTTTTGTTTCACAAAATTTATTTGTAAATGTTTTTAATGTGTCCTAAATAAGAGCTGGCGTTCCAGTCCGTGTGAAGCACTCACTGATGTACTAAGGCCATTTTGCTTTATTTTAATGCTGTTAACTGTTCTCCCACTGCTGCATTTCTACGGTTGCTTTTCGTGTTAAGGCCAGTAGCTTTTATTTGTGGGTGTTAGCGTCATTCTTATTGTCTTAATTTAATGTTTGTAGTTTTAGCCTTTTCAGTTGCTTTGCTTCATTTTTATTTGTGACTTTTTTAATGTGTCCTAAATAGGACCTACATCTCCTGTGTAGATGCGGAGTAGGAACCGTTTTTAAATGCGGAGATATTTTTCTTCCAAATAAATTGCTTTTTTGTGTGATATTGCAGAATGAACCGATTGTTGTGATATTTTTTGGAAAATAATGTCTGAGCTCGTTTTTACTTCTTTTCCATGTTTCAAAACAGCTTGTCCTTTTCTCTTTGCTTCTGTCTACAGTACCATCGTGGGGAGGCGGGGCAGGTAGTAGCAGGCGGAGCGAAAACACGCTGCCTCGCGCGGAATAGCAGAAAGCTCTTTGAGCGTAACGGGATGTAGTACAGTCTAGTCCACTTATAACAATATCCAAGTGCCAAGGAAATCCCATCGTTATAACCGATAATTGTTATAAGCGGGTTGCGAAATAAAAAGACGGAACAGAGCTCAAAACATTTGATTCGCATGCCAGCAAGGTGGTACTACTACTAATTTGCGGAAAAGAAGCCACAGTCGGTCACCTTTGTTTGCCGCGTGTGAAGCTTGCGCAAATCTTTTCCAAGAGCATCTATAGGTGCTTCACCTAGCTGATGTAAATGTCCTTAGCGGAAAAACAGTCCCCGAGAGACTGTGTCACGCATTGGGCCTCCTACGAAGACACTACCTGAGTAGGCTGCGCATCCGCGTCATTAGCTTCGTCACTGTTGCACTTTTGGTGCACAATATCGCCGGATTCAATCGTTATATCCGACATCGTGGCACTGGAGCATTGTAATAAGCGGGTTATTTCACCATAAAAAGGATACAAATTTTACGGTGCCATAGCGGTTCATCGTTATATCCGATATATTGTTATAAACGGTGTCGTTATAAGTGGACTCGACTGTAGTACCCTTCTGCAGTATCCGGTAACGCCGAAACCAATAGAGCTTATTCACGCCTAAAGGGAGGGACGGAACGCTGCCTTGGATATGGTATTGCGAATCCCATACAGGGTTCAAGTATCCGCCTCGAAGGCAGCAAGTAAATCCCACGAGGAGTGTTTCGCGCCACGCGCTACTCCTCCGAAGAGTAGCCCAATGCTTCCAAAGGGAGTGAAATATGGGACAAAAGTGTTTACTCCTAGAGAGAGTGCCCAGCACTCCTCGACTTCTTAGAGTGCACTGCGTTAAATGTCAGACTTGCGGACGTCGTTTTTGTGCGGTCGGAGGAGGCGTTCTGGGAAATTCCGGGTCTCGCAGACGTAATTGGTGCGGCGTTGTGAAGAAGTAACGTTGGGACCGCTTTTAATAAACGCCCTTGGTTGGTGTCTTTGCTCCTTCCTCAAGTTTAACCCAATCGCATAGAGTTCTGTTGAAGATGTTCACATTCAGGAGCGCTATTACCATCACGATTTTGTGACAGCTCACAGGAATTCACATGAACAAGAAAATGTGGTCGAAAAGGAAGAGCGAGCCATCTTCCTGTGCTGTTTGATGACGTAAGCGTACAAAGACTTCTCGCGGAAAAGCGACGATACAAATGGTCACATCGTCTTATAAAACGATTCTTTTCAGATCGAAGGCGCTTTTATCTAAGAGTTTATATGACGGAGGTCGCGTGTATTTTTTTTCTGAGAACCATAACCCCGTAGGCTCCACGTGTCTTCGAAGCGCGGGGCGCTGGAAAATGGACGTTCCGCTGTGTGCGGTTCGAGATCCGGACGTTTCGGAGCACGGAAAGTTCGGTGCACGAACATTTCGATGTAGGACATTTCGGTGCACGGACATTTCGGTGTACGGACATTTCGGTGCAGGTTGTTTCGGTGCGGACCTTTCAAGGCATGGGATGTCTCAGGAATTTTTTAACATTTTAGAGTTAATATTTTAATTTCGTCAGACAATGTTATTTTAGTGTTCCAGAGTGGTGTTTCGGCCGCACTGCGCGGAAACTAACAGTAATCCAGGCGGAACATCAGCGCGTAAAACCCCCATTTCGATACTAGATGTTAGAAATTAACATTGTTAATTTACTTCCGCTCAACCATTCTTTTACTTTAGCATTTATGTTAAGACTCCTAATCCTGTAATCTAAGTGTTACAGAAGCGCTTTAATTTCACTTCACCCAAGGCTGCTTTACTCCATTCCTCTTTCCTCTCCCGGCCGCCAAATCACCGTGAAGCGAAATAAAAAGGAAGCGAGCTAGGTTCAGCGAGTGTGTACTATTACCTTTTCATTATTATCTCCTCAACCTCTTCTTCGTTGCATTCCGTGTCGAGTCTACTTAAACACAAACCAACGACCGCGCTTACTAGCGTCGCTAAAGGGGCAGTGGTTGGGGTGTGGGCGCTGAGTACCAGCCCCCTCGGTAGAGATGGGGGAGGCGTCACTTGTGCTTCTCCAGTGTGTAAGGTGGACCTCGAAAACTTGAACACGACTGTCGCAGCTCTCGCCAAAGCAGCCTACTCAAATTTTTCCCTCTTATAACGGAAGAAAGTGAGGAATGTCTGCCGTGTCCGTGATATGCGCCACTTGGACTTAATTGCCGATGGGGCGACCGAATATTTAGAAGGAGCGATACGTGGAGACGGGGCGCCGTCGGTATGACCGCGATGCGCGAAAGGGTGTTGCCAGCAAGCTTGTTCCTCTAGGGGGGCCAACGATACTGGTCATTGTGTCCTGAGGGACCTTTTAGGTTGCGCATTAGACAGGTTGCGTGAGCTCATGGTGAATGTATCGCTTTTTCTTGCGTCAATGCGGGGACACTTCAGAGACCCTGAACTCTACTAGGTCTGTAAGATTTTCAGGGGAAACCCAAAATAATATGACTCAAAAAGAAGGGAAACTGAAAGTTGAAGACCGGGGCGGAGGGGGGAGGGGTGGGGGTCGGGCGGAGAGAAAGAATTATGCTGAAATGATAGTAAGCGTGGAAACACAAAACGAAGATCGGTTTTCCCCAGCAAAATCACTGATATTTCTACGCACAAACCCTACGCGCTTTATTATTTAGGAGATATAGAAGCTGCAGCTGTTTTAAAAGGGCCCGCTCTTCCTCCACGTCAATGTCCGCTGGATTGTCCGTAAAACACAGCTGGCGACAACTGTGTTTGCAAACTCATTTTTGCGTGACAGCGAAGCCTACATAAAACATTTTATAAGATTTCCCGCATTTTGGGGGGCTCCCAAATGCTTGTAAAACTGAATACTTTGGATAGTGAACGTGTGTCTGCTATTTAAAGAAAATTGCATAAAGAATGCATCGTGCCTTGGTAAATAAGGGCTAATTCTCTTATCTGATTTGCATGCGGCAAAACTGAGCGAATATGAAATAATGTCGGGCCGTAAATTAAAAAAAAAGCCATGCCCAAACGAATTCACTAGTTTGGATGCATAAGAGGTGTTCCTTGAACGAGGTATTCAAAAATATGCAAATGTTCAATTTCTAAATATAACCGGCAATAATCAAACGTCGCATCAGTCTAAAAATACAATCACTGCGCTAGGTTGTTGTCTATAACCCACGTAATGCGAAAATGAAAATACAACGGCTGCTCCAAACAAGCATGCAAACGATAATTCGGTCGCCGAAAAGTTGGCGCAACGAAATGTCCGTACAACTTAATGCCCGTGCACCAAAATGTCGCCACCGAAACGCCCTGCACCGAAATGTCCTGCACTGAAATGTCCTAAACCTGTGCGGTTCGCATGCGGTCACCACCGAAGTCGAACGCCGTCCGAAGCACGATTTATACATCAAGCTTCTACGTCTCATCACTTGTAGATTATTCTTAAAGATGTTTAGCGCAAAAAACCAAAGACGATACACAAGAAAGGAGACAGGACAAGCGCTTGTCCTGTCTTTTTTCTTGTGTATCGTCTTTAGTTTTTTGCGCTAAACGTTTTAAGTATAATCAACCAACAAGCCCCCAAACAAGTTTTTTTTAATTACTTGTAGATTAGTTAATGATAGGCACCATTTTCGAGATGAAAATTTGACTTAGACCTCAAGCTTGTACGTCTAATCCCTTAAATATGCATCTGAGGCGATTCTTTATTGATAGGCACCTTTTCCAACACCAGTAGAGTAAAAATGAAACAGTGTGTGTGTGTATATACGTGTCTTTCTTAGTAGGTGTTTATGCCGACAAAGCTCACGAGAATTAATTTTTGCTCATACGTTTCACCCAAATTCGGTTACCTCTAAATCGTGTGCTACGCTACGCTGGTCCTCTTCTCTTACTGAGTGAAATGGCTGATTTTTTTTCCGAACTTCAATTTCCCGCTGCGCCATTACGCTGCTTAGGGGGCTTCCTAATTCCTGGAGTAACCGGCCTCAAGATTCCACACTTTGACCAAGTGTACGGATAACGCGTATAGTCTGTACGGGAATACCCTATTATGAAACGTCAATATTTTCTGAATACAAACCCTTACTGAATTAAGCACGAGAAATCCGGTCGGCGTAGAGCAACAACCGTGGACGGCACCGCCACGCTTGGGTTGCGAAGTCCCTCCGGCGCACTACCGAGGAGGGTACGGTACAATGACCTTGTTGTCTTGGGCCTCGCAGGGAGGGACCCCCTCCCCTCGCCTTGTTTCCTCGGGGATTGAAGTCTCTTCCTGTTATTGTTTCACCACTGCTCGGCAGGAGGGGAGGGGAAAAAGTGATTGTTCTAGGTTCCAGGCCTCTGCTTTGGTCGCCAGCCGACGAGCCGGTCCCTGCGGAAGACCGAGTCTGTAGTTAACGATCAGGCGCTCTGCGTGAGAGAGAACGAGCACCAAAAGCCGCCGTGAGAGAAAGAAGAAATAAAGAAAGGTAGAAAGATAGAAAGAACGGAATAAGGAAGCAAAGAAATAAAGAAAAACTGTGGTGCTGGGACTACGCGATTGTCCGATAGGCACCCGCTGCTGGTATTTCGCTTTCTCAAAGCCTCTTGGCGCGATTGTTTTCTTTGTGAATTGTTTTTGTTTTTAGGTTGGTGTTTTTTGTTACGTAGAAGTCAAATGTGTTCTTTATTCTGAAATTGCTCTCGAATGTAGCGTTTTCTCGAATGTAGCGTGAAATTGCTCTCGAATGTAGATGTAGCGTTTACAAGATGCGGAGAGATATGTCTCTTATGATAGGACAGAAGCTTCGTAACAGAAGTTAGGGAAATGTTTTCAAGCCATGTAGAAAAGAAAAAAAAATAATTGGACGGGAAGATTAATCATTCTTTCCCACATTGTACCACAAAGAACATCGCTAGGTCGTTTGCCTTAAGGAAACAAAGCTTTTTTATTTCGTGTTGATGGCGTTACATCGACGTACTTACGCTGTAGTACATTTACTTCGTCGAATATTTCGGCTGTGTAAGAGCAAGCTATACGAATTTATTTGTTACTAAAAAATCTTCTTTGGCTTCGCGTTGTTTGAAAAGGGAGTGACCATTAGAAGACTACAGCTGTTTCACTTGTGTAAAGGACTGCCCAAAACCGTATGAGAAGCTTTCTATAAGAAGACGGATGAGCAAAATTGCGCCCACCTCCCCGCGAGGGGAACCCTGTGTAGATGCGACGCATCGTGGGGTTCACTTGGTGTTTCCGTTTGATTGATTCTGAAATCGCGTGAAACGTGTCGGGAACGCGTATGATTATTATGTTTTATGATTATTATTATGTTTTATTGGCCAATCTTGGTCAATCTCTCTAAGTGGTGTACTTGGGGCTTCGCTGTCGCAACGACCTTTACTCCATCATTGTTGCTGTAAGTGGGACTTCTTTTCTTTTATTGCAAGTGTTAATCATTGCTCCATCATGCGTTGTATCAGTAGCTTCTTGACGTAGTTTGAATGAGTCAAGGATATAAGGCGCGTTCGTAGCATTTAGTTCTGTCTCGGTTTTGTGGCGCAGTGGGAAGAGTACCATGTACCTCGCGTTCCGCCCACAGGGTAGTGGGATCGAAACCGGGCGCCGCTAACTATTATTTTTTGATAGTGTAGTGGGAGGGGTGTGGACGGACAACGCCGTATGGAGGGACAAGGCGAGTGAATGAGATGCAGTCGCATCTAAAAGTTATCATATGAGAGTGAAGAGGTGGGGCGATATGAATGCAATATGCCTGATATTCCTCGCAATAACACCTTCATTTCGGCTTGTTTGGCACGCTTGAATACAATAATTCTCAATGTGCCTAATAATGACCTAATTCTTTATTGCGCGTCATTTGCGTGAGCTGTAACTCCGGAATGGACTCCTAAGCGGTCCGGCAAAACACCACTCATAAGCACAACTACGTCTAGCATGTATTTCGCTTTATTCGTGCGTGCGGGAATTTTGCCTTTCCACACCATCTCCCTTTAAATCCTGTCCCTTTGAACCCCCAGCAACATAATCAAAACCTAAATGCTTACCCTCGTAAATAGTATAATAATGTGCTATTAATGCGTAGCATTCTTTGCCGAGTACCTCCACAGCCAGGACGGTG
Organism: Haemaphysalis longicornis; assembly: GCF_048455015.1. Taxonomy (NCBI): domain Eukaryota; kingdom Metazoa; phylum Arthropoda; class Arachnida; order Ixodida; family Ixodidae; genus Haemaphysalis; species Haemaphysalis longicornis. Next base: position 143,580,045 of record NW_027526407.1, read on the forward strand.
TAACGTCCTGCATTTCAATAAAAATGCAGATGTCGCGAAAGTTCCACCTATAATCGTTATAACAGTGTAAATGGAGGTGATTGGTCAAACGAAATTCTGAAAAACTAAAAAATAGGAAAAATATAAAATCATTATGGAAAATGGCGAACCGTGTAATGCCCTGCAGGGTCCCTTTAATCGTGGTGCAGTAGAAGCTCCTTAATTCTAACTCGCTTAATTCGAACTTACAGTTAATTCGAATTGATACCCTGGTCCCGGCACAGCCCTGTGTATTTTAATGGGGGAAAACTCCCGATAATTCCAACGCGTCGGTATCCAGAACGGTTAATTCGAACAGAGATCCCCTGGTTGTCATCGCTCCTTGCAGAAGAAGTGGGCCAGAGGGATTACAATGTGTTGAAAATCTAAAACAAACTAAATTTACTGAAGATGAAAAACAACGGAACAGAAAAGCAACAGCTGCGACAGATTATTTCGCTTCCGCAGCGGGCGCTGCACTGCCGGCGCCAGTGCTCCGGCGCACGCCGTTGCAGGTTTTCTTTGTGCCGCGGTCGCTGTTCTGGGCCTGCGATGACGTGGCGTGCGTAAAAAAACGTGTAGTAGCGCCTAATTTGCAATAACGAGTCCAGAAATGGTGATAATATTGTTACGCGGTTTCAGGACAAAGGACACGATCCATGATAGATGAGTTTAATGGGCGGCCACCATTGCACGCACACATAGGTTATGAGCCATCCGGTTCGTCGTCTTTTACGGAGTTCCGTCAGCGTGCCGTTTCCTTCCTTCTCGTAGCAGCGTAAAGTATCACAGCAACGGGACACACTTCACAAGCCTGCACGAAATTACTATTACAATCGACTCTCGACAACTCGAAGTCGCCTAATTAGAATTTTCGGTTAAGTGAAAGTGATACCCTGGTCTGGGCAATTTTACATGCAATTCAATGGAAGAAATGACTCGATAATGCGGAGCTGAAGACCGCTATATTGGTTAATTGGAAGTTGTTTCGAACAAAAAGCATCTAGGTGACCGGCATTTCTCGACAATATTCAAACTTTTAAGCGCAAAACACCGCGGCGCTCTGCACAATGTGGGCGCCACTGCAACTGAGACAGCACCCAGTCGTCAAGCGGCAGTTGAGTTGAGACTCGCGCCAACGCACGCCTCTCTTTCTTTTCGGTCTTTAACTATCTTTGCTACGCACATCGCTGTGTGAGCAGATTGCGTGGAGGTTGGTTCAGGCTTCGATTTTAGAGATAAGTCTCACGCGTATCAGGGGAACCCGGGTCATAATCTCTACTTGGCGATGGCAGTCGAAATTCTGAACAACATCAAGAAGGGAGACGTGTTGCGGACTAATAACAATGCTGGCGATGGCAGTCGAGAGTCTAAACAGCATCAAGAAGGCAGAAGTGTTGCGGATCAATAACAATGCTGGTGATGGCAGTCGAGAGTCTAAACAGCATCAAGAAGGGAGAAGTGTTGCGGATTAATAACAATGCTGCTGATGGTATTTGAGAGTCTAAACAGCATCAAGAAGGGAGAAGTGTCGCGGATTAATAACAATGCTGCTGATGGCAGTCGAGAGTCTAAACAGCGTCAAGAAGGCAGACAGTGTTGCGGAATAATAACAATGCTGTCCTTGGGTTTTTGTTTATTTGGACATTTGGTTAATGGCACTTTTTTGCGGTCCCCGTGGACTTACTATGAACGGGAGTCGACACTTTCAAGACGCCTATATAAGCCGCCGCGTTTCAGGTAAACAATGTAATACAACTTCACTCCAAAGAGCACGCATGCTTTTAATAACGGCTATTCAAATAATGAGAACTCTGGCGGCCCTTGCAGAAGCATGACATCCCCCTAGGGGTACCGAGAAGCAATGGGTTCGGATGGGTATAAAGGTAATTAGTTCAAAGAACCTCATCGGAAAGTCGGCAAGTGTGTTTTCTTAACGCCTCAAAAAGACTGAAAAATTTAGAGAAGCAACAAGTTGTCTCCGCATATTCATTTATTCCTCTTTTGATTGATAAACGGGTTATAACCCCAGCCATACTGTTCTTATTTATTCTAAAAAATTCCGCCTCCAAGTTTATTTGTTGTTATTTTATGTTAATCGCAGTTGCAAATGTATCAACCATGCCCGTTCGGAAGATGCGAGATTGGTGCGCATTACGAGTACAGAGGCTGCTTTACATTAAACAGGGTGCGTGGTTAATGTATTCATACCTTCTTTGAGAATTACAAAATATCCATCAGCCTCTTGATGACACGTTGGTGGTTGTAAAAGACACAAAAAATAGAAAATATCCCCGCAGGAGTTGCTCAGGGGATATAATTAAGGAGCCGTGCAACGACACCGGCCATCGGGACGTCCAGTTTGAATTTCACATCATGTCCGTATGATGTTACAGTAAACTGGGTGTAACGAACTCGACAAAAATTCGCAACGTTTCGTTACATGCAGGTTTTCGTTAGATGCAGGTTGCAAGTTTTAGCTAGCGTGAATAGAGCAGGAACGAAACCAAAATCCTAGACATTAGTTACGGTAAACTTACCAATCAAGGATTCATTACACAGCGAAAAACTTCGTAATTTCCTTAATAAAATTTGCTGCTGGGCTAGTTGGTTCATGATCATAACAACTGGGATTAGCGCTTTAAAGAGCAGGACACACGTAAGAAAAAACGGACAGGACTGGCGCTACTTCAACTGATTTATTCACAAGCTACATCTTCGCATTTATAGAATAATAGACGCGATCATGCGCAGCGTGAACCATTTAAAGGACGACTCCCAACCAATCATCGCTTGTGAATAAATCAGTTGAAGTAGAGCCAGTCCTGTCCGTTTTTTTCTTACCTGTGTCCTGTTCTTTAAAGCGCTAATCCCAGTTGTTAGGTTCGTGATTTCAGCCTGCTGGATTCCCACGAACTTATTCACTACACGACACTCCAAAGGAGCGAGGTCACTTGCCCCAGCACTCACAAAGGTAATTTAAGTGTCGCTTTTGCTTCTCAAATTTTTCGTTGGTTACCACGTTTCAAAGACCAAACTTGAACTGAAAGGACGCCTTTTCGCGAGCTTGACGCTTTTTTCCGCACACGAAATTGGTGAGAGGTTGATAGCTGGTGTACTGTACCGGGCGGCGACGTTCTTTATTCTCTCCGGCGGAAACAGCATTTAAAATTGCGAGCTTGTTTTGGAAAGGCAAACAGTTTCGTTTTATAATAGCAGAAATTATCACCGATGAACCTACACCACAGATACCAGTGGAGACGCGCGACTATGCACGCCGACAGGCGAGCTTAGCACTTAACCGACACTGCATTCACACGTTGAAACGCATGGTAGTTTGCGGTGCGGGCAAAATTCGCTAAATTAGTGAATTTCTCAAGCCGATTGTTTTTTCAGAAAAAGTGCACAAAACAATGGCTCATCAACGTCACAAATTTGTTACATCAAGGTTAAACGTCGCAAAATCTTCGTTACATCAAGGTCGCAAAAACACGGGCTTCAAAGAGGCTGACAATAGGGAATTGAAAAACTTCGTTAAATCCAGGAATTTGTTACATAGGGGTTCGTTACACCCAGGGTTAACTGTACTAGTATGCATGTGTCTATTGAGGCGAAAGCCTTAGATTTCCTTCTTTCATGGAACGTGTGAGGTGCGGAAAAGTGCACCGAAAGTCGCAGCGCGCGCCGGAAAGGAATATAGCAGCGCCAAAAGAGGGTCGTGAGAGTGGGCGAAGCACCGTAGAACAGTCTGGACACGCCTTGTGTACGTCGCCGTCTGGCCTCAGAGCTTCGCTTCATACCGCTATGGGTTCAGACGCATCAGGCCCTAGTCGTGGGCGAAGAAGACCGAGAAAGTGCGCCACGACGGAAGAGGCTAGAAGGGCTCGAAATTCCGAAGGGCTCGAAATTCGGGAGGAAGCTGCTATGGAAGAACCTACGGCAAGATAAACATGAAAGTTCTACAAAATTTCAACAACAGATCCACAGAAGGTCAGGCTGTCGGCTGCAAATTGTTAAAAGGGCCTTCGCCCCCCCGAAGGCCACTGTATTTTTCAAAGGTAACGCAAACCATTGTACAAAAAGGAGAGGAGAATCTCCTCCTCGCCATCTACGTCTCTCCCCACCGCGTCGCCCTATTCTGCTCCCCAATTGGACCAGGCTCGACACGTGACCAATGACCTCCGATGACCCCCCCGCGAGTTTCCCTTTCACCGAGCAGCGACGCGATTAGGCAGCGTAGGACGACGGGTGCGCATGTGCACTGCACGTGAAGACAGACACAGGTATGTGCATCATTCTCAAGGCGGTCTCGGCTGCATCGCGATACCGACTTGCTGTGTCGTTGGCTGCTTCGTAGCATTGCAAAAGGCGATCAGCTGTTGTTGTTCAAGGAGAGAAAGATGATGCTAAACGACGAGCGATATGGCTGCACTGAACCGGGAGAAAAAGGATTATATTGTCACCGAGGAAGGATTTCCGAGTTAAGCAGCCACTACTGAACTCCTTCATGTATACTTGCCTCTGGAAGTTCTTTAGGTGAAAGTCAGGCTGATACTGACTTTCGGGTTAACTGAAACAAACAAACAAACAAACAAACAAACAAAAACAGCGTGACGTTTCCATCGACGCTTTCTCTCACGATTTAGTAACAAAGAAAGCACGATCGTGTCTAGCTTGCTCGCATTCGGTGAGGTGTTCGAAAATGTCCACGGTAATTACTGCAAAATCTTTCGCGCTCGCGATTTTTTCCAGTTGCAAAAATTTGCAGCGGAAGAAATACGTTTTATCAGTGACCTTCTCTATAATATATTCTATTCGATTGAACTCTATGTGGTCGGTCTTTGTGTTCTGATATTGTATTTTATTTAACACATTTTTTTGCACTTTCATGACGAATGTAGTGCATACGTGTGTACTTATTATAAAGGAGTGTAATGTTTTATATTTGTTTTTTTATGGGGTGCTTGTTGTGAACGTATTTGTCTGTGGTCAACACAGGAGTGGGGGGGGGGATTCATTCGCGACTTGACCATAAGACATTATTTCCAAGATAATGTTTCAACCCTTCCTTCGAAACAGGGTCATCAGTAGACGTGAGCGATGCAGCATCAAAATAGCTGTGATCCAAAAAATAATTCTGAGGCATTGACAACAGGTAATAGCCCCGGCATACGAAAATATTAGCAATTGAGCAAGGATAAAGTCCTTGTGTATGCTCTGCTGGGAACAAAATGTCCTATTTTTTCAACAAGAATGTCAGCTTTAGTTGCCATAAACTAAGGGTGATAGATAAGTCGCAAGTAAAACCACGACGCAGAATGCGCGCGCACACACACGGGAAAAACATTTTTTAAAATTGAACGAAAAATTGAACCACGTGAGTGCATTTTGTGACCTTAAAAAATTAAAGCTTGGCGTATTTAGGCAACAATATTCACTGTCATGTAGCGTGCATAGACTGATGCAGTGTTTTTTTCGAAACGTTTCCACTAAACAGAACACCTTGTTTTTTAATATACACGGGGCAGTAACGAAAACTGTCTAGGAGTGTGTTTGTGTCAGATCTATGCAGCGCCGATTCTGCTTAGAATTGAACATTTGCGTATACAATAAAAGTACTTTGCTCCCACTGAACGGTTTCAGTATTTTTTGAGCAAATTGTACACACACGACCAGGGCCGTAGCCAGGAATTTTTTCAAGAGGGTTTAAGGGGTATTGGAAGGGAGGAGTTTCGGTGAAAAGAACACTAGGTCCTGTTTACGCGCTGCCTGGAAAAAAGTTCGGAAAAAGTCCTAATCCCCATCTCCTCTTGGCTACGTCCCTGCACACAACTCTGAAAGTAGGCGTGCATGTTCCCACTTTTAGTACGGTTCTGCGGTTAGAACTCTGCTGGCGCTCATAACTCTTTGACGTGCCCTTTAGCACATCTGTTAACTGAACAAAAATGTATAAATGCTAGGTGTTTGATCTAAAACGGTCCCGGATTTTAAATCTCTGGTGAGATAGCAGGAAAGGAGACTGAAATAGGACGGCACAAGCGTGCAGTTTGTTGACCTCAAAACGCGGCATGATAGCTAAGGCACTGACAAATCACAAACTGTTCTTTCTACACATTATCTGCGAACACCATTGTGAGTTTACGTCCAGAACTGTCGCGTTTTAAGCCAGCACTTAAACGCGCCGCGCATACGAAACGAAACGGTCCGGCGGCGTACTCCGCGGGAGTCGCTCACTAGTGGCGGCTGAAAGAGACGGGCGAGGAGGAAACGGCGTGGGGAAGACAGTTTCCGCTACCTTCGAAAAGTACAGGGACATTATTCCCACCCCCCCCCCCTTCCTCCCGAACGTTTTTTAAAGCGAAAGGCGTTCTGTCAAAAGAAAAAAAAAACGTTGGATACAATCCACGCTGTCAGGGTGGTTGGAAAGCAAAGCTTTAAACGGCACCCCCAACAATTGGCCATGCGACGTCACTTGAATTCACACACGTTGCTCCACAAAGAGTGAAACCAGACATTGTGCCAGCCGTTACCTGGAATTCGCGGGGGCCGCGCCCTCAACGCAGCAGCCTCGGCCATGGCCGCGCTCGAGCGGCGGACGCCGCCACTGTAGCCTGGCCGTGCGCCGGCCGAAAGAAAACGGGGAGGAGCGTCTTTCAAAGAGTGAGACAGCGGAACCTAGTCATCCTGACGGGGCTACACTACCGCGCGACACAAGCGTAGACATTGAAACAATTGGGCATGTGAGCTGAGTGATTCCCATTTCTACTGATCTAAAGTAGTTTAGTAAGTTTAAGAATTGCGAGAAAGCTTAGCGAACTTTTATAATCGCTAGTTATGAGAACCACTTTCCAATTTCGCCTATTGTAATACCTGTTAAAACACAACCGAAGTGGTATTCACTGATATTGCAAACGGAGTCCCATTCGTGGCAAGCAGTGCGCCAAAGGTAGTGTTTGTTTAGCGGCCAGATGTCTGTATGTGGTCTGTAGATATTGTTTTGCCGCCCTGCAAACCAATCCTCAACTTATCTCGGCCGTAGCATTACCTCATTCCATCGGGTCCGGGTTATCCAGGAGATGCCGTCGAACAAGTTAATCAAGCCGTGCGAATGAAGTGCGCAATGAACGCGAAGCTGCGCCAAAACAGGCCCGAAACAACCGTCGCTAAAGCAGATGACAAAGCCGTCCCGGCGACGCGTCCGCGGCGCGCGGTGAATGCTGGCGCCATCTACACTGCGCTCCGTGAGGTGAAAACCGCCCTCTCCCTCCCCAGCCGCGTTGGGAGTTTCTCGTCCCGCACGCCACGAAGGAACCGTTGGCAGTTAGAGGTAGAAAGCTTTGCATTAAAAAGTAATGCATTTCCCCATAGACCGGTCGATCGAGGGAAAATCTCTGCTATGATCTCTGAACACACGGCGAGTGCTTGAAACTAGCCTTCCATTCTGCCCAAACGGTTACTTGAAAATCGCGAAAAAGGAACGCTTCTAGATAAAGGAGCACGCAGCTATCATGAAGGAGTCCAACAGCATGCTTTTATCACATAAACCACGTGTCCGTACACATTTAGACCGATCGTAGATGCGTTTACTCAGTGCGTGAAAATCTTTGCATGGGTTCGTTCTGCGTTTGTGGTTTGGGTTTTTGGACGTTTGACGATCGACTGGACGTATTTTCAGGGAAGGTTGGACCAAGCTATTGCTTTCGCGCTTCTCTCAAGTTTCTTTAGGACGGAATGGTAAATTTTTACGGCAAATCTGTATACTTCGACTCCCCCCCCCCCCCCCCCCCCAACGGTTTCATCACCGAGGGAAAAAAAATTCCCCCACATTTCCCCGAAGGGGAGCATGAGGAAGTGCGAATGCACGGGTGATGCTATGAGGGGGAGTTTGTTGAAATTTGGTGGCATTTGCCCGTTAGTTACATTAACACCCCCGCGTGATCACGTTCGGGCCGCGACAGCCTCGCCTTTAAACCCTCGCGCAGCGCGACGGCAGGCGAACGAAGCGGGAGAGAAGGCGAGAGCGCGCAATGGCAGGCGAGTGAAAGGGGAGAGGAGGCGAGAACGCGCAACGGCAGGCGAGCGAAGGGGGAGAGGGAGGCGAGAACCAACACCACCTAGACTATCAAGGCCTGCGGAGTGCCGCCGTGAAGTCACAGGGCAGGGGCGGCCGCGCGCTGCCCGCAGAGCACGGAAGCGGAGGCAATGAACAGGTTTAGTGCCGTGTCACTGCAAAAATTGTGGGGTCGTAGTATTCTGTTTCTGTTCCCGTGCTTGGACATGACCCCATAGTTTACCGACCATGTAACGCCAAGCTGTGTCGTTTGAGTAAACATATCGGTGGCCACAAAAATCGTTTGCACTGTTGCTCGCGAATACTTTTTTTGTCTAACCATTAACCGCACTAACTATAAATCTATAAGACAATAGTAGACTCCTCATTGATTACATTGTGGTGTATACAAGGGATTTAAATGTGCTACACATGCAACTAACTCTCACGTTTTTGAGGTACAAGCGCAAACGAGGAGAAGTTGGACAGTTTAGAAATGAAGTTATAAGCCCAAAACATTAACACACGAAGCACACGAGCTCGTTTTGGATATTTTTTGGGCAGTAGAATGCAATACTTGCTAAAAGACTCAGCGTAAAGCTAAATTTGAATTTTACCTGTTCTTATTTTAAATATGTTCTTTTTGTCACGTACCAACAGCATCATTACGAATATTTTGTTGTAACATGCACACCATATTCAACATCACTGCCATGGGCCAAAAAGCGCTGTGAGAGCGTAATGCAAAGCAAGACCGACAAATAGGATTATTATACGACTAACTGGCTGATCATTTGTGGACGCCATTATGATACCCCTGCCATGTTCTATTGTGCACGGAGGTGTCTGCAGCCGATGCCTGTAAAAAGAGTGAGTTGGTAAGAAAAATTTTCACCTCAATAACGACTTTTAATTTTTTTTTGAAATCCATTAGAAGCAGTCCTTCACACACTACGCTGAAACTCGAAGGGGTCAGGACTATTTATCGTATTTCACAGGAAATGATGCGACCATTCGAACTATTGCGCTTATCCTAAATTTGAGGGCATGTTGCTCCACATTCAGATAAAAGTATCACCACAAAATTACTCGAATTTTTTTATGGACCAGTTCACGTCAATCCTGAGCCATTTACTTTTTGATACCGCGCGTAAAGTATTGATTGGGAAATTAATACGTCTAGATTAGTGAAACATGTGTTATTAGGACTGTCTTTGTGACTTCTCGGCAAGAAACCATTTTTTTGCAGCGAAACATCCTAATGGTGCCAGCTATCTTTTAAAAGCATGCAGATCGAACACTACAAATGCATTTATGATGAATTTAAACGTATTTATTGCACTAAAAGAACACCAGTGCTGCTGTGAACACAGTGACTCACTTGCTCAGCGTTTGAATCTTTCTTTCTTTTGTTTTTGCGCTAGCGTCCGCGATCTTGTCATTCAGTCGGCAACAGAAGTTCTTAAGCAGAATGTTTGTACTGCACCACAGCACATGCTTCAGCAGGAGCTCACCCTGGAGTTCAGTGTAGGTTGAAAGTCTTCTCGGCGTATTGCACGTATCCATTTTCGTCGCTACTCGTCGTCTTGAGGAAACCGAAACACCGGCACTTTACACTCTGGTGTGTAATTTCCGCGACACCACGGAACTGATCACTTGCTCGGCATCACAAATATAGTGCGCACCATCCCGGCAGAATGACAAATGACAGACACAAAAAGAAGCGTGGTCAGGGTCATGCGCGCAGTACCATGCACGTGGGTGCAGTGAGAAAAAAAAAGCTGACTGAGAACACAGCAGTTTCAGTTTACATGCGCTGTCGAAAATAGTGCGGGGTAGGTATCATTCAACCTCCGTCGAACTTGCTTGCAAATAAAGGCTGTAACTTATAAACTTTTACGTTATCTTTGTCCACAATTTACAGAACAATCTGTTCTCATTCTACCGCAAAATATACATCGATATTTGTTGTCACTGCGCGAACTGACACAAACACGGGCATGCTGTGTGGCACTACTTGAACCTCTTTGCCCTGAAGGAAACTTGTTGTGAGGGGTGGCTATTCGCCGCGAGCTCGACATGTAGGTGGCGACACCGTCGCGCTGCTAGTGTGGATGCTCCGCTGAGCGGCCCGTAAGAATGCACACTGTGGGCGCGCTTCGTGCTTTTTTCTCGCAGTATGTGCGCACGAAAGGTGCAAACAAGAGTGGTATGCTGTAGTTCGGTTCCTCAACGTTCTATGTAAAGCATGGAAGCGGCAGTCAGTTTTCATTACTATGCCAAAAAAAGCGACGGCTCATCGGGAATCTCAGAATTGCCGTAATTGTGACAATGAACTTGTACGCTGTGGCTCGTAGCAACCTCGATCTTTCCAGACTATGGCTTTGAGCCTTCAATAAAAGCATAATTAGAAACAAATCAGGAATCCTCGATCTCTGAAATTCAGTTTACAACGGCAATCTCAATCGCTTTCACTGGTAGCGTGACGCATTCTTGCATTTGTGGGATGCCCTGAAATGGTAACACTACTTAACTGCCCCGAAATTCTTTCTAAGAGCTTACGATATTTTTTGTGGGTTCAAAAGGCAACATAAAATTACTGAATTTTGATCAACGCAGAGATATAAATGTAACCGCTCTAACGGGTCTTTTAAATTAAATTTTAGCGACTCTGAAGGTTTGATGAATAACGGGTTCGATTCCCGGCCGCGGCGGCCGCTTTTCTGATGGAGGCGAAAAGCAAAAACGCCCGTGTGTACGAGATTTCGGCGCACGTTAAAGATCCCAAGGTGGTCAAAATTAATCCGGAGCCCTCCACTACGGCGCGCCTCATCGCCTGCGTTGCGTCGGCGCGTTAAAACCTACAATCAATCAATCAAATTGATGAATAACGGTTTCAGATCACTTATTTACGGCTTTCGTCGCAAGTGAACTTGCGAATTGAATTGTCAACGCACGCAGTACAATCAACATCTCATGTTTAGCTAGGTTTTAGCAAAGTGACAAGCAGGTTTACAGTGTGCAAACCAAGCTTCTGGGACCTCACAGTGAGCACAAATTTTCTGTTACGGCTGCTCTGTTGACCATCGTTCCTTTTAAAATCTAACAGGTGCCTGCAACAGCGACATGTGTTTGCATTCTTGCGTATAAGGTCACTTACGAACCCTAAAGATGGCAATAAATGATCGAAGTTGCGCTTTTGCAGATGTAGTAAAACATTTCCTTTTTATTTCTCGTTGCGAATCAGCGCAACGGGTTCCCGGTAACTACTTTGTTTTGTAAACTGAATATCGCCTTTGGCTTGGCATTTAATTCTTGAGGATTGGTTAAAAAATGAAATTCTGTGCATTTCTTTTTTTTTTTTGTTTTTTTTTCGGGAAGAGGGGGGGGGGGTCCTGCCAACGTTGCAAGAACAGAGAGAAGAGAACGCATGTAACGCGAAAAGCCAAACTATGGTTATCAATACTGACAATCGAAACTACACTAGGAGTTGTGTTCTGTAGCGGTGAAAAAGCAGTACTTTAACACGTATTTTCAAAATTAATTAACCCCCCTTTGGTCCGAGATTGTCCAGAAATTGTGGTTCGCCTTTTTCAAAAATGTATTGAAAGCAAGCATTGTGGGAAAAAATTAAAAAAAATCAGCGAGTCAAGGCACACACCCCTCACACATGTGGGCAACGACGTGCATTATATTACACGTTTTCTCCTCTTTCTTTAAACTTAGGTCCACCTTAAGAGGTTAAGACGTGACCATATTAGGCATGTCGTTATGCTTAGTGAGACACGTTTCTGGACAAGGTGATTCATGTCGGATTTGAAAATGATATATATGAAAATGACACACGAAATGCCACATGACAGACGCAAACTCACAACTGCTTAATTTTACCAAAAATCCCCCCTAAATACTCTAGCGCATCCATAGAAACGCATTTTAAATAATACGTAAAATTAGCAACTTGATGCAGTTGAATAATTGTTTATTCCTCCTCCTCAGTATAAACAACGACTCTCCAAAAATGGTATTTATTTTAGAAAAGGTACGGGAAGAATTCGATCACACAGGCGCTTGCGGGTGTAAAATACGTGTCGGTAATGTATGGGCGATAGCGCACGGGTCGTGTGCAGTGCGAATGTTTTTGTTTATATTGTTTCTTCTTTCTATAAGGACACAGCGCAATTTTACAAGGGTGTGGAATTTGCACGCGTATGCACAGGTCTTGTCGCTTCTTACCCGTTTCGCGTACTAAACTTTTATCCTTTAAATAATCACCACGCCACCTTCAAAAAGCACCCTTCGACGTTCCCGAAACGGCAGACGACTGCACTCAGCAATAGGAAAAGTGCAATGTGTGGAAGCAATTGATGTTCACACTCAAGCCGCGGTGACCACGGCGAAGATGTTTCGCGGAATTAAACCAGCGCATTAACCCGCAACGGCCGCTGATTATTGCGTTTCTAGAGGAAATGCACAAGCAGAGGTAACTATGTCATTGCTTACTGCCAAACGAGCACACATATTGGTTGTTTCGTCGTGTGCAGCACGCGTCTTGCGCAGCACGCAAGGTGAAAAAGCAGACGACGCGAGAGCGCCATCCACACTAGGAGCGGTTCGTTCCGCCGCCGCCAGGGGCCGACTCTGTTCGCGCTCGGGGCGAATAAAAATTCTGGTAAGTTGTGGTTAGTGAACCCTGCCGCCCAGCCATTACAAGGGATAAGCCGGGAAGTTATGTTGAGTGGGCGCGCCTTTTCTTTTCGTCCCCTTCTCGTTGGGCTTTTGTGGGCCCCATCGGGAGGCAATTAACGTGTCTCGCGACAATGGCCGTCTTTCTGCTCCTGCACGTACCTACCTGCGCCGGGACGGGGGACAGAGGAAGGGGTGGCAGGGCCCACAGAAAAGCTTGCAGGCGACGCCAGCAGAAAAGCATTTGGGCTTTGCAGGGAAGGCGACCATGTGCTTTGCCAAGAAGCCGACTTTTTCAATCAGCCCCCGCCCGCCCCAGCCCGATGACGTAGGCCGCGTCGCGCAAAAGAGAATTTCGGCTTTATAGTCTAGGTGGTGTTGCGAGAACGCGCAAACGGCAGGCGAGCGAAGGGGAGACGGAGGCGAGAGCGCGCAAACGGCAGGCGAGCGAAGGGGAGAGGAGGCGAGAGCGCGCGACGTCACGTGGCGTTCTACGTCATGGCGCCGTTGCTACGCACGCTCTCCCCTCCGCTCCGCGCCGTTGCTAAGGGCGAGGAGGCGCGCGCGCGATAACACCTGCGGCTGAAGACGGACGGCGGCAGAAGCGTGACTCAGGGTAGCGTAAGAAGTGCATTCGCACTTAAAACGATCTCCGTCGGCAAAGGCGTCAAGGCGCGAATGCCTAAAACGGCGAGCGAATGCGTCAGGCTAATTTCAGAAACCCAGAAAACACGCATAAAACCGCATTATTTATGATAAGGCGCCTGTGAACAATGGGAATCCATAGAGTTTCTCAGTAAGTATACTATAGAGGAAACTGCACCTGGGAATTCATGTTGTCGGGAGTGGGGGGGGGGGGGGGGGGGTTATGGGAAGACTCCCACTTATGGCTTAAGCTTGGCTTGACAATGGGATACTTAAGCGGTTTTCGGCATTTGCTTTCTTTACTATGCATTAACGCGTCTACGAGCTACGAGGTAGCCGAAATCCTCCGTGTTCTGTTTGAGCCGTCAGCCGTGGCAAGTGCGTGTTCGGCGAAAGAGCGGGCAGTGCGTGATCGTACCTACTGTTGGTCATCATGGCGCAGTCAAAGGACCATGTTTCTGAGCGGATAATATGCCGCCACGAAAGTTGTAGCTGACGAAAGAAAAAGAAACCAAACGTACTTCGCCGAAGACGAGATACGACAGATACGGATGCCTGTATCCGTCCTATCTTGTCTTCGTCCACGACTGTTTACGCCACGTTTTTTCCTCAAGTATGAACCAATTCGCTCAGCAACAAGTTTTGTTACACTTTAGCTGACGGTCGGTGCAACGGTTCACCACGAAGGCGACGTTTTCATAGGCACGCTGAAAAACCTTTCTAAGCTCTTCAAACAACTTATATTTTGAAATATTAATAAAATAATAAAACCAGGGTCTCTAATAACTTTTCCCCAAAATATTAACAGTTTTGTTAACTACCAGCTTGGCCTGCAAAATAGTAGGCACAACCGTTCCGGCAAAAATACGCTTTAGTTGCTTTTTCGTGAGCTTTAAGACAGCCTGTTTTATTTTCTACTTATATAATAACACACCATTCTTTGACCTTTTGTGGCACTATGTTCGAATATACAGCCACTGAAACGTTTCAATTCAAGCCAATGACGGAACTAAGGCGAGCGCACTGTATACAATTGCGGCCCATATGACGACACAGACGGCCTGGATATGACCCGCACAGACGCTAGCTCCAGATTCCTCTCCAGTGTGCAGGGTGTTGCGACGATAATTGGAACACTTTAAAAAATTTTTCTGAGCGAACCGCCGCTCTGTTCGCGCTCAAACTTGCCACGAAGGTCGCAATTTGTGGTCTATTTGGTTTGATATCGAGAGCAACGAATGTACTTACCCGTGTATTCTGAAAATAAATAAAAACGATTTTCGCCTATGGGAAAATGGCAGCTGATTTGGACGTGCGAGCCAGCGCAAGTTGATGTTGAAACGACGGAACCACCTGCAGAGTGAAACGCGTGTTTGGGATTCACGTACGGAGTCCAATGGTGCAGCAGACGATCAGAAAATGCACCTAGAAATGAGCTAACAGACAATCAGAAAACCCGGTTCTCGGGCTCGCACGTCCAAATCGCCGCCATTTTCCCATAGGCGAAAATCGTTTTTATTTATTTTCAGGATAAACAGGTAAGTACCGTCGTTGTTCCCGGTGTCAAACAAAATAGACCACAAAATGCGACCTTCGTGTGAAGTTTGAGCGCGAACTTTGAGGCGGTTCGCTCAGGAAAAAATTTTAAAGTGTTCCAATCACCGTCGCAACACACTGTATATAGTAAGAAACTTTATGGACACCCCCCCCACACCATGTGTGAGATTATAGAGATTATGTTTGCGGATTATTTTTGAAGGTTATGTAGGACTAGTGGCACTAAATGGAGCGTATTTGGACACACTTCTTGTGCTGAAATGCTGTTACGCGCATTATCTTCAATTCGCATTCGAACAACCTCAGTCGCGCGCAGCCGCAAAGCAAGGAGGACAAGCTAAGCCTACCAGAGTTGTCCGAGTAAAACGCATAAACAACACGATGGCGGCGCTCATGAACCGTCGTAGTGTAAACAAATGTCACTTAAGGCGAGCTGACCAATGATTATGGCGGCGGGACGGAACAATAGGGGAAAATAGTGCCGATGCTCCGTACCCTTATCTAGTGGCACTCGCCGAGCGCATGCGAAAAGCCTGCCGGAACGGCGAGAAACATGTCGCACCCTCCTCCATCACCATTTGTAGTTGTTTACAGCAGCTTTGTTGAGCATGCACTTTCGCAGGGCGAGACGGCGACAATTTTTTTCACGAGCTTTAGCTTACTTCGCTGCACCCTCGGTCAATGCGAGGAACGACGCATTGAAAGTAAAATAAGTGAAGCATCACTACGCCCAAAGCGACCCTAAGCACCAAATGGTGAAACACAGCCACTGAAAGCGTCGAGGTGGGCCACATTGCCTTGGCGACCTCACCAACCCTTGGCGTGGGGATCTAGCCTCAGCGCCACAGATAAGCTGAGAGACGCGAACTTGGGAAGCGTATTTTTCTTCCTGTTTTGTTTTTAGGGCAAAAGCCCTGGATCTCTATGTTTCAAGCACGCGCCTTGGGAGTTACAGACAATTGCAAGGTGCAAAAAAAAAAAATTCACGCGTCTCCACGAAGTAAATCATGACGAGTGAGCGAAGCACGGGGGTCATTGTTACTTTAAATAACCCGTGAGAGTGCTTACTGCTGCTAAAACAATTTCCAATCGAATACAATACAATTCAATTTAATCCAATTCAAATCCAATCCAATCCAATCCAATGTTCCTCGCGAATGCGGAGCACCGCTCTCCAGGAACACCCTCTCCTCTCTCGCCTTTTGTTCTCGGATGTTTCGATTTACACGGTGCTGCGCGCCTCTGTCTCTCTCTCTCCCTCTAACCTTTTGTGAACTTTGTTTTGTTCTTGTTAACCTTTTGTTCACAGATGTTTCGATTCACACGGTGCAGTGCCGTGAGCACGGACGCCGGACAAGCAAAAGCCAAAGGTGCTTCACCCCTAAAATACAAAAAAAAAATGGGAGGGAGCGAGAGCCGGAATAACGCACGCAGAACGCGAAGCAGGTGAGCAGGGGGAGTGCTTTGATAAAGGACGACGGATGTATGCTCCAGGGGAGGTGAAGCTACAGACGGGTGCGAACAGGCGATTCTTGGAAATGCCGAGTAAACGGAATCAGCTTCGAAAGGGGCTGTCCAGGGCGGTGGTGAAGAGGTGACAGGCGTTGCTGCAACGTTTAACGGAAAGTTCAACCGCAGATCAACCGAAAGTCCAACTAGGCTTTCCCTGGAACACACTGAGAATGTGTTAAGCGACCCCTGTAATTCTTGCTTTGCTTGGCGCAGCTCCAAGACTCATCTTTTTGTTTATGTTCTTATTTGGTCTCGCGTTTGTTCAACACCGCTTTAAGCATTTGTTTGCTCGTTTTCTTAAACTCCAATCCAACGTGCATTCTTATGAAAAGAACGCTGGTACTCATAATGTAGTTATGTTTTGCATGAAATACGCTCAAGGTTTTCTTTTAACTGAATGGTGTTGATGTCCTCGCTAAACAGCACGTCATAAAATATTTACCAGTGCAGCGAACTTGGCATGTTGGTGATTGTCCATGGTGAAAACAGCGCATAAAAGACGAAGACAAAGAAGGGGAAACATAAACACGGCGCTGGCTCGCAACTGAAGATTTTAATGAAGAAAAAACAGCCATACATATAGTGTACAACACCGAAAACACAAACAAGAAATAAAAGAGATAAAACCAGTTGCACCTGTGATGGTCGGGATTCTCAACGTGACCCAGGGTTCTTATGGAGGCAGCGACACATAGAACATTTTACGTGATAATAGGTTCGAAGCATCTCATGCTCGGTGCTGTGTCCCTCCCTTCCTCGTTGTCCGCCGTCCGCACTCTACTGCGCATGCGCGTCTCTTCAGCCCCGTCAGCGTTTGGGCTGACGTCAGCGCAGTCAACTATAAAAATAAATAGTTAGGCGGCGCCCGGTTTCGATCCCACGACTCTCTGGCCGCAACGGGAGGTACATGGCGCTCTTCCCAGTCGGCTACTAGTCTTTATTGCCTTCTTTGACAGGATGACAATACAAAACACACGTAACTGATGATGTGTACACTCAACACTCAATACAAACACTAGAAACACTAGAACTGCAGCCCTTCTTGGGCAGGCGGGGTGATTTCAATATTCTGTCATTTCCAACGATGCTTAAATTGTCAGTAGCCACTCTGGTTTAGAGCGCTGAAGTTTCTGTACCTGCACAATAGAACCTATTGACTATTTGAAGTACTGTCGAATGAGTCTGGCATCTGGGTCGGAGTAGCGTATCGTCATCCTATTTCTCCAGATGCTATGTAGTCCATACAGCATAATTGTGTCAAGCGGCACACCGTCCTCATTCTCAACATTCAAAACCTAATACCGTAAGCATCCACAGGCAAATCTGTTTTGAGTGTTCGCTGGAGGATGCCGCAAAAGAACACCGCTCTCCAACAGTCCCAGAACACGTGCTTCTTTCTGGCTTTCTACACAGAAACACTGCACACCCCATTGCACAAACCACCCCTTTTCCTCCATCCAGGTCTTTACTTCCAGTGTTCCAGTATGGAGTTTAAAAAAGAAAGATTGCACTCCACCTGGGACTGGCATTCTTTTAACTCGCTTAAGTACATCTCTCTCAGGCCTTAGATCACACTTGCTGCGGTATATTGGCACTGGCAGTACACTCTCGACGATATCTTTGTACAGTGTGTTCCGACTCACCCCGCTTAAGTACTCTAAAGAAAAACGCACTGAAAGAAAGCGGTATGGCCACACCACCTCCTTAAAAAATCCACGTACAGTTCCCCTCATGTACTCAGAGCTCACAACAAATTCAGGCAAACGTCTTCCAAGTCGCAGCTGACAAACCGTCCTAAGAAACTCGTCTTCAACATCACGAAGAAACAGAAATCTATTGACCACTTGCCTTAAAAATAAATGCGATAAACCAAGTCCGCCTTTACGCTCTTTCCGAAAAGGTTCGTTCTGTTCGTTCTTTCCCATGATGAACTCCAGATAAACACGCTAAACACACGATGACATTTCTGAATATTAGCCTTTGAACAATGCAAAACTTGCATTACATACCATAGTTTGCTTATAAAATACAAATTCCAGACTGTGGCTCTCCCGAACATTGATAAACCCCACTCTTTCCACTTTTCTGTCTTTTCTCGAAGTTCCTTGAATTGCTTGGCCCAGTAAGGGTCACTGTCTTGATAGCTGTCTAGTGGCACCCCCAGGTGCTCAACAGGACTCGTGACCCACTGGATGTTGGCGAAAACGCTTGGCGTGGACTGCCATTCGCCGTGCCAAAAGCCTAAGCATTTAGATCAGTTTACTGCGCTACCGCTTGCCAAGCAATAATGTTTCACGGTTCGTACTACCTCGAGAATGCTTTCTTTGGTAGTGCAAAATACTGCTATGTCATCCGCGCATACGCTAGTAGTCGAATTTCCGTCATTTGCAACCGAAAACCTTGAATGTTACTGCTTTTAAGTACACTTAAGCAAAACGTCTCAATATATATGCAGAAAAGGAGGGGGGATAACAGGCATCCTTGCCTCACCGATCGCTGCACCTGAACTCTTTTTCCCACTGCCTTATTAACTGTAAGACGTGTTGTGCATTTACTGTACGCCATACGCACTCAATTTCGAATAACTTTGCCGACTTTAATGTACTCAAAACTTTGAAATAAGATATCGTGCGGCACACGATCGAAAGCCTTCTCCAAGTAAATCTGGAGCATTGCAACCCCAGATTGTGTGACATCACAACACTCTAGAATACAACGCGCCTTATGTAAATTCGTAAATATAGCCCGCCCTCTGATCCCACAAGTCTGGTGTAAACTTACAATATCTTGCATTACTGTTTGTAGCCTACTAGCTAATACCTTCATTAAAACTTTATAGTCTACATTTGTTAAGCATTTAGGCCGGTAAGATTTCACATCTCTGAGTTTGATGGCATCGTCCGATTTGGGGATCAGCACAGTGTGTGACGTAGAGAAGGATGGGGGTAGTACGCCGAGATCGTATGCCTAATTAAATACCTTTTGCAGCACCGGCGCAATTTTATTCTTAAATTTCTTGTAAAAAGAAGCCGCTAAACCATTCGGTCCAGGGGATTTTTCTGGATTTAGATTCTCTATAGCTTTCACGACTTCATGAAGTGAAATAGGGATTTACAAGTATTCTTTTGTTTCTTCATCTATCTGCGCATTAACTTTTAGAAAATCTCGCGTAAAAAGTTCATAATTAACTTGATGTTTTGCGAAGAGCTCACTGTAATATTGAAAAAAGACAGTTTCTATAATGTTTGTATCGCGAATAATTGTTCCGTTATTTTCTATTTCCACGACGTCGTTGCGCCGCGCTTGCCATTTTTCAAGGCCTAAGGCTCGCTTGGACGGCATCTCACCCGCCGTTATCATTCCAGCCGTTGCCCTTACGAGCGCGCCACGGTAACGCTCTGTGTCTATCGCTTCAAGTTTTTGCTTTACTGCTCGTATGTAATATTTGTACTCGCCAGGTTTGATTCATTCTTCGGCTAAAAAGGCTTGTAAGTTTGCCCGCAATAAAACCTCTTGTTTTGTCGCCTCATGTTTTAGTAGGCTCGATCTTTCAATTGCTTTAATTTTTACACTCTGTTTAAAGAGTTCCCATCCTTCACAATAGCAGCTGCCCACATTTTTCAAACTTTCTAGCAACGTATTAGCTACAAACACATTATCTTCTAAAAGCTTCCTGTTTAGTTTCCACCCTTCCCTTTTTGATTGATTCATTGCTATTGGTTTCCCCTTTGAAGCGGGGTGATGACATGTCATCTTACCAAAAAGGACTAATATAACCATGTTTTACACTCTTGGTTCAATACTAGCGCTGCTTAGGGCAGGCACTAAAGCTTATTGGGCCCGAAATACTTTTTTTCCCCTGTTACAGGTGGTAACTGTCCTAGGCAATATTCCCCTCTCTGCTTTTCGTCCACCAGCATTCTAATCTTCTTTTCGTCCCCTCGACAGCCTTGAAGTTAACTTCCTCTGTGATACCCTTAAATCCTAGGGTTTCTGGAAGCCCAATATTTCCTTCATGTAGATTTGGGTGGATACCCTCACATTCTAACACTATGTGCCGCATAGTTTCTGTTTCTTTTCCGCAGACCACGCATACCCTATCATTTTGTGAATACTTCCCCGCAAAACTCTTAGTTCGCAGGCAACCTGCTTTAGCCTCAAAAAGCAAAGCACTGCCCTGGGAATTATCGTAGAAATTTTCCTTTCTGATGTTCAATTTCTCAGCTCTGTACATATGTAACGACGTTTTAGCTTCCATTTGTTCCCTCCATTCATTCGTTTCAATCTGCCTTGCCTCTTTTTTGGTTACCTTGGCTGTTTTGGATTCTCCACTGTTCTTTCAGTATTTCATCGTTAGCCTTCTAGTCTTTCTTAACCACTGCGTGTCCACGCTTTTCAAGTATAGGTACCTAAAAACCTTAGCTGCGCACCTTCGTTGATCCATTGCCCTCAACCTCATCTCAAAGCATATTTTACTCTGAGCTTCTCTAACTTCCAACGACGCCCAGCCCATATCTCCTTGAACTGCTTCGTTAGTTGTTTTTCCATGCGCACCTAAGGCCAAACGTCCTTTCGTTCTCGGGTTTACTACAAGGCCTGATAGAACGTCCGATTTTAAGCAGAGTACAGCATTCGCAAACGTGAGAGCCGGAACCATTACTCCTTTCCACATTCATCTTACTACTTCATATTTGTTATACCCCCACAGAGCTCTATGCTTCATTATAGCTGCGTTTCGCTTTCCCTTAACCTTAAGTTGCTCCTCGTGAGTTCTTAGGTAGTTATCCCATTCGTTTATCCACACTCCCAAATATTTATATTCCTTCACTCTAGGTAATTCGCCTGGCTGGATAGACACTACGTCAGTGGTAGCGTCATTGAAAACCATTACTCCTGATTTTTCTGTACTGAAATTTAAACCGAGATCGGTGGCTTCCTGGCCGCTAATATTTATTAGCCGCTGCATATCGGTTTTGTTATCAGCTAAAAGAACAATGTCATCTGCGTATAACATTCCTGGAATATGCTGTTGTACCACTTCGCCTTGCAGCATATGGGTTAGTATAAACCCGACTTGACTTTCTTCCAGTTTCTTTTCTAACCCTGCCATGTAAAGCGTGAACAGTATTGGGCTCAAAGGGCATCCCTGTTTCAGTCCCCGATGGATGTTGACCTGCTGGGCGCATTTATGTCCTTCCCAAGTAAGGTGCACTCTATTGTCTTTATAGATTGCTATAAGGAACTGCACCAACTCGTCATCTAATCCATGGAGTTTCAGCATTCTCCAGAGCCGTTCTCTGTTTACGTTGTCATATGCCCCTTTAATGTCCAAGAACGTAATCCATAGTGGTCTATTCTGTGCTTTCGCAATTTCAATGCATTGCGTTATCACGAACAAATTGTCATCCAGTCCCCTGTCTTGCCTAAATCCATTCTGCAGTTCCGCAAGTATTTCATTTTCTTCCATCCATGCTTGAATTTCTGATTTTATCGCCTGCATTACGAATCTATACACCACTGACGTTACTGTGAGTGGTTTGAATGAATCAATACTAGCTTTTTCTCCTCTGCCTTTATATAATAAATTCATCCTACTTTCTAGATAGTCTTCTGGTATTTGTTTGGTTTGTATCTATTGCCCTCATAAACGATTCCTTACTTTTAGGTCCAAGCAGGTTGATCAGTTGCATTGGTATTCCGTCTGGGCCCACTGCTGTCTGGGGGGAAACCTTTTGCTCTGCTTTTCTCCAATCAATGTTGCTAAAACTTATTTCCCTTTCAGCAGTCTTCTGTGGCGCTGATGTTATCGGTGCAGGTTTTCCTACCACTATTGTCCTGAACTTCTCACTAATCACTCGAATATGCGCCAACGCGTGCTCCCCTTCTAAATGTTCCCCCTCCTTATCAATCAGGAATTTTTGATGGTTATCGTTTTTTGAACTTAGTGATTTTACATGGTTCCAAAACTTCTTTGGTGCACTTTTGTCCTTCAGTATTTCTGCCATCCATTTCTCGCTTTTCTGCTTGATCTTTGCTTGCACCATTTTCTGCACTTATAGTTTTTTCCCCCCGGTATATATCCCATTTCTCCTGTACTACCTCCGGTTCCGTACCAGTTCTTTTTGCTTCTCTGTGTTCTCTCGACGCCTTTCTTCGCTGGTCAATGGCCTTTTTTATTTTCTTATTCTACCAGCTTCTCGGCTTTCTCTTCCCTTTCCATCGGTTTCGTTGCTTTGCTTCATTCATCTTACCCTTTATGAACGCAATCATTTCGTCGTAATCCCAATTTTTGCCTGGGTATTTATTGATTTCATCTTCCAATCTATCAGCGATGATCTTTAACTGCTCATTATTCAAATTAGTTCCTCCTATTGTACCTAATTCTACATTTGCCCGGGTTGCGCCTCCAAAGTGCATGCTAAACCGCTTGTGGTCGCTTCCTAAGCTGTCTGTTCCATTTTCATCTATCCTCATTTCCCGCAGCCTTCCGTATACTGTCTCGGATACTAAACTGTAGTCTATGCTGGACTGTCTGTTACCGCTTTCCCAAGTTATTTGTCCGTCACACTTGCTTTCCGTGTTTACTATTACAAGCCGGTTTTGCTGACATAGATCTATCACTAGAGAGCCGTTGTGGTATGTGTATCCATCCAAACCTTCTATATGGGCATTCATATCTCCAACTATGATTATTTCGCCCGAATCTTTGAACTCGTTTATATCTCTTCTCAAACAGTTTACCATTTCCTCATTTTCCTCCCTAGCGCTACTTCCAGTCCAGAGATACACCACTCCTAACCATGTATTTTCCCCCTCTATGGTGCCTCTAACCCATAGATGCTCTTTACAGCTTTCATTCACTCTCTGCCAGTCGGTCCATTGTTTAATGAGCATGCCAACACCTCCCCCTTTCTTCATTTCTGTGGTCCTGTTGCAACCTTCCCAGACATAATTGTCTATGATAGGTGGGGCTTCTAGGTCCCGGAGGTGAGTCTCGGCTAAAGCGTACACGTCTATTCTTTCCCGTTCAAGTTGCTTTTGAATTTCCACCCACTTATCTGGCTTTCTGTCTCGCATATTTATGTAGCTGAATAAATATTTATTGTATTTCTTTTTCCCTTTCCGCTTACGTGGTCTGTTTTTGTCTTTTACAAAATTGTTTGCTCCATTGTTTCCACCTAAATCGCTTCTGTCAACGCTCTCAGTTACGTCTGTAGGTTCTCCGTTTAGCTCTAGGCCTGGCTGCCTCCCAGCGTTGAGTGTGCATGTGTCCCTTGCTTCCCCTTTGTCTCCTAGTTTGCCTTCCTTAGCTGCGCGGGGCCCCCTAAAAAAGCTACCGCTCTCCCCCCTAAGCGCCACCCCACCTTGTTTCCTAGCCTGGGGCTGAAGTGAATCCCGTCCCACAGAAAAGCTTGCCTATATCCGATGCTGCCCACTACCCTGTTCACGTCTATCACTTCAAGCCCAAGTTACCTGCCGCACCTCACGATCTCGCTGTTAGCAGCGAGTACTGCCTGTTCGGTGTTCACGCCCTGCTTCATCACCTCCGGCAGGGTGCAGACTGCAATGCGCACATTTGGGGCCGTCGCCCGCAGGTCCTTTACCCCCTTCGCTATCTCCTGGCCAAGTTTTCCCTCCTCTCCCTTTAGAACATCGTTAAGCCCCGCGGCAATCACCACAAGGTTTCTAGCTTTACTAGACAAGGCCAGCTGCCCCTTCGCTGCAGTCATCACCGTCTGCATCGTTTGACCTGGGAAACACCCCACCTTCACACGCTTATCGCCCTTTACCCTTTCCACTATGGCAGCGCTGCTCCTCTTCATGTTAGAGTCACCCGCAAAGATTACCACGCTATCATTTGCCACGTGCCGCTCTTTACTGTTACCCCCTTATCGACTGGTTTTGGTGTCCTATCTTGCAGCACGTGGGAGTAGCTGTTGCCTTTCGTTGATTCCACCCCCGGTGTCACCTCGGTGCATGCCTCCGCTTCGCTGCATGGGCCGAGGTGTTCGTCATTTGTTGGCGAAATGACGCTCCTTTCTAGCTTCCTCTCAGCTGCTTCTAACTTTCCCTCAACGGCCCTCCGTTCATCGCGTTCGTTACTTAGCGCTGCCTCCAGTTCTGCAACCCGCTTAGCTAACCCCAAGTTATCCGCTTCTACGCGTTCTAGCCGCGACACCACTACGCATAACCGACACGTACAGTCACGTGCGATTTGAAGGTAATCACGCGAGCTTCGACCGATAAAGACGATAACGCCCCCGCGCGGCAGTTTTCGCTGCGCCTGGGACCAAGTTTATGCATTCTCCTCTCCCTCAGTCGCTGTTCCTTCAAGCAGTCATCACTCCCGCGGCTAGTAAACCAACCTTTTCGCTTTGTGGTGATTTTGCGTGGTTGTAATCACGTGGGCTTTCTTCTTGGTTACCGTGAGCAGCGATAGCACCCATTGTTATAAATGCCCGGTATTTGCCGACAATGTGTTTGTGCGCACCTTTCGAGAACTGCTGTAAGATACGACAAGTGGGATGTCGTCGCTGGGTGCGCGATAACAAAAGAGGAATGGGTTACTGGTTTTGCCGCGGGAGTGATGGCCGCTTGAATAAACAGCGCTCGAGGGAGAGAACAATGCTTAAACAAGGAACGAGGCGCAGTAAAACAAGCCGCGCGGGGGCGTTATCGCCATGGTCGGTCGACGCTCGTGCGATTACCTTCAAATCGCACGCGACTGTACCTGCCCCTTCGTCTGCCTCGCCGCCATCCCGCTGAAACTCCTCTGGGTCTACCTGCCGCGGACAGCTACCACACTGTACCAGCTTTCTACGCGCCATCTCGGCTGAAAAACCCGACACAAGGAGAAAGAACCGTGCAGGTAAATACTCAGCTTCGGCTGTCCTCCGCTGTCTCGGCCGTTTCGCTATCCTTCACTGTAGAAACACGCTGTTGTTGGAGCACCAGAAAAGCACGTCCGAACAGGTCGACTGCGCTCTACGCAGTCCAACTAAAGGCATTCCCAACTAAAGGCATTCTTATTTTTTGTTTTGCTGCCAATGCAAAACGAAACTAAACAGTGATCATTGAAAGGCAGCGGACAAACCTCGTATTCTCGACAATCTGGAATCCATTCTAAGGATAGATACGCTCTGTCCAGTCTAGCGTGGCTAGTACCTTGGAAATGTGTAAAGAGGGTACGGGCCCATTGTGAAAAGTCGATCCTACATCTTCTAGACCATGTTCATTAATTTCATCACTCAAAATAACTGTACTTGCATCCCGAAACAGCGTTGCACTTGTTTTATAGCGCGAAGAACAAACACAGTTGAAGTCTTCCAACAACACTAGCAAACGATCTGATTTGCAATAGCTTTCCACAGATTGGCAATCTTCCTTTCGCGCTTGAACTTTGGTTGACGCATATAAACATATAACTCTCCATTACTGATTTGACAGTGTAAAGACACACACAATAAATCTTCCATTCACACATGCAGTAACACTTTCTATCACAGCGCCAATACTTTTTCGAATAAAAAGAAGACACCCTGCCGAATTTCCACCAGCGTGGCTGACGCAAACGTTATACTGATTTTCGAACCGTTGCGCCATGCTCTCTGTCCGGTCTTCGCGGGCAATTTTAGTCTATTGTACAGCAAAAACATCGAAGTCCTTTTCCGTGGCTATTCGATATAACTGGTTTTGCCTCTTTTTCGTCGCCAGCCCTCTCACATTAAGAGTAGCAAATCGCAACGGCTTAGCTAGTTCTACTGGCATAGTTGATTAACGAAACCAGGCAAAGATCACTGCACTTACCTTCCTAATTACGACATGTGAGTCAATGACACTAAACCAGTTCACTTTTCGTCACGTGAAAGCGACGACGACTTCCCACTCCTGCTCTAGGTGTCGCAGCCATTGCTCATCCGTCATACCCGAAATTTGTTCCCTTCGTCGCTTCGACGAGCCTTCTTGGTGTTCCATATTTTCCGCGTTGCTTTCTTGGGTGGCGTTCGCCGCTGGATCTTGCTGCGTTCGGCTGGACGCGTTATCACCTGTGGATGTGGCGTCCGCCCGTAGCTCTTTTGCGTCTGTTTCTGCCACCTCGATCACGACAGACTCCGTTGTAGTTTTCACGTCACCGTCCTCCTTCACCTCGTTCAAAAAAGGTGAGGCAGCGTTCTCTGCTTCTTCTTCGTCCATCACCAAGTCGGTGTGTTACCCGTCGCGGTGGCTGAGTGGCTAAAGCGTTGCGCTGCTGAGCACGAGGTCGCGGGTTCGATTCCCGGCCGCGGCGGCGGCTTTTCTGATGGAGGCGAAAAGCAAAAACGCCCGTGTGTACGAGATTTCGGCGCATGTTAAAGATCACCAGGTGGTCAAAATTAATCCGGAGCCCTCCACTACGGCGCGCCTCATCGCCTGCGTTGCGTCGGCGCGTTAAACCCTTCAATCAATCAATCAATCAATCAATCAATCAATCAATCAATCAATCAATCAATCAATCAATCAATCAATCAATCAATCAATCAATCATTCAAATCAAGTGGGTGTGTTCGTCGTCGGTGCCGCGTCTTGCTGCGCCCGCGTACGAGCGCGTGCACTCAGCTTGCTCATGTCCCTAACTGTCACACTCGCCGCATTTCGGGACCCGGCATTCCCTGCGAATGTGTCCCGTGGTGTTACAGCGTAGGCACATGGGCGCTCTTCCAGGCACGACCACAAGAGCCGTACCTTTGCCCAGCCATAGCTGGTGTGGGAGGCTGCCCACTGCCCTACAAACCGAGACAGGAGCATGTGCTACGAACGCGCCTTATGTCCTTCACTCATTCAAATTACGTCAAGAAGCGGTTAGGTAACGAAGGCACGCGAAGCTGAACGTCAACGGAACAGACGAACTGAAAACTAATGTGAACTTCAGTCGACCCCATGGCTGCTTCCTACTCAGGGTTCCCCAACGGGAAGATGGTGTAATTTTTAGATGCGAAGCATCTCATGCTCGGGGCTGTGTCCCTCCCTCCCTCGTTGTCCGCACTCTACTGCGCATGCGCGTCTCTTCAGCCCCGTCAGCGTTTGGGCTGACGTCAGCGCAGTCCACTATAAAAAGACATAGGCAGCGCCCGGTTTCGATCCCACGACTCTCTGGCCGGAACGGGAGGTACGTGGCGCTTTTCCCACGGCGCTACAAACCTAGACGGGAGCATGTGCTACGAACGCGACTTATGTCCTTCACTCATTCAAAGTACGTAAAGAAGCTACTGATACAACGAAGGCGCGCGAAGCTGAACGTCAACGGAAACGACGAACTGAAAACTACTGGGAACTTCAGTCGACCCCATGGCTGCTTCGCATACTACGCAGGGTTCCCCCGACGGGACGATGGTGTAATTTTTTTAATACGATCAACTGGCTCGTTCTCGCTTACGGCTCGGCGTCGCTGGGCTGCTTCGGCGTGATGCGGCACGGGCTTGTAGGAAGGGCTTGACGTTCGCCGCGGTGGCTGGGGCTCGAACGAAGGGTCCGCTGCGATGTGGCTGCTGTGACAAGTGTGTGGCGCCCCCCAACTCTGATATTCGTTGGCCGCTAAGTTCAGTGGCCCCACCAGGCTCGGTGGGCAACCTAGTGTGTGGCCGGGCAATAAACACCGCCGAGCACGGCTGCTCGGGGGTCAGTCACCGTCACCACCAGCACGCTGCATGTCGTCTCTCGGCTGGAGGGTACCCCTACCCTCCCAGGTTCACGAACGCGGGTCTAAATCGTGACACTGGCGACGAGGGAAGAAGCCCGCGGAGCGTCCGAAGCCACCATGAACGCCGCCACCGAGAACGCCGAGACACCGCCCCTTCAAGCCAGCCGCCATTACGCTATGCCGCTGTACGGGAGGCTCGAGCCGTTCGAGGGGGAAGGGTCCGCCTGGCCGGTCTACGAGGAACAAGTCGGCGTGTTTTTCCGGGCGAACGACACATCCGAGGCAAAACAGCGCGACATCTTCCTGGCCAGCTGCGGGACCCGCGTCTTCGCTCTCCTGCTCGACCTGCTCAAGCCGGCCACGCCGCACGAGAAGTCGCTGGGTGAGATGCTCGCGACGCTACGCACGCACTACAGCCCGGCTCCGTCGACGCTAATGGAGCGTTTTCGCTTCAACAACCGGAGCCGCCGAGACGGAGAGACGCTCGGGCAGTTCGTCGCAGCGCTGCGAGGGTTGGCGAGCGGCTGCGCCTTCGGGGAGCAGCTCGACTCGCTGCTCCGGGACCGTTTCGTCTGTGGCATCAACGACCCCGCCATGCAGACGCGACTCCTGAAGCTTCCCGACCCCTCGCTGGACGACGCCGTGAAGGCAGCGATGGCGATGGAGGCTGCGGCCAAGGACGCGGGCGAGCTAGCGCGTGCGGCCGGCTCACCGTCGGCGGAAGCGGCGGTGAACAGGATGGCGGCACGGCATGGCAGGTGCGTTCGCTGCGGTGGTGACCACCCCCCCTCCCAGTGCCAGTTCGCGCAGGCGGAGTGCTTTGCGTGCGGAAGAACTGGGCACATTGCTCGGGCGTGCCGAGGGGGGACGACGGTGGACGGACGGAAGCAGCAGCCGGCGTCGAGCGCATGTTCCGCGCCAGCCCACGGCCAAGGAAGTCGGCGCAAGGGAAGGCGGCGGCGGCCTGCGGTAGCAGCTTCGGGTGCAGCGGCTAGGCTTCACGTCGTGGCCGAAGACCCGCAGATTTTTGACATGTGGCACGCGGCCACAGTGCAGCCGGAGGTGCCACCATACTGGCTTACCGTCGAAGTCTGCGGGCGCCCCATCTCCATGGAGCTGGACACAGGGGCCAGTGTGTCGGTCATGGCCGGGAAAGCCTTCAAGCGCACCTTCCCTGGCGTGGCCGTCGAGGCTTCGAGCGTCATGCTGCGCAGCTACTCCGGACAGCTCGCCCAAGTCGAGGGTCAAGCCCAGGTCAGCGTCCGCCTTGGCGACAGGGAGGCCACCCTTCCCCTGTACCTGACCAAGGGTCCGTCACCGACACTGCTGGGCCGGAACTGGATCCTGGCGTTGGGCGTGAGGCTGCCGGAGTACCAGGAAGCAGTGCGTGCTGTGGAAGACGTCCTGAGCCTCCTGGTCAAGTTCGAGGCCCTGTTCCAGCCCGAGGTGGGGACATTCACAGGCACGGCGGCAAGCATTCAGGTGCCAGAGGGAGCACTGCCCCGCCCAGCCCGACTGCATGGACGGCGTCATCGAGCAGCTGCTGCACCGGCGAGAGGCCGGCACCTACGGCGGTGGGGTGCTGGGTGCCGGGGGCAGCGCCCAGCAGGTGGCGCAGGCTATGCGGCAGGTGCTCCCGCAGGGCTGCCGGCTCGACGACAAGGCCCAGTACGCGCTGAACTTCAGGATCATCGCTGGCGACGTGGGCCTGCCGCACAACTCATTCCGCACGGAGCCCCTGCCCTACGGCTGCCTGTGCGTGTACGCCAGCCAGCCGGGGCTGGAGTACATCCGCGAGAGCCTCGAGAAGACCCTGCTGGCCAACCTGGAGCAGGAGGAGCGGCTGCCCTTCCACGGCCTGTCCCTGGTCATGGTGTTTGCGGGCCAGGGGGACTTCCTGCACGAGGAGGGCATCAACCAGGCCAAGAGCCTGCAGTGCCCCTTCGTGGACGACGGCGGCGGCCTGGACCCCGTGCGGCTGGAACAGGCGGTGGGCGCGCTGGTGGAGAGCATCGAGCGGCTGCACATCTACCAGGCGCTGCCGCAGCCACGGGGCCCCGGCCAGACCTGCGGCTGATGCTGTGCGGGGACCCGTACGCGCCCGAGCAGGTTCTGGCGCAGCCGGGCTGCCAGGCCACGGGCCCGCCGCGCTGCCTCAGCCTGGACTCCTTCAAGGGGAGCCAGCTTCACCGACCGCTGCCAGCACAGCACCAGGGGCTGGTGCTA
The DNA here is from genome assembly GCF_048455015.1 of Haemaphysalis longicornis. Classification (NCBI taxonomy): domain Eukaryota; kingdom Metazoa; phylum Arthropoda; class Arachnida; order Ixodida; family Ixodidae; genus Haemaphysalis; species Haemaphysalis longicornis. Next base: position 143,610,416 of record NW_027526407.1, read on the forward strand.
CTCGCGCCACTGTGGCGCCACGTGCAAGTCCTTCGACACCGGGAAGGCTGACAGCTGGTGCGAGTGTGACCCAGGCAGCACCTAATGCTGCCACAATGGCTTCAACTCCGGTGCTCCGGTGGAGTGAGAGACTACGGAGACCTCCAGACCGGTTCTCGCCGGGGTTACAGGTGTTGTTTTGTGTTTGTGTGGACAAACAAACTTGGGGGTGAGGGGTGTGACAAGTGTGAGGCGCCCCCCAACTCTGATATTCGTTGGCCGCTAAGTTCAGTGGCCCCACCAGGCTCGGTGGGCAACCTAGTGTGTGGCCGGGCAATAAACACCGCCGAGCACGGCTGCTCGGGGGTCAGTCACCGTCACCACCAGCACGCTGCATGTCGTCTCTCGGCTGGAGGGTACCCCTAACCTCCCAGGTTCACGAACGCGGGTCTAAATCCTGACAGCTGCTGCTGCGCGGGCTCGAGCGAAGTGCTAGCGTACGCAGCGATGAGGCTTATCCGGCTCGGGCTCGAACGAAGGGCCCGCCGCGATGAGGCTGCTTTGACTCGGTGTCGTACGATGGCTTTTCGGTGAACCCGAGCCGCCGCAGAACTGACTACTACGCGAAGCGATAGACACAGCGGACATGCGCAATCCGGATAACTTTGGAAGGCATCCTCCCAAGTATGCAGCTGAAGGCCTTCTTTTCTGCAAGGACGCATAAAAGTGAGATGCTCTTTCGCACCATTGTTTCAGAGAGGGGCGCATGGCAGCGTGTTGTGACCGAGTATAGTTTATACCACAAGCTAGGTGCAGTACTGTGGAGGCTACATTGTTGTCAACAGTGCGACCACTGAGGGCGCCTCTCTCGCGTTGAAGGGGTCTTGGCAGGATATTCCCTTCTCTCTCGGCAAGTGGAACCACAGGGCCCCGGCGCCTTTTGTTGGTTCCTTTGCGGTGAGTTAGGCGCCCGGAGGGGCTGATCTGTTGACAACAATGTAGCCTCCACAGTGCTGCACCTAGCCTGTTGAAGGAACTATAGTGGTGAAAGAACCTGGATTTATTGTCAGTTCATTACCCGTTTGTTGTACGGAATTCAAACGGGGTGTGTCACGATTGCCCCGCGCGCAGAATCGCTGTCGCAAAAGCCTGGCGACGTTTGCTCCGTGTCTCATACGCCCCGCGTGCAGTAGGCCCACCCCATAACCCCGAGTGTCATGCGCCCCCATGTCAGTTTCCCCGACCAATTCTTCCGGTGCGATATTATGGCACGTCATTTTTTTTTTCAGTGACTATACTTATTTTAAATTGGAGTAAGGTAAGGTTGGACGACTTTCTCAAGAAAATGACTGGGTCTGCCGCTTTCCTGAAGTAGCATTGGGGCGTTATACCATCTTCCCTTAGCTGCGATAATTTAGATGTGTGTTCAAAGTACGATGGCAGAAACGCTATCCCCCCCTCCTCCTTTCCGCTCGGGTCTAGGACATTTCAGTGCACGGACATTTCGATGTACGGACATTTAGGTGCACAGACGTTTCGGTGCGCAAGCTTTCCGGCAAACGGCTTACTTGTTTTAAACAGCCATTCTATATTTCCGCGTAACTTGGGCTATGGAGCACAACAATCTACTGCAGTGCTTGCACATTTACATTGATGCAATTTTTTATTTTTGCCAGTTGTTTGTTTAAATTGAGCATTTCCATATTTCTGCTTATTCCTCGTTCCGGAAACGCCTATTACGCAGCCAACTAATTAAACCCTTTTGCAGACCTTCTTATTTGCGAAAAGACATTATAATGTAGAACCGCTCTTGTATGCCGCATGCACATCAGCGAACGAAATGAGCATTTTGCAAGTAATTTACTCTTTAAAATGGTACACTCCCACAGTGGCGAGAAAGCAACTTTACAAATATTCAGTGGCCCCCGAAAATTCAGAAAATCTTGTGAAGTGTTTCATGTGCGCAGCGCTCTGACGCTAAAACAAAATTGCAAATACTCTTGTCGGCAAGTTTTTCTTACGCAGAAGTCTAGAATAACGTCGCGGCAGAAGACTGGGCCTTTTTGAAGACAGCTGCAGCATCTATATGTCTTAAATCCTGCTAACGGGTGCATGGATTGTGCGTACAAATACTAGTCACTCCCGTATTCAGGCAACAGTGGGATGTCGCTTGCCTTTAAGCCCAAGGACAGAAAACGCGAAGGAAAGTGTCCGAATTTTTGCTAAGAATGTCAGTTTTTTTTTTGCTTTTTTGTGCGGCGCGGAATGAGGGGCCTTAGAATATGTGTAAAAGTGCGTATGCACACATGCTTGTGGCGTCGCAAATTAGTATGATCGTCATTCAGCGAAACCGATGGGTAATCGAGTTAGCCAAATTTATTATAAATAGTGCCCGCACAACATACCATGAAGGCAAACGTTTGGCTGCGAGCTGTCTGGTTAGGAGGTTACAAATGAAACGCTATTATTACACTACAAGCAATGGTACAATAAAGGGAGAACCCGAAGTTTAACAACCACCTTTCTTTCTCAGGGGCAACTTAGGCCAGGCTGCTGCGGCGTCTGATAGCCTATCAACGCCTTAGTTATCCAACAAAGCCCTTATCTGGGGAGCACAGCCCATGTGCTCCCCAGGTAAGGTGAGAGTTCTAAGGTATCGATTGAGGCATTGTGAAGTTCGCTGAATGTTTGGCCAGTCCAGTAGAAGCCTGTTCCTCCAGTTGTGTTTTGTTCTCGATGATGGCGGTCCCGACAAAGTCGATTCTGTGGCCGGATGCCTGACAGTGATATAGCTGTACATGCACCTTGAGCTGGCCTTATCTCCTTTTTGCGCAACAAAAAGCCACCGAAGAAGCCCCAAAGAAGGACACACTGACCAGTCGCGCTGGCCCCAGTGTTGCCCACCTGCAAGAACAAGCTTGGTCTCCCCGCCTTCCACGCGTCGCTGTCATACCGACCGCGCCCCTCTCCAGGAATCGCTCCTTCCTCGCCTGGGTGGCCCCATCGGCAATTACTCTTGAAGCCCTCCCTTCGGACATTGTCGGACGCAGGCGTACCCTCGCCTTTTTCCATTATAATAGGAATAAAATTTTATTTGACTGGTGTGGTGAGAGCAGCAACAGTCGTCTATCAGCTTTCGGCGCCCACTTTGCCCCAGCACCCCCCTGCCCCTACCCCCGGCCAGTCCCCTTAGCAATGCCACTGTAGTGCGATCGCTGATTATTTTCAAGTAGAACATACACCGAATGCAACGATGACGGCGGTCATAGAAAAAATCAGGAAAAATGAATGCACACGTGCTTTTAGGACGATAACATTCACCACCAGCTACTTCGGTCAAAGTTTGCGTTTCTTTGGTTTTATTCTGCTGCCTTTACGTCTCCGTTCGTATGCCGCACGGAAAAATTAAAAAGAAAAAAAAAACAAAGGTAGGATAGCTTGGGCTTAGGTTATGAGTACGGGGCTTAAAGAGCAGGTCTATCGGCACGGGGCAAATGAGACGGGGCAAATGAGATGGGGGAAAAGAGGGGGAAAATGTGTCCGGGGCTTATGAGTAGAGGGCTTTCGAAAACGGGGCAAAAGCCGCGGGTCTTCCGGCGCGGGGAAAATGAGACGGGTCTTTTGAAATCGTGGGCTTTCGTGCACCACCGATTGGTGCACGAAATTGGTGCACGATTGGTGCACGAATGGTGCACGATTGGTTCGACTGAGTCGAGTACTTAAGCGGATCCAATCAAAGGTGTTGCCGTGCCTTTAGCATAGATGTGGTTGACCTGCATTATTCTATGCCGCGTTCTGTGTTGAGGAACTGTGTTAGAGCAGGTATTACCGAGTATTATCAACAAATCTGGGACTTCTGTGGAAAGGTTTTTGGATATATTGATTTTCTACCTTGATCGAGGGGAAAAATTCTCGGTTTGTGCAAAAAGCAGGGGGTGTGTATAGGCTCTGCAGTGGCTCCTGTGCTTAGTGGCGTCTTTCTAGGCATGGTGGGGTCGGTGGGCTCGGCTCTTCAGGGGCGCTCCACAAAAATCTGTCGGTATGTGGATTACTTTCTCATCTTCGTAAAAACCTCAAATTTCGGCGATAGACTTTATGAGGTGATGCAGGCCTTCGGAAAACGGATGTGGGCTTGAATTTACCGAATAAGTTCGTGAAACTAATAAGTTCCGGTTTTTGGATCTGGAACTTATCTTTTCCCGTGATCTCGTTTGTTGGGTATATAAACCACGAACGTTGAAGCCTCTGTTAAATTGCAAATCAGGCCACTTCAAGATTATTGAGAATGGTATAGCGGTGTCATGCATAAAGGCAGCCGTAACAAAATCTTGCCACTACACCATGTCGTCCAGTCTATGTGAGCAGGTAGGCAGATTAAAAAATGCCGGGCATCCGGAACTTGTGGTGTCATGAGGCTGCGAAACTGTGCTGCGGTGCGCCAAAGAAAGTAATCCTCGCGGCGATCATCGAGTCTCATAACGGGACACGCCGGTGGTTGTGCCCTATATCGACAAACTGTCGCTCGGGATACGAAGAGCAGCATCGAGGTATGGTGCCAGGGTTGTATTCAGCGCTCCTGTATGGCTTAAGAGCATTTGCCTGGCAGTACAGGAAACAGCTGAGACATCTGTAAAGAGTCCGCAAAATGGCTGCGGTGTCAACCATCGGCCGAAGTTTTGTACCGTGCCCCAAAAATGGGGTGTATAATTGGCCTTTGCCCTGTGATAAGACGTACGTTGGCCAAACAGGGAGGTGTTTGAATGTTCGATTAAAAGAGCATGAACGGTCAATAGGAAACGGCACCTCGGCGCACTTGGCCGCAGATACCCGCACGTGTCGTTGTGTCCCTTGTTTTAATGGCACAACAATTCTAGCCAAGCACCGAGATAGATTCACGCGAGAGATAATTTAGGCGCATGCAATGATTAAGCAACAAGAAAATTTTATCAGTAGTCCATCTCTCGGCTTTTTTAAACGCGAGCTTGCATATCTGGATCGCGCATGACCGCCGTGTCTATCTCTTAGCGTATACAGTAGCCACTTCTAACTCGTTTTATCTCTTTTCTTTGTTGTGTGTCTTTTCGGTGATGTGTACTTTACGTATAGCTGTTTTTCTTCATTAAAATCTTCAGTTGCGAGTGAGCGCCGTGTTATTGTTTTCTCCGTCTTCGTCTTTTATGCGCTATTTTCGCCATGGTTGTCAAATATGCTCAAGGCTTTCTTTGCACTGAATGGTGTTGATGTCGTCGCTAGACAGCGCGTAAACTTATCGTATGCCGCTTAGCCACGATACCGGTTTTTTTCGCTGTGCTGGTTGTTCGCCTGCCGTTCTGTGGCGGGCTGGTTAGCGGTATGCAGTTTTGTCGGGGCTGTTTCGACGTATGCTCTTTCTCTGCGCGAGGTTTTGTCGTAACAGTGCCCTGTACTCCAGTCAAATCTCGATATACCGAATCACGCGGGCGCGCCCAACATCGTTCGTTATTTCGAAATGTCGTTGCGATGAAAAACTCGCGGCTATATTTCAGTTCTCATACCTAGGAGTAAAAATGGCGTACCTTGGAAGTATATGAGTGTGCAGACAAACTCTCAAATCAAAACGTTGTGCTGACATCAAAGCAGCTTTATTTGAAGAAATCAGTTATTTTCTTCTGGCGAGTGCTGCACGCATGACGGATTTTACTCTGCACAATACCTCTTCGGGTAGATCATCGCAACGAGCGATGAAAGTGTGGCCTTTGCTCGTGTGCAGACAAACAAACTCTCAAATAAAAACGTTGTGCGGACATCAAAGCAGCTTTATTTGAAGAAATCAGTTATTTTCTTCTGGCGAGTGCCGCACGCATTACGGATTTCATTCTGCACAATACCTCTCCGGGTACATCCTCGCAACGAGCGATGAAAGTGTGCAATTTGTTCATGTGCAGTAAAACATCAATTTTTGACAATTCCTCGTCTTCTTCGGTGCTCTGTGACCCACAGACGCCTTCGTTCGCGTCGGGACGACGACTGCTGTCGCTTCTTGGTTGTCTCGCCGGCTGCATTCATCGTTGGATCTCGCACAAACTTCGCAGCAAAATCGCTCACAACAAAGAAATACTTGCCCGCACAAGTGAATAGCGTGAGAAACAACCGAACCACCGACTGGCCACCGACAGACACCAAAAGCAAGCAGACCGAAAAGGGCCAAAGACTGCTAGGCTGGGTAGGCTACTGCACATTAAACTACAGCTTAGTAGTGGCGCTAGCAATTTGCACTCAACATGGTGATGATGATAGCTACTTCACTTGGAGGAACACACACGGAAACGGCGGTTTCTGTTTCAAGCGAGGGTTGAGGGACTGTTAATACTGATGTTCCTCGAGTGTACTGGTGAAAATAAACTAAGTGCGTTATTCTGAAATATGCACTATACTGAAATTCGTAGTTCTGAAACATTTTTACATTAAAAATGTCGGCAGTCTGGCAGGGATTCTGAAAATGTTCGTAAATCTGAGAAATGGGGGATTCGTAGTAACGATATTTGACCGTATGGGTGTGCCCACAAGGCACGACACCTTTGTAACAGACGTTTAAATTCTGCGTCTTACTCTTTAATCTAGTGGACCATAGGGGGTGCACTAATGTAACATAGACGAACTTTATCTCTTATATATCAGCCACTTGGCTGTTTTGGTGCAGTTTACTATGCTTCTAATTTTTCTAAGAGCTGCTCGTTGAGGTAGACCACAGGCTCTGTAGGTTAGCTATGCGGTCCGGCAGCTATTTGAGGGCATGCATGTATGTGGTTCTCTGAAGATTTGGAGTTGCTCGCCGGCCACAGATACCTGTAATGCAGCTGTGGACAGAGACGCCGCGGGCCGCACGCATCTTCCTTCCAGAGCATGCAGTCGTTCCGCAGCAAGACGAGGAAGACAACGACGACCTCCATGGTGATTACAGTGGCTAAAGCCTTGCCTCTCGAATCGAGAGATGAAAAACGCCATCTCACATTGGTAATCGGTGTAGCTACTGCCGCTTATCCTTCCTTAGCGTAGACGCATATTTCTTTTCATGGCGGAAGCTTTTTTAGTGAAACAGCTAGATGACATTCTTTAAAAAAAATTCATAGACCCTCCACTCCTCAAAACTTCTCAGCGATGACTCAAAGTACAGCACTCGCCTCGTATTCGGTATGTACCGGGTCTGAATCCACTTACAGCTGGGCACTCATCGGTTTCTTTTACGGGTACAGACGTCTCTAGTCGAGTGCGGACCCTTGATAGGGGATATCACGCTTGGAAAGCTGCCTTTACCTTTGCGAGGGGCCCCTGACCCTTGTCTCTCTGGCGGGGCACCCGACCTTCTTGCCGCGTTGCCACATTGCCAGGTGTGAAAGAGTCTGGCGGTACGTCCTGCCAGACATGGTTACCGAGTTGAGCGTCCGCCGTGGCTGTGGAAGGCACCATGTGCCTTGGTGGCTCCGGGCGCATACCCGCAAAGTAGGTACAAGACCGGCCTGGCGCTCGGCCCTTGTGTGGGAGTACAGCGCTTGGGAAGTTGACCCGCCTTGCACGGAAAATCGCCCCTACAGAATGGAACGGCTGGAAAATGCAACTGTTTTCCCTCATGGACCGGTTGGTCGACCGGAAAGCTTTGATAAGCTCTCTGGATACACGGCGCGTGCGTGACACCGGGATTCCTTTGTATCAAAACCGTTACCTGAAAATCGCGGAAAAGAAATTGTTTTAGATAAGACGATACACGCATCGATCATGGAGGAGTACGACAGGGGTACGATAGCTTACAAGCCACGTATCGGTATAAAAAAAATCAAAAATCTTTTTATTTCCAGAATGAATTCTGGACGGTTCCCTGACTAAAAGCTGTGAATCAGCTTGACGAAGGACAGGGAACCGTTCCGTTACATAGCAGCCAGCGTAAATAGCGTAATCACACCAGTGTACAGTGCTTGCTAGCGGGCCGGCAGAGACACACAGAAAGAAGAAAAAAAGGTAAGAATTTCTAATAAAAACAAAAATAACAAAAAATCACTGAGTAAACGTAGTTTAAACATGAGTTAAAATATGTACACATACATATATACAAATACATACATATATATGTACCCATATATATACATGCATATATATCCACACACATGGACACATGTATAAGCGTGCCTGTAGTGGCATAATAATAATGCACAGCGTTATTCACAATAGCAACACATCTTAACACAATGCTAGAGAAAATACACAACGACGTGTGATCATATCATCACAGCATTATATAATGCCATAAAACGCAGATGTGCAAAAGTTTTTTTTGCAATGAAATAGATGCATGTACACATACAAACAAAATTCGGTACTTGTATTTTACCGAACAGCGCAGTAAGCTCACGTTTGCTGTATCCGATTGTGTGGTTGTATCTGTTTAATATGCTCGGTACATTATGAGCAAGGGACTGTAATTGATAATTGTTATGGAAATACGGCACAAACCACGTATCGGTATACATTTAGACCCTTTGTAAATACGTTTAATGCGTGCGCGACAAAACCTCTCATGGGTTCGTTTTTCGTCTGCGATTTGGGTTTTGCAGGTTTGACGATCGATTAGGCGCACTTTCAGCGGAGGCTGGACGCACACTTAGCGCACGTTTTGACACACTTTTGACGAAGTTTTGTTGTCAGAAAACTTTAGCGCTGCTTACAGCTTTCTTTAGAGAGTGACAATAAAGTGTTTATTTATTTTGAGTCCAAAACGACGAAGGTTGCGACGGCCCTGCGAGGTCTCTTCCCTGTTTGTTTTCTCACTAAAGGTTGGAGCTACCGCGGATAAGGAGCCGTTGGGGCAGTTGTGCAGACCGGTCGCACCCAGATTCTATGACCTGGAATTGTGTACGATTATAATGAAGAAACTACGCACTAACATATGTGTTTGTCCGCATGGTTATACCGGAATCCCTAGCAGCGTGACCTGCGTTTCTGAAATATTTTATTTCGAAATTGGGAATGTCTGCATGCATGGCGGGTGAAGGAAAACCAGGAATTTAAACAATGCATCACCAACAGCTGAAGCGCCATCGGAGAGACGAAATTATTGTGGTTTGGGTGATGGGGATCTCAAATTAAGATTTCGTACTTTGCAAAAGAAAATTCTTTTGCGGAAGTTGAAATAAAGTGATATCAAATGTTTTTTGTTTTTTCATGAAATGAATTATTGACGGTTCTCTGGCTAAAAGCTGTGAAGCAGCATGACAAAGGCCAGGAAAGCGTTCTAACACATGGCAACCAGCGTAAACGCACCATCTTACACAACTGAAAGCATGCCGGCTGAGAAATAAAGGAAGGAGAAAAATACGGAATATCGTGTAATCATTTGGTACCCGGGAAAATAAAAAAGAAATATGAGAATAAATAAGCGAAAAAAGTACGTTGAAATTAACAACAGTCAGCAGAAGAACGAGAAAATAAAAGGAAAAAAAGAAGGGTAGGACATCGATGAAAGAGAATATGTACACTCTTTGTCAAAATTTCCTACGCCAAACATAAGCCTACTGGACCATAAAAAAATTCAAAGAATTTGCTTTACCTTTAAATGTGACAAATATATTCAATTGCAGTAAGAAAGAAAGGTGTTTTCTCAAGCTTTCTGGCAAAAAACATTTCAGGCTCGCTCGGGACGTAAGCCTGTACATTGTATTTTATGCGGCCTGCGCACTTTCGGCTTAGCCTAGAAAATTTTAACAAAGACAGTACGTTTACAATGACAGTTATAACAATTCACAGCGTCAACCAAAGCCACAACACAGCTTTATACAATGCAACGGAAAGTGCGGAAAAGGATGTAATCATATCACCACAGTATTGTATAATGCCTTAGAACTAGAGAACCGGATAGGTATCACAGTGGTGAGCTGGGCAAATAAGCAAAGAAATACCCAGTACTTATAGTTTAACCAAGAGCGCGCTAAGCTCACGTTTACTGTATCCCATTGTGAAATTGCATTTCTTTGATACTGTTGGTACATTATAGGCGAGAGACTGCAATTTAAAATTCTTATGGTAATATGGCACAGACCACATACCCTTGATTCTGGTGTGTATAAAAAATTCGTGACATTTTAGTGAACCAAGCGAAAATGCTGAAAGCCGGTGATGAAAAATACATTGTGTGTAAAAGTCTGCAATCATAGGTGAGGTCAATGTGGCAAATGTTAAAGGCTGAAAAGACCCCTTTCGTGCTGCACCAGGGGCCCAGATTTCCAATAGTACGGATAGCTTTGTTTCGCTTTGCAAGAAGTCTGTTCATCTTGGTTTTAGTTGTTGCCAAAACTAGGTTGCAGTAATTTCATGAATTTCACGAATTTTTATGGGAGCATCGAGAGCCGTAAAGCTATCCTCTTAATTTCACCAACACCGACTGCATAAACATGTACAACAAATGGTAACTGGATTCTATGGCGTCAAGTGCAAGATCGTCTGCCACATACAGCCGCACCTTAACACAGTTTGGAGGCAAGAGGCCAACACATGCGTAATATTTAGATAATAAAAAAGTCTCTTCAACTGATGCCCATTAAGAACATCAATTCGGAAGAAGTCATAATGAGCTACCGCAGTCCTTTGTGCGCCCATCGGCACCCGAGGAGCAGGCATGCAGTCCACCCTAAGGCCGATGCGTTGTGGTGAAAGCTACGATTGGATCTGAACAGACACATCAGGGTCGATGGGAATTCTTCGTCAGTTGTGTGGCTTAACCTCGCATACGGCGTCTCGGTAGATACCTCCAGTGAACAAAATCAATTCCTTTTTTCTCAGCGGAGGGCCGAAAGAGCAGCAAGAGATCAAATTCCTCGCCTTATCAGCCGCCGCTGCATCTGACATTCCTTCCCCATCGCGTGCGCTCCTGGGGATTCTGGCTCCCCATTTCGAGTGTGGCACAGTCGTCGCCTGGCGACTTAATTAGGACCTCTGCGGACGGCGCCCTATTTGCACGACAATGAGAATTTCGCTTTCCCTATTGGCGCACCTCCGCTTCGCGCCTGTATTTTTTTCTTTCCCTTAATTTCGCGCCATGGCCGCTGGGCTTTGGAACCGAACCTTTGTTCCCAATCCTCGTTCGCGCAGAAACTGCGTGACCGACGTATATATGGGAGTGCTGCGCTTTGTCGCCTAGCAGTTTTATCGCTTCTCCCTCGGGCAAGCGCACCGGGATGAAAGAAAGAATAGGCCGAAGTCTAGGTGCTGAAGTGAACTCCCGCTTGCGGCGGGCGCTGGACAGATATCTCGAGTTGATATCTCTCTGGGTAGTTTATTTCAAACCTTCTAGGTATGTTCATTTTTTTTTGCAAATGTAATCGTGACAGACAGCGAAGGTACCGCTAGGTTCTGTGGAGATATTATCGCTGTTTCATTTCCTTACGACTAAAAATTCCACCAGGATTTTTTCGCTAACATTTTTAATGGTGTTTTCACGGAAAGGTAGGGAGTGAACAGATACGACATGAGTAGGCAGGGGCTACAACGTGATGGAGGCTGGAGGGGGAAGAAGTGTGCTGATCTCGGGAGGCAGCGGGAGATTCAAGGATGTACTTACGTCCTCGATCGTAGAGGACATAGGGTACTAAGGTGGTCGTCAGGTTCAGCTACTCAAATGAACCGGGAGAGATGATGACGTTGGTAGAACAAGCCGTTATGGAGTACAACAGGAGAAATGCAGTTGCGATTGCTGAGAGAGAAGGCGCCAACGACGGACGGCGGCCCCACAGACATTGCAGCCATCGGTACTTGGAGATAGTGAGTGTGTTGAAAGCTGATACCAGCACAAAAAGAGGTTTTTTTTTGTTAGACCATCGTACGTGGGCTGGTGGACGTGGCGAGCGCATATTGCATCGATGTTCGAGCAGAGATCTGGAGGCGTTGGCGGCGTTGTACACGTATTATAGGCTAAATTATAGGCTAAAGGGACACTTAATTGATTTGTAAACATTGTGGGATTACTTGCGTAAATTGTAGTCTGCAGTGCCATGGTCATGTTTCGACCACTATCGGTACGTTTTCGTGACCCCATTTAGTAGAAAAATCTGTTCGAAACTTCCGCCCTCCTCTCTGCATCCTCCTTGTCAAGCTCCTATGACGTTTCATAAGACGCTCACTCGGGACAGCTTGGTTTGACTGCGCTACCGCGTTGCTCGCCCACCCTCCGAGAGAGTCAGACGGCCGGCCGCCGGCGGGTTGTCGCAGTTCGTTCGCTCAGTTGAAACTAAGCCACGCCACGATTTGTACCTGGAAGAACGCGTCCTTAGTTCGTCATTTTGCAGACTGTATCCAGCTTAGTAAAGTCTATGATGTCAAGGTAGCAACAAACAAGCGCACATGCGACGCATTGCTGACTGGTACGTAGAAAAGCTAAAGCCAATTGAAGGCGGAGGAGAATCAGCGAAGTTAAAATAGGTACTAACGAATTGAGATAAACCGAAGCATTTATTGAAGGCGTAAAACCAAAGTGCGGAAAGCACTTTTTGCGCTCGGTGAACTAGCACAGCGGTCAGCAGCACAACCACAAATTTGCAATTCCTTTTACTACCTAATGAATGCAGTCACCAGAGATAAGATATACGTGGGAATTTCGGGGACGCTTACTGCGCAAGCGCTATTTAAGAAATAGTCATCTAGGCTGCTGGGAATACTGATACTTAAAAAAAACAGGCTATACGATTTACGTTCTACATTTCTAAACCCAACACCTCTGCGGCTATGGCCAAAGTGATGAGAAGCACCGTGGGCGTCGTTACGCAATGAGCAGCTTAGAATCCCCGATATGATTTGTTAATGTGCTGTTGATGTTTGTGTACTCAGGCAATGTTTTCTATACTGTAGTCACCTTTCGTGCTGCAACCTTCATTGCTCAACAAGAGAGTTGGCAGAATGCGTGCAGACTGACACTGACGCGCTGGCGAGTTCTAGTTGGCGTGGTGTTGACATAAGTACCGACTGCTTGCAGGCACAGTGGCGAATCAGCCGCCGCTCGGCCTGGTACGATTACGCCTAATAAAATACGAAACAAGGACGAGCCAGGCAGGCTCCAAAGGAGGGGGCGGGGGGGAAGTGCCTCGCAGTTGAGCGTCTCTGGTGTCGTCGAGGGCGTTCAGCCACTGCGTACGCTTAGGCTAGTGAACGCTACTATTCTAAGCGGTGGTGTCAGGCTTATGCGACGCATTCTACAGCCGATAACATGGCAGAAGCGTGGTATGCTGATTCCTGAAATATCGAGAATGCCCAGCAGACGATAACGTCGGACGCCAAGCTTGTTTCGCAGCACCTAAGCCAAAACTGTTAGTAATCATCATCTTGGACATCCTGCAGTGACATCACATCTCGAATACCCGTCCCTGCTGTTACCTGTTGTGGCTGCCGCAAATGTCTCATAGTATTTTTTTTTCTTTCATGCTTTGCAATTAGGTACCGCTTTATCGACGGGATAGACTATGAAAAGCATGTTCATTTGAGCCAGTCTATGCAATACAAACAAAAAAAGAAGTTTGTCAAATTCACTTCAGTGTCTCTTTAACGAACCACGGTGGCCCAACATGTCCGATCACCTGAAGAGTGCAGTTCATGCGGTAGACAGTTGCATAACACCTGTGAGCAAAACATCGACTACTTGTCTCGTTTTATATTGTTGAAGACTCACTCGGCTCGAAGAAAGTTTTATCACAACCTATATACGCAGAGTGTGTGATGAAGAGGACGAGTGAAAGATTCAGTTTGCGAATCGGTTATCGAGCGCTCTCTTGATGACGGAAGCATGCTGTAGCCGTTGGCGGTGGATATTCTCCTGGCTATGCGCCATACGGGCCAGCGCGAAATTTCCAGTTTTTCCCTTTCGTTCGCACTCGCCATTCCTTAGAGGTTTCTTGAAACTCGCGTATGTTTCGTGGCTGCAAATGAGCAGAGTTTCTATTCCGTTTCGAGTGTTTTGACGGTGACGACCGCCCGCTGGCTGCCGTCACTGGAAATCCCATTTAGTTCTCAGACCGCCCTTTTGTCGCGCCTTTACCCGTGTGAGTCATTGTCGCTTCCCGCGCTTTTTTTGTATAAATAAATGGGCCCGGGTATGACGTGTTTCCTAGCTTTCTTCGCTTTTCTCGGCGACAATAAAAACGGGTGGACTTTCCAGGCGTACTGAGAAAAACTCATTTCACCGGAATAGAACCGGTATGTGTTTGTCGCTTTCTTCTTTTACGATGAAGGAAAGAAGAGACTGCATGCTTTGAGAGGCGGCATACTCTCGAAGGAAAGGAAGTGGCCATATGGTCTGTTGTTCGAAGTAGTATACACAAAATTCACAGGGTTTATATTACACGGTGGGCAAACAATTCGAATAAACCGTTTGAGAAAATACGCTAACGTTTTCGAAACACTCGCTGCGTGTTAGCGTTGCCTAAACCGGAAACTGAAGTTAGTAACCAACTTATAGGTCGCTGCCGAAGCGCAGATGGAAGTACCTGCGAAAAAAATTCAAACATTACCCTAAATCGACGCGAAATAAAGAGACAGCTTTTGTCTCCTAGCTGCGAGATTAAAACAACCCCCCAGAGACAATATTTCCAGCGGCACGTTCTAAAAGGATAGCCTTCAGGGAGAAAAAAATACGCCGAGCCAGAGCACGAGCCTGGGTTTCTTATGTGTGTATCAGCCAGAAGGCATATAACCTTATAAGTGCAAAGGTGAGGTGGAGACGCTTCAGTGTTTGTTCATTCGCTCCGCTGTTGAAAATTTGCGGATCCCACTGACGGGCGGAAATCGACGTACTACGAAGCGGCGGCGAGTGTGTCGAGAAATGTAGTACGGAAGGAGTAACATTCGTTCCCATTCGGCTGACGAACACGTGGTTAGCCGCGCAACCATTCTTCACGCGGGTTGATTAGTGGGCTGGGGGACAACTAATATGAGGCCCACCGTAAAGATGTTCACGAAAGCCTGCTTTCATTTTTTGGGAAACTTTATTCCATAAAACACGAATTATGTACTGTTTGGACCGATAGCTGCAAAGGCTAGTGGCTGGTCCAATATAAAATTATAAGCGATTCACAAGCAACTGACAAGAAATTAAACGGCAGAGCGTGAAGGGCTGAAGAAAAATTAAGATGTACACAAGACTACGTGTCATAAAACTGCAATTGTACATGTTCACAGATAAAAACAACAAATCCAAGAGGAAAAATAATGTCACGAAGAACGAATGTTCATATAACAAGAGTTCCAAATAAAATTTCACTAGACTTGTAATGCAGTTTAGGGGTCGTTTTAAAATTTCTCGTTGTTTTCAGCTCTATCGGAAGTTAGTTCTATATTTTGGCTCCGCTGAACTCGATCATGCATCCGGTTTGCCGGTTTTTGATGGTCAACGTGGAAGCATCCGTCGGAAACCAAGGGTGCCGTCTTGTCGCGCTCTTGTCGTAACCAAAAACCACCGCCCCTTGTGGGAACTGAACGGAGCTCCTGGCGAAGAAGTCTTCAATTTGCGCTTCCGTTAATGGCCGACTGAGGTAAACAGTGCCCTCAGCGATGTCCATGCCCCCAGTTTTGATGGCACAACGCACGTGTCGCCGTCACCGCCAGCGAGAATTAGCTCGGCCTCTCTGTAGACTGGTAGCGACAACTTCAGTATAGTGTCATAACTTCAGTTTCTTTGAAACGCGGTGGCACGGGGCGAAGATGATGAGGATGATGATGATGATGATTATTATTATAATCTGTGGTCGTACCCTGTGTATCGGGCGGGCTCCAACATTGGTGCCCAGAAGATGAGCGGAGGTAAGCGCCATCTCGTGGTGGTGCAAGCAACCCAGAAGCAAGCCCAAGCGAGACCGCAACTATAGCGCTCCAAAAGTCGCAAGGTGACGCAAACAAAGCTTGGTCTTTCAAAATAAGACATGAAATGATGAACGGGACACAGACACTCGCGTGTGGCTGAAGGTCACAGATCACGCGTCTTCATTGGCCTACACGGAGAAGACCACGTAAACATCTGAAACACGAAATCGCCAGGGATACGCCATGACGTGGACACAGCCGCTAGGTACGACGTGGCAGGTGCACCGCAAAGGAGGAACGCTTCCACATATTTAGAGTGCAATTTTGAAGTTTGTCAGAAAAAATACGTAATGAGGAGAATCTGGATTTCGGGCCAAATTACGCGTTTTTACGGATAACAAAATATGCGTTGCCTTAGGGCATCGTCAAGTACCGGCATGTATTAAGACTCTAAGCGCTGAATGACTTTTTGCTTTAGCGGAAAGATCGCGCAATAACTAGCTCTCTCAGCCTTTCATCGACGGCCAACGATGTCTTGTTTGCTGCGAATTAACTACTTAAAGCTGGCATTTCTCTCTGCCGTTTACTTTCCTATTTTTGTGACGTTTTAGAGCACGCCAGAAACCGCTGCAGAGCAATGCAAGCGCGACTTTACCTGATATTCTCAATATATTTATTTATTTATTTATTTATTTATTTTATACACTGGGCAAAATGGCATTAGAGAGGGGAGTTGTTTACCTTGAATAACACATGGCACATATGGGAGGGGAATTCCGATGATACAACGTTAGTAGGACTACAAGCCAAGCATCAGCTTACATAGATAAAAAGACATTGAATTGATCCTGCGTATACAATGTTAGCAGGTGTTTCACTAAAAAGATAACTGAAATTATAGCATCAGATTACGGGGCAAGGCGATTAAATTCTCGGGAAGAGACAAGGCAAGAACGACGGTGCAACTGTATTAGTATGATGAGGAATTATGCCAACCTTGAGGCGGTTATTGATGCCGTGGTAAAAATAGTGAGGTGGTGGAATAGGTTCGCCGCGCAAAATGCGGTGGTGTTATAATTTATGAGAAGTTGCCAGACGTGACGTTTTTCTTCAAGATGACAGAGTAGGCAAGGATATACTAGTTTTCCTTTTCATTCCCCCTCATTTTCTGAAAGCTTGTTCACATTGGCTTTCCCTTTCCTCGCCACCAATAAAATTAATGCACTTATGTGATGCACTTAATTAATTAAAATTAATAATTGTTGCAAATTATTAAAATTAACGCATTTATGTGACGCGGCGTATCGGCAAAGCCGCCCCCCAAGCTTCGCCTCGCATCAAGCCTTCGCATAAAGCCAGGGCATGAGATGCCCTGGCTTTATGGGAAGGGCTTAATGACGTCGCGGAAGCTTTCCCAGGAAAGCCCAGGACGTGCGGCCACCTGGGGGCAGGTGTTGAAATCCACTTGAAGTTCACCACGTATTTTGATTGCCATCTCGTTTAAAGTCCATTGGGCTAATAAAATCAACTTTGCCCCTCACTGGCTCTTTTATATATAAGCACTAGCGGTCTCTAGGTACGGTGAGCTCTCGCGTTCACCCTCATGCATGCATCTTTTGACTGATCGTGTGCACAAGTCCAATAATTTTAGCAAATTGAAACTGAAACGAAACGTACTGCTTGGGAATTTATTACGTTTGGTAGCTGAGGTTCTTGTCTTTTAAATCAAGCATCACCACAAAAGTTCTCGCATACATTTATTCTACATTTACATGTATCTTCTGAATTAATGTTCCTTTCACGCTCACGCAAGCTTCACCAATCCCGCTTCAAAAGTGTTTGGGATTTTTGATGTCACAAATTGAAGTGCATAAAATTGTATGGGGCGCTGACCTTAGTGTTAATTTGAGGCGAGCATCACCTGTTGCGGATCTGTAATTTACCGCCAACATGCAACGAAACTTTGAGACTGTGGAAACGCAGGAAGCGAAAGCTCCATGATTTCTGGAAACGCTGGCACAAAGATTATCTCTTAACTGTAAGAAAAGCGCACAGCCCAAGCGCACATCCTGACAATTGGGTCAACGTGGGAGATATGGTAGTAATCAGGAAAGATAAAATTCCTGTTATGTCGGGAAAAATCAGCGAAGTGCACTTAAGAAAAGATTGCCACGTTAGAGCCTGCAAAGTTCATTTTAGGAAAAGATGACCACGTTAGAGCCTGCAAAGTTCATTTATCTGGTGGTCGAGCAGTGACTAGACCTGTGCAACTGTTGTGCCCTTTGGAACTGTGCGAATGATTATTTGGTGGGCGCGGAGGATGTTACGGATTTGTAATTTACCCAAACATGGTGACGATGATAGAGGCGCCGAGACGACAGTGGCACGTTTGCACGCACGAGGGCTGCGAGGGACACGCGCATGAGTTCGGAACGCGGCGCTTGGGCTACCGTGCATGGCTTTGCGTCGCTCTCTTCACGGCGCCAATAAATGCTGAAGAATGGCTTTCCATTTTCGTAACATCGCCCTCACCATTGCACAGACACCTGCTACGCACATCGCCGTTCTGACTATCTTTCAATCCGCCTGCCGTCGCTATGCCATGGATCCTATCACCATACTCACTCAACGACACTCCCAACCGGACACCCGCATTGTATGGAACCCGGTGAATTCATTTCTTCCCGGGAACGAGGTGGCTCACGCCACTGCATCCCCGGGCATTCCGGGAGGGGATGCACCACCCACCACCCCCGTGCCCCTAAATTCTCCAAGCTTTAACCCTCCAGGCCGATGCACTCTCCCACTACCGACAGTCCCGCCACCTCTATCCACCACCTTACCTTTTTCCCCATCGTGGACGACCGGATCTGGCGCTGCCTACAGACCAGCACTTTCTACAACCCCCAACATATACACCACCCTCCTCCAACCACTTACTCATTACTTTCCGTTAGCCACTTTCCGTTAACAATACCCCGCTTGGTGTGGCACTGCCCAACTAACAAACTACACATCTGACCTACGACCAGTAGGGGTGCGTGCTGCGCAGCTGCCAGCTTAGGGACCGGGATGCACTGGCCTTATCGGGTGAGGTGGAGGGCCGTGGCACGGGACCTACCGGAATATGATGGCCGCCCTTGCCCGTTTTCTTCAATCCCCTCCTTTCCATCCCCCAATTTTCAGAACTAAATGTTTGTTCTCTCTTTAGTTTTCCTTTAAGGCATTCAGTTCAGTTCAGTTCAGTTCAGTTCAGTTTATTCCCAGAAGCATCTGGACGACTTCCTGGCTAAAAGCTGCTCGAGCAGCTTGACAAAGGCGCAGGAAGCCGTTACAAGGCATGGAGGACGGACCACGTAACACAGATGTAATTAAACCACTATCCGTGTTTTCTTCTACTAACCTCATATGCTGCTTACCTTTTTAATGCTATAGCGCTTTTTGTGGGCACTCTTCATCAATAAATGCCGTGATCCTCAGCCCAGCTTTTCAGGCGTGCGCAAAAACAATGTTCAAGGCTTCTGCGGAAGCATTTTAAAAAAGGGCTGTCCGCCGCGCCGTGCCCGCGCTCGCATTCTCTGTCGTGTAACGGTAACGGCCGCCGCTAGCGTATCGTTTGCTAGCCGCTGTGCTGAAACAGTTGAATGTCATTACCGCCAACCACCAATCGGAAACGACGACAGTTGTCGCCAGAACTTAGCGCCAGCCTGCAGGTCAGATCGGGCGCAGTGAGTGCGTGAGTGCGTGAGTGCGTGAGTGAGTGAGCGAGCTAGCAGCGACAGCTCCGATGTGGAAATAATAAGGCGGGCCTGTAGGCTCACCGACAATGATAGTACAGCGGAGGTTACAGGACACGAGATACAAGCATCCTACGCGCATGCGCAGTTGTGTTCTTTCTCTCCCAGTCAGCGCTAACATCAATGAGGGAGTGTTTTCGTGTACCGTATCGTGGGGAACAGTGCTGTAGTCTCTCGCTTTGAGCTTACCTAAACCCTTTTTTTTATTTTTTTTATTTGTGAATACCCTCAGTGTGAATACATTGAAGAGGGGAGTGGGGTAAGAAATGCAACAAAAACGTAGCAGCGTAAATAGAAAATATGCAACAATATACATTGTACAGTGGCTCAAATTGCACGCACATGCGGTAATAACATCAAAAGGTGTTTATCCAAGGCACGCCGCTTTGTTAAAAATAAGGTTACACAATGGTATTATGAAGAGCAGCATTAAACAACGCGGAATGAACGATTGCAGCAATGTCACGGGAAGATGGTTCCAGTCTTTTGACGTTGTTGTTGTATGGAATGAAATTTGGCCTACTTTGTGGGAGTGGTCAATACGTGAAGATACATTGACGGCGCGGTCATAAGAAAGTCGTGAAGGGTATCACGATAAAAGATTTTATGGAAAAGGCAGAGCCGAGCGATTTTACGACGAGTGGTGAGAAATGGCAGTCCCAAGTTCAATTTCATTGTAGACACACTGGATGCTCGCTGATACTTAGAAAGTATGAAATGCGCACAGTTGTTTTTCTAGTTGATGCATAAGTACTTCTACGTGAGGATCCCATATCGATGAGGCGTACTCGAGTTTGCTGCGGACAATGAATTTGTAAAAAAAGTAGCTTGATAGAAGAAGGAGCAGACTGAAACTTTTGTTTGAGATACCCGAGCATGCGATTTGGTTTGTTAGTGATGAAATCAATGTTTTTTCCAGGAAAGATCGGTTTTTATATGAAGGCCGAGATATTTGTACGATGAGACTGATTCAAGAGCAATGTCATCCAGGTGATACGAGGTCGTGATTGTCGAAAGACGTGAAACGCGCATGAACTTACATTTTTTAACGTTCAGCTTCATCTGCCACGTGCTACACCAGTTGGAAATGGCATTGATGTCACTTTGAAGAGCATGAATGTCGTCGTTAGTTGTTATTTCTTGGAAAAAAACACAATCATCGGCAAATAAATGAATCGAAAATGAAACGCAGTTAGGTAGATCGTTTATGTAAATAAGAAAAAGTAAAGGCCCGAGGACTGTTCCTTGAGGGACGCCTGATATTACGGGGGCAAGCGATGAGCTAACCTCGTTAGCTGGGACAAATTGTTGGTGATTAGTAAGGAAACTTTCAAGCCACTTTAATACGTTAGTTTCAATTCCAATACTTCGGAGGTTTAGTAGAAGTAACCGGTGAGAGACCTTATCAAAATCTGTAGCGAAATCCAAAAAAAATGCAGTCTCCGAAAGAACGACGGTCAAGAATGGCATGAAGTTTGTGAGTGAATAGGAGCAATTGGGTCTCACAAGAGAATGTTTTGCGGAATCTATGCTGGGATGGGTGGAAAAATGAATTGGACTCGAGGAAGTTGGAGATGTGCGAATATATTATATGATCAAGAATTTTGCACGGCACGCTAGTGATGGAAATGGGTCTGTAATTTAAGGGTGAATGTTTATCTCCAGATTTGAACGCTGGTACCACCGTCCCGATGTTGAAATCATCTGGTAATTGGCCGGTGTCCAATGATTGCTGAAATATTTTAGCTAACACAACGGAAGAACATGAATTGGCGTTTTTTTAAGAAATTTAGGACTTATGCCATCAACTCCAAATGCTCCCGATGTTTTAATAGAATTAATAATCTTAGAAATACCACCAGTGTCAATTATTATTGGATACATAGAAACATAAGTATTGCGGGGAAACTCTAGTGGTTGCGAAAATGACGGTTTTGTAAACGAATAAAAAAACACAGTTTAATACGGTTGAGCATTCTTTGTCACCAATTGGTTCACCTTTAGGGCTTGTAAGAACTAGTCTATTGCTTTCAGGGGGGTTAAGAACATTCCAAAATTTTTTGGGGTTATTAAGTAACGGGCTTGGTAAGGTGGTTTTAAGGAAATCTATTTTTTGCGGCTTTAACCGCTGAAATATACGCTTCTGCAGCTGCGTGGTAGAGATTCCAGTGGTGTTGGCTTTAGGATTTTTTCGCCAGGCGATATAAGCGTTTTTTTCTGTTTGAAAGCCGTCGAATATGGGCGTTGTACCAGGGCGCTTTAGGGTGGTGCGAGATTACGCGTGCAGGAACGAAATGGTGGGTGAGCTCAAGGATTTTGTTTTTGACTAAACACCAGTTGTATTCTACAGAGGGGTCCTCAGAAACTACCAAATACGTCGTCAGGGAAGTCATCGATTTTAGTGAAATCCGCGTTCCGGTAATAACTTAAAATTTTGGTTGTTCTAGTAAGCTTTGTTACTGGTATTGAAATAGAAAAATGCAGCAATGAATGATCACTCAACTTAGGCATGAACGTTATCGGAGAGCACAAGTCTGGGCAAGTTGAAAGAATTAGATCTAATGAATTTGCGCTTGTGGGGTACGTCCGAGTAGGTTGGTCTACTATTTGTGTTAGGTTAAACGTGGAGCATAAATTTATTAATTCCTCACAAACTAGAGAGAATGGGTTTGAATGTGGCGTCGTTTCGGTCCACGATATCCCAGGGAAGTTAAAATCACCCAATAGAAAGAGGGGAACTGAAGGATAACGGGTTATTACAGAATTTATGGTGTCGTGAAGCTTTGCGGCAAAAGTGGACGAGGCATTTGGCGGTCGGTAGCATACGGCCAAGATAAAGCGGCGATGGGATAGTTTTACGGATACCCAGACTATTTCTAGATTTCGCCGCGGTGGCTCAGTGGCTAAGGCGTTGCGCTGCTGAGCACGAGGTCACGGGTTCGATTCCCGGCCGCGGCGGCCGCTTTTGTGATGGAGGCGAAAAGCAAAAACGCCCGTGTGTACGAGATTTCGGCGCACGATAAAGATCCCCAGGTGGTCAAAGTTAATCCGGAGCCCTCCACTACGGCGCGCCTCATCGCCTGCGTTGCGTCGGCGCGTTAAAGCCTACAATCAATCAATTATTTCTAGATTTGTCGGAATATCGAGGGCAAAGGACTCAAACTGTTTACTTATAGCCACAAGCACCATGCCTCGCTTCTCTATCGCAGCGGTAAATTTGAAATGTGCTGGGTGTTTGGAAGATGTCAAAGTCACGTGTATTCCGGTGGAGCCACGTTTCTGTTAAAACAACGATATTTGCGGAACATGAATTGAATGCCGCGGAAAGTTCTGTACGCTTTTTTATTACACTTCTAATGTTCGCAAACAGAACAGAAACATCATGAAATAAGGATTGCGTAGCCACACCCGTCGACAACCATTATTGCGATGTCTTTTTTGCGTTAGAAGTGCTGGCTACTGGATCCCTATTCTGGGTGGAGGACATCTGAGAGGGTTCTGGCTGTGTTGGAGCAGGGGAATTAGTATCCGAAGCTTGAGAAATCGCCCCGGTTTCTACGACTTTGGCCATCAACGGATCATACGAGTAGTATTTCCCGTTCCAGGGACGTACTCAGAGGGGGGGCCCGGAAACCCGGCCCCCCCCCCCCCCCCCCTCCCGAAATTTTTTGGGCCATACCCCCCTTTCCCGCGCCACCTTTCATCGTCCCTCGCACACATTCTAAAGCGGCGCCATACAAATCCTGGGCTTGATAGCTATTTGAGGCGCTTTTTTTTTTTGGAATGAGCCCAATCCACCTAAGGGGAATTTGAGGGGGAAAAAACGAAAGTTTGGAACCGGACCTAAATGCAGTGCTGTCAAAACTATTAAATGACATGTTTCACATGTCAGCTAGGGGAAATCTATAGCGACAAGTAATTAATAATTATGCGGAGAATTCGAGCAATATTAAGATAAGTTCAGATTTGGCTCGTACTTATTTGAAACAGACAAGTTGCTGCGGCATTCTTATGAAAACTTTAGAATCGACTTTCAAGGACGGTACGATACAGTTTCAAGCAAAAAAGGCAATAAACATGCAACAGAGCTTAAAAAACAGCTCTTTTCGAATGGCTCCGTAGGGTACTTTTTTGAACGAGCCTGAAAACACTCATGAAGCTCTTCATTGCCTTGCCATAAATTTCCAAAAAAAACGCTTTACAAGAAGCCTGCTCAAATCATCTTCCATGGCTTGCCATGGCTTGTAAGAGGCAGCTAATTTGTTAGGTACGTAAGTGGGAAATATGGAAGTAATAACAATAATAATAAACAGATTTACCGCGTAAAGACGAGGGAGACGAGATAAAATGATAGAATCACACCTCTCAGTTTCATTTCGTTCACTTCCGCTTCCGTTCACGTTATCGTAGTCGTGTGTCGGCAGATCATTTGCCGATCTCCTCATTGCTGTCTGACCTCATGATAAGCCAGCTCTCAAAAGCAAAAAAAAAATTGACGCAAAAGCGCACAAAACAGCCCGAAACGTCACACCAACGCAAAATCCCATTGGGCAAATGAATTTGGCTCATTTTTATCCATGCCACAGCAGGGTCTGGCTCATTTTCCACACGAAGTAAGATCTGCGTACACGTTTGCAGGGAATTGTCTCAACTATTTATTTGCCACATTTTTTAGGGGAAAGTTGCCGGGATTTTCTTGGCAGTGCAGTTTTATCTGACTTAGTTTTGGTTTGTGGATTAGGTTCATTTCGGAAAAAAAAGATTAATCATTTGGTGGTCAACGTGGGATTAAAAAAAAAAAAAACAGGCGAGGTATGTTTGCTTCGTTTACGCGGAAGCCAGTACCGCTGTTCACTGGCTTCGTGCTCTGCTACCGGCCTGCCACTTGCAATTCGCTGCACCCCCTTTACCCTGTTCGTCTGCAATTGGTGCTTCGGTTCCCTCAGACAGCAGTAACTTATCGCTTGTTTCGCCAGGGTGGCGGTTTCAGCGGCTCGGGTCCCATATGTTTTGGTGGGGAAGAAAATGTTTGTCTTTGAACATTCAACAAATCCCTCCATCCTAGCGCGCCGTGGTGTCGGCCGATACTATCGCCCATGCCTGCTGTTTGTGGCTCAACGAATTCCTTCCCTGAGCCGAACTCACAGCGCGTTTTTCACTAGTTTTCTTGGAAATGCTGCTTTTGTGTTTGTCGGTAAGAAGGGTAAGAAGTCTTCTTGCCGCAGAGAAACCCGCTGTAGGGTTTCTCTACGCAATGCCTTCCAACGTCCGGCTCGCGCACGTGTGCAGCGTCTGCTGAACAAGCCAAGGCGACACAAGGGCTTGGAACCGGATGGCGACGAGCGGAGTGGCGCGAGGGGATGCTTGACCCCACCGTCCGGCGCCTCTAACATTACGCCCGCTTAGGGAAAGCTACCATGGGAGTACAAAAGCCTTGTTCCACAGTCGGTGCGTCCGTCTGGACAAGAAGGATCGCTCAAAAAGGAAGCGCAACAACGTTACCAAGCCCGGCGACGGCAGGATGACAAAGTGAAGGCCCGCATCGCAGTTGTACGGCGGCAAGAGACACCGGCGGCATTCCTTTGGACAACTAAAGGCAGTGACAGGGGCACTGTTGATTGACAGCCATTGTGGTTAATGGCTGCTATGCACAAGGCCGGTGTAGTGATGTCAGCGCCGGTGGACCCCGTCGGGGCGACGACCCTCCTCCCTTCTCGCAGCTTTGCCGTGTCCCCCAAGCCGTCGGTGGAGTGGCAGCCCTTTGGGAAGGCCTTGCCGGCGACCTTCTACGCGGCTTTTGGGAAGACTCGTTTCCCCCCGACTTTCTGGGGCGGCGGACAGGGGGGAGCGGGGGTCAAAATCCTAATTGGTACGTGTGTTGCTGCGTGGAGGCTGCTTCGCTTGCGACTGCATGCGCAATTTTGCTGAGCTTGTCCGGAACTGCGGCCAAGAGCGGTCGCATGATGACTTGCTCTCGTGGCAGTTTCTGGGCGCCAGAGCCCCACGAATTTCTCGCCAACCGCGCGGCGGTTCGGCACCCATTTTGGCCCCCGGACCCCCATCAGGGATCATGCCGCGATACCCTTTTTGTGCGCTGCGGCACCTGTTAATTGTAATCCAGTTTTCATTATCATGTGTTATCTTATGTTCATGCTTCGTTGTCTCCTGTAAATAAGTGTAAATAGACTTTTTCTTCATCATCTACTTGCCTCGTCTCATCATCGGGTCCTTCACGACGACACCACCCACCTCAACAACGAACCAAACTTTACTGGCGGGTTTACGGACCCCGAGCTGCATTCCTATGAACAGACCTCGAGAACACCGGGCTTCAGCGGGGAAGGGCACGGAGTCTAAGTGGCCAATGGTCAACATGAGAGAGACGGGGTGCCGCGGGTGAACTGTGAAAATGAACCCGGGCCGGACATCTCGACAGACCCCAACCAGACTTTTGGCTGAGAGAAATTTCGGCTTGAAAATTGGACTGCGAACTGTGTCTTTGTATTAGAGAGGTTATGAAACCCCGGGTACATATGATAGCTTAGTCTCGCGATGTCGTAATATCGTCAAGGTGTCGGCAGAGAGCAACGAGTTTACTTCACCAACGGGCCGAACGAGAGGACAGAGGAGCTCATTCCCGCCTTGCTGGACAAGCCACGCAGCGACGTCGAGGAAGCGACAAGGCGCATCCCTGGATATAACAAGGTTCTTCACAAAACTGCCAGAGGTAAGCGCTGACGCGCTGGCGCTTGCCACCGTTTTTTTATCTACATTTCCTGCAGTCCAGTGCGTCTCGATACTGCAATTTCCAAGGCCTGAATCATTGGTGCTTTGAATGGCAGACCGTTAAACGTCGAACTCGGAGGCTGTTCAGGGTAATAACACACGGAATTAGGCGTATGACATCTCCGATTTACCTATAGCATTTTGTTTCCTTCCTTCATAACTAGTAGCTACAGGTTTTGTTTGGAGAAAAATATGGAAGGGCAAGAGGGTTGCCACGCAGATCTGAACTCTCGAGTGCCTATGCACTTCCGTTTCTGCCGACTTCGATTGCGTATAACGTGTGGGATGCTCCGGAAATGTATAGTTAATGTGCAGTTCGCGTATTTATTCCCGTAAATATTGTAATTACTGCCGATCTTTTTTTTTTTAATTTTGCAAACTTCGCGTACGGATCTTTAACGTGCTCAGAAATCTCGAACATACGAGTGTTTTTGCTTTTCACCTCCATCACAAGGGCGGATACATTCAATTTCATTTCTCTATGCAGGTTTACGCGCATTTATGGTAAACGCTGCTCGTTTATTGTGTTTGTACTAGTAACGGCGGATACCCTCGCCCTCTCCCCTAATTTCCATAGAAAAGTTACCTTGGGTTGGGCTCCCCCCCCCCCCCCCCCCCGAAAAAAAATCCTGGGTACGTGCCTGTCCCGTTCAATAATAGTTTTCTGTATTTCAGTTTAAAGGTAGGGGCACCGGGCTGGGATTTCGCAAATTCGATTAGCTTTTTGTGAGCTATGCGCGTTCCAGGCGAATAGTCTTTGCTAACACTCACATCCAGTTCTTTTAGCTTTGGTTTCTCTTGAAAAAATTTATCTATTCTTTTAAAAGTAGTGAATTTCACAATTAAATGACGGCATTCTGTCTCATGAAACTGCCCAAGTCGATGTGCACGTGCAATGCAGCTATCGTCGATCTTAGTATCGGGACATGACGATAAGAGTTCTAATATTTTTTTCTAGCTTTCGGCCCAGCTTTCGTTTTCATCGGAAATTCCATGAAACAGAAGGTTGTCGTGTCAGGCCCTGTCCTCTTACTCATCAACATGTTTTTGCAAAAGTACGTTTTGTTCCTGAAGCTCTTTTATCATACGACCCGCTGACTTCACTGCGCCGCTGATTTCATCTAGATTTTGAATTTCTTGTTCAGCAATGGTCAGACTGTTCCCGAAGCTAGCTAAAGAAGATTCACTGTTTCGTTGGCGGTTTCGAATTTCTGTCACACTTATTTTTAATTCTTCGTGGCTAGCGGTTATGGCCGATGACTGTGCCTGAAGTTGTTTTAGAATTTCCAACATTTCACTGTTTTCGTCTAGTTTGGTTGATGAGTCGCTCTCGGAGGGATTAGGAAGTTTGCATTTTTGCGAGGCCACCTTCTTTTGAGGACCGGGGTTGGCTTCTATATGCCCCACCATTAATAAAAGAATGCCAGTGGTAAGGCAGTGAGACAAAGCTTCACAAAACACCCGTGGGCACGGGAGCAGCAGAAGACAGAGATTGTCACGCTTTCTAGCATACAGTGAAATACAGTTACGCACCTGAACGAAGAACGAGAATGGATTTTGAGCCGTTGCTGCCCGCCCGCTGCAACCGTGCCCACTGGTGCATTCCAAGAGGGACCGCTCTTTTAAAGCTGGCGCTGCTGGGGTTGTTGATGACGATGAAGCGCTCGGCCAAGAGAAGCCACTAAGAAACTCTATGAGAGAAGCGAACATTCACGGAAGGAGTCGTAAGCATGATTAATTCCGTCACTGGAACTCGGTGCGCAGACTGAAGTGGTTTGGCGGGAACCGTGACTTGCAGCTGGGCACCCACGCAGGCGTAGAAGGGCTGCGTGCCAACAGTCTGGACCGGCAGCATCACCTAAACGAAGAACGAGAGTGGATTTGTAGCCATTGCGGCCGGTCCGCTGCAACCTGCACTGCTTCGATAACAAATTACGAATGCAGCAGCTCCATTTGAAAAAAACGTTATTGTGGTCGAAGCTACCGTATCTAATATCACGTCATTAGATCTAGACGTTAGTCACTTGTAAACTTTTTTGTAACGTAATCAGAGCACTCAAAGCACTTATCACGCAAATTTAGCGTGCAATTGCATTAATGGTTTGTGCTACCGGAAAAGTAACTCGAGGACCACCAGTTGTATTGTTGTTCACACTCACTCTTATTCTAAATTCCTAATAACTGCACCCATCGCATCACTATATCGGCAGCTCTCACTTGATGCAACATCACAATATCCTATTTCAGGCAAGTTGCATATTCACGAATTTTACACGCACGCTTTACTGATATTTGCAAAGCTCTAACCTCGGAGTTCTCTTGTATACATCAGTAAACTACATGTTACTGTCATAGTTATCAGGAAAAGGGCCATAATTCCAACTGAAGAAGGTTCAGCACTACCCATAGTTTGTTAATCCAACGGGACACACTGTAGTTACGGCAAAGAAACAGCTTGCTTTCGTGCTCTCGTGTTTTGGCCATTCAATAAAAACAAAAAATGAATTTTATGTGATTTTATTTCCATTCAAAAGATTTTTCCTCCACCTCGTCTATAATAAAGAAAACTGAACTACGTGTTATATAGTTTGCATAACTAACGGATCACTGAGTTTTCGGTTTCCTTTCATTATTTCACCGCTTTTGTTTCCCCCTACAACAACAAATTCACATACCGTCGACATATGTTATAAGGGTGTTCCGAAGGGCCGATTTCGTGTTTTGTGTAATTTTATTATCCGGTGGCAAATTATTCACGGAGAAGCAAAAACTCCCGGAACCCTTGATTTGATCGGCGCAATAGGAAGGCGGAAATGCTGGATTTTGATGGGGTATGTCCTAGCCAAGCTTTTAACGTAAAAAACAAGAAATGAAACAGAGTCCCACACGGGCTTAGCATAGCATATGCCTCCGAACTCGCCTTAACGAATTGCTGCTACCTACGTAAAGCGTGTGAACCTGCCCATCTGCTGCCTTGGCGACGCGTCGCGACAGCGTCGATGTCTGCTTGCGCAAAGGATGCCTGTGAGCGCCTCTTGCGTCCCTCCGTGACGAAACATCTCTTGCAGTCTCACATACTTAACATGGCTCTTTTAATACCTAGTATCAGTCTAAACATCTCGTACAAAAGCAAAGTCGCTCGCCGAAATTATGCCCAAAAGTTTGTTTGAACGAAACTGAAATCTATCCGTTGCAAAGACAGTTTTTTTAGTTTTGTAGCCTAATTTACATATATGCGACTTATGGGTACTTGTGAACAAGTGTAGACGCAGGTGGAGTTAGCGGAATGTCGTCATAACACCAACGAAGCGGTAAAAGAAGCAATAGCATCTGCATGCAGTGGTAAATGGAAGAAGGCACATTTTACTTAGCGAGAAATGACGAAGAAGAGGCCAGTACATTTACCATCGAAATGCAAAATGTACGTTGTCCGCAATGGCGTAACATACGCGTCGTGCTCAGCACGTGCGAACGTTGAATTTCGTTATAAACCGAAGAGAAATAACCCCGCAGAACACAGACCTCAGCGAAGTTAACTTTCTTCACTCGCAGACACCCACATTCGTGTGCTTGAAATGTCTGCCCGAACGACGCTTCTGAGGGTGTTAATTTTCAGGTTCTGCTCGCATGGCGACGTGCTAACTCACTTATGTGGAGCCGTTTTGGTTTCCAAATCAGCAGTAATAACGCAAAAATAGCCATTCGTATAATCGGCGCCGTACCAACGCTATTCTATACCTTTACGGGTGTCTACCAAAACAAGTGCTCGACGATCGACCGACGGGCTGATTCATCAACGCCCAGCCGGTAAGGCTGCACTTCTTCTCTGGAGTAGATTTGTATTATGGTGAAGGCGCTCACTAATGTAGGATTTCTGGAAATTCAACATATAATGGAGGAAAAGAGGAGATTGTGTTTTTCAAACGTTCTCTACACGCCGTACATAGTAATTAATAAACGCACGTGCAAGAATGCCTCGAGCTGTGGAACTTCTTCCGCATTTGAATAACGTTCAAGTGCAATAAAACCCTCCTTGAGACGTAAAGGTACCGACGGGGGTGAACAGCATGCTACAGGTGATGGCTAGCGAGCGAAACTAGCTTCGCAGGGTGCTGTCTAGGGGGCTGCTCAAGTGGTGACGGGCGCGGCCACACAGTTCAACAGAAAGTTCACGGGCACATCAAGGGTAAGTCCAGTTAGGCTATCGTGTTCACATTTTAAGAATGTTGCTGGTAACAGCCGCACTTTTTTTAATATGGTAAATAATTATGTTCCAAACACTTATTCCAGTAAGGGTTTTTGTTCTTCGCCAGTCATAGCTATATAATATTGCCTTTAAAAAATATTGCTCAATTGCCTTATGATTTCTGTTGCAAAAGTTTCCATAAAACACAAATTAAAGCCTTTTTCTGCAACAATATTCCTCCCATATACCCAGGTATTTACACCATACGGTTATTCTCTAACCTTAAGGCTTCTCTGTGAACTGGCTAATTAAGGCAACAAAAAACATTTGGCATAATGACAGAGTGTGTTAGCAGGCAATTGTAATGTATTCAGTTTTAGGAAACGTTTTGATAACACGAGACTTACAGCCATTTTATGCAGGGGATTTACATAAAAGCTGTCTTTGCTGCAAAGCGGTTTCGCTGCCAC
The DNA here is from genome assembly GCF_048455015.1 of Haemaphysalis longicornis. NCBI lineage: Eukaryota > Metazoa > Arthropoda > Arachnida > Ixodida > Ixodidae > Haemaphysalis > Haemaphysalis longicornis. Next base: position 143,641,441 of record NW_027526407.1, read on the forward strand.
AGATCTTTTAATGGGCACAAAAATCCACTCACTCTAGGTATAAACAACTTCGCGGTTAAATATTTCCAGCTTCACTCGTGTTATGGCTGCTACGACCATAGTTTTTATCAATCAACGTCACATGCAGCTTACGCCTAACTGAAAATACAATTTCTTCTGTTCACTTGACGGATGTAACGTTTTATTGTGGAGACTCAGAGCGAAAACGTAACTAAGAGGAATCGAATGGAAAGACTTCCTGGAACTTTTTGGCATTGCTGAGTAACCCTATTTTGAATAAAATCAGAATAGCAGGGAAACGCACAAAAAGAAGGCTAACAATTTTCTACTTTTGAAATATCTGTTTTCCTTTGTTTATCGTAACACATTTGCTCATCACTCATCTCGTTGAGCAGAAAGGCATATTTATGCGGCACAGAAGATTGCTTTGTTCGGAACAAAACAAACTTTCGGAACAAAATTAGGAAAATCGCAAATTAATCGACACAAAGCGCAGGATTCATACAGATATTTTTTATCTGTCCGAGCAATTCTGAAATATTTAGATTTTTGCTAAATTTATTCTATGAAGACGTAATTTCTGAGCCTGTATATTAGCGGTTATGTCACAGCTCTTCTCCAAACAGTAAATTATGAAGCAAATGTCTTAAGTTGGGCCACGAATTCGACGCAAAGTTGGAAACCTACGGTAGCTAGAATAACTAAAGAAAGATTCCATGTGGCCCAAAACTCTAATGTCCCTCGCCAATATAAAAAATGTGGTTGATTGAGTCTATTTGCACACGTAGTCATTGCCAAAGAGCGGGATATCGCACATAATATGTCTGTGATATTCTAGGTAATAATTCTGCAACAGCTGTGTTTTTATGACATTCCCTTTGCCGTACTGAGACATATACACGAGGCTACCAGAATTTGGGGTTTTTACATGTGCGTTTACGAAGTAACAGGGCTATGGACACTGTGCAAAAGTTTAAACAGGATAGCGATTCTATTACCTTTGTTACCGTGATTGCTGCATAGGATTGAACTAATTTCTGCAATTTAGGCACTTCAGAGATAGTTCAGACGGCAAGAAAGTTGCGTTTTCCTATACATCACTCGACCGCCATGTAGGCACAAACCAGCGCTCCTTTAGTGGATACTGTAGAGGCTGTATTTAACCCGCAGGAAAACAACTGCGCGTTCAAAGTCGTTGTGTAGCCACTTAGAAGCTTCGTGCAGAAATGACCCAAAACATAATGCAACAAAACTGACCGTAGATGACATAATTGCTAGGAACCGCGACAAAACTCGGGAATGGGACAATAGTAGCCGTAATATTAAATTTATCTCTTAGCACAATGCCTTCAGTTACTAAAAGGAGCATCAGGTTTCAAACTATCCACCTAAGTTTGTGTTGTTATCCCGAAAAACAGACTACCCAGAAAACCACATCTCTAAAATTTCGTAAACGTTCCCCAGATTATTTAAATATTTTCTATCCCCCTTTTCTTACTGAGTTCTGCTTGAATAAAGTATGCTTTAAAGACAAGATTTAAATACACGTCATGCCAAAAGCACGCACATATTTTGTAGGCATACCGTGGTAGATTATCATGATAACAATCTAGCTTCACATGCTAGTATTATTAAATTATGCACAAAAAATACAAAGGGTCGCAATATTACCTAAGTGTACTTTCTTTCGGAAAATGATCTTCAGTGGTGAACTTAGATGTACAAGTTTAAAAAAAAAAAAGCAAGCATGCAAAAGTAACGAGCGGACTATGCGTCTGTATTAGAGGCTATTGTTTCGTTGGAAGGCCCTTAAAGGGACACTGAAGTGAATTTGTCAAGCTCCCGTTTTTGCTTGCACTGCGTAGACTGGCTAAAATTAGCACACTTTTCATCGTTTATCCGTTTGAAAAATCGGTTATTATTTTACAAACCGCGAAAGAAGAAAAACTACCATGCGCGGTTTGCGGATGCCGCACCAACTAAGGCTGTGACGTTGGGAGGAGGGGGCACCGTGATTGGACGATGCCCAAGGTTAGCAACCAAACAAGTTTCGGTTTCGGTTTCGGTTCTGTAAAACACAACCAATGGCGTTGTTGGATGGACATTCTCAATATCTCAATAATCATCGTACCGCGGTTCTGCCATGTTGTCGTCTGTAAAATGCATAAGATAAACTTCCCAGGACGGCTTGAAATCGTAGCATTCACTAGCCGAAGCCTACGCAGTGCATGAACGCCCTCCCTCCGCGTCCCCGCAGACGCTCAAATGCCATGCGCTTTTCCCCTATCTTTGGAGCTTGCCTCACTCATGACTGTATCGTAAAAAGCGTGTTCGCACCAGGCCAAGGGTCTGTTGATTCTGGCCTGTGCCCACTGCCAGCAAGCAGCCGGTGCTTATGGCAACAGCACGCCAACGAGAACTCGCTAGCGCGCCAGTGCCAGCCTGCGCGCGTTTTGTAAACTAGTTCGTGGAGCAATGAACATTGCGGCCCAAAAAAAGGTGAACTCAGTATACAAAACATCGGCGGAAAACGAAAAAGTTAACTTATAGAAAAAAAGCACGTACCCAACGGGATTCGAACTTGTGATTTGCTAAACACTTGCGCTGACATACCTAGCGCTCTAAACAACTCGGCCACTGGCGCGCACTGCCGACCTTGGAAATATAAGATATATAATGTATAACCAGTTTACACATTTATTTAGTTTTAGTATTCCAAGCAGCTTAGGTGACTATTTGTTGTTTTGCGCTCGTGCAGTAAGCATCCCCCAAGTTTCCACAATATCTCACGTCTAGCAATTGCCTTTCTTAGACGGAAAAGCGTACGCAGATGCGTAGTCGTGCTGCTGGCCGCTGTGCTTGTTCGCCTAGCGCAAAAAAGTGCTTCCCGCACCGTATTTTTACGCTGTACGGTAAAAATATCACTTGATTTTATTTCCATAGTACCTATAGTGACTTCGCAGACTCTTCTCCCGCCTTCAAGAGGCCTTATATTTTCCTACTGGCGTACCGGTCATCGAAGCGTCGCATGTGCGCTTGTGAAGAGCTTGTGTGACGCGACCTTGACTTGGAGCTAGATACAGTTTAAAAACTAACCAAGTAAAGAAAGGCACATTCTTCCATTCACAAACGTGTCCTGGCTTCGTTTCAACTGAGCGAACGAATTGCGACGACCCGTCGGTGGCCGGCGGACGAAACGCTGGGCCAACTGACTCTGTCTGAAGGCCGCGGAGCCGTGCAGTAGCGCAGCCAATTGCGAGCTCGGCTCCTCCCGACGTCACACGAAAACGCCACAGAAAATGGGTGAGCGTAAAGAGAGGAGGACAGGATTTTCGAATTAATTTTTCTACTAAATAAAATCGCGTAAACGCGCCCAGAGTGGTTGAAACATGGCCTGGGAACTCCGGACTACAATTTGCGCTAGTAATGCCGAAATGTTTACATATCACTTCAGTGTCCCTTTAAAGTATTGATGTAAAGAACAAATATTTCAGGGCCAAATGAACATTTCGATTCATGGGATCGGACGATGAGGAATTGGTTATGTAATTATGCAATGCGGAACAATATTGGCGTCGTGTTTTTCAGTACTAAACCAAGCCCAGTTCCATGAAAAATTATTCGCTATCACCGCACCGCTTCTTTTTTTCGGATTGAGCAGATTGAAATTTTGCAGGTTGTTGGGGCAGATGTAAAATATTTAGAATGAACAGTGTAGCGATGAACGCGTGTTGCCAGTAAAACCGGGAAAAGTACGAGTTTCCGGTGTTCCGGCCATCGAGATAACGGTGATTGAAAAGACTATTATTTGAAGAGCGGGGGTGGTCTTCTCCATGCCCGAGCATATTCCCTGTCCATATTACAGCAAAAGGTATGGCACACGTGCTTCCAAGGTGCGCCCACACCCGAGTCGCCCACTCAACGTTGCCATTCCGGGCAGCTCCTTCAGAGGAGACACGTTCACCAAACAAGATATACCGAGAAATAGGAATCGTCCTCCTGAAAATAAAAGTTCGTACTGCAGGTTGTTGCAAGTAACCTTAGCTACGACCAACCAAATTTTGTTCAGAGACAGTAAAACAGCGGAAAGGACGGGAGAAAGAAGAACAACAGGACGAAGCGCTGTTGTTCGAAGCAACAGCGCTTCGTTCTGTTGTTCTTCTTTGTCCCGTCCTTTCCGCTGTTTTACTGTCTTTGACTATGTACCAACCAGACCAAATTTTCACCTTTTTCAAACATTTTTTTAGGAAATGCCAGGAAATATTTTTAGAGCGCGTACTTTTAAGTTTTGCAGGCTTTTTTATAAAGAAATAGGCTGGCGATTACGATACTCTTTAAAGCGATATTTAGGCGCAGCAGCAGTACTCTGAGGCGGCACTCACTCGTGTTGTCTCTCGACGGCAGCGATGATGAGCCTCTGCGTCGGCGGCGCGAAGTGCGTCTCAGGAAGGGACTGCAACCTTCGTCTTAGACGGGGAACGCACACCATGGTAACGCGCACGTCCTCCTCCCATTTTCGCCAGCGTTGCGCAGACAACCGTCTCGTGCGGGCACAGCATACTGCCCCCTACCCCACCTCAAACTTTCGGAGAGCGCTGCCGCCGCCACGGCGAACCACCCTCCCCTCACAATTTCGCGACGCTCTCCTCCTTTGCTTTCTTTCACTATTCGGCCTTGCCATCGTTCACTCGGTTACGACGGCGACGCGGTTCAGCCCAGAGACGGCCGCCAAACGGCTGCGCCCTAAAACTTCGTGTGAGGAGGGAGAAGATGCGAGGTATTTTCGGTGCGATGCTATATTCTTAGAAGTATATATGGCTTTGTTTAAAAACACTCAATCGGAGACGAAGCAGTGTTATCCCGTCTCACGTCTTATGAGCTTCAAAATAATGCCCATTGCAAGTTGTTTATATATTCTTAGCACGCGAAGCACATTTTCTGCAAATTTAGCGTTCAATAGCATGTATTGTTATGCTCCCAAGAAACTAATTTGAAGCACGGCAGTTTTTATGCCGCTCATACGGACGTTTTCTTTTTTATTCTGGTATTTCTGGTAATTGACTCACTGGAGTAATTCTTATTTCGCTCCACTTTAACATATCCTAAATCAGGCAAGTCGGGTATTCCGCAGTTTCACGCACATGCCTTACCGGTATTTCGAGAGCTTCGAATTTTAGAAATTGCTTATGGCGTTCTATATAACCTTAAAGTTCTGTTCTACAGTAGATTACTATAGCGCATAGTTTACCAATACATTTCTATAAGACATAGTTATCAGGAAAAAAAAGTATCAGGTAAACTCCGGTTAACACTAACTCGAAGGTACCGTGAAAATTTGTTCATGCTATCAGAAATTCGTCTCAAGAGGACGTTTTTTTCGTTTAGGGCGTTACAAGAGAGCAGAAGTGTTGTGTGTCTTAACCATGGAGTTCGTTTTAACCAAGTGCGTCTTAACGAGAGTACGCTGTATTACAATTTGAAACAGGCTCCGCACAAATCATAGCCCATTACTACGAACGGCACACACCCGTCACGCCAATGAAACAGCTTGAATTCGTGCTCTCGCATGTGGGAAATTCTATAGAAAGGACATTAAATATTACGTACTGTTATCTACACCCAAAAGAAACCTTCATTCACCTCCTCTACAATAAAAAGAAAAGCCGAACGTATTAGAGTTTACATAGGTAATGGGTTACAGCGTTTCCCTGTTGGCTTTTATTATTTCAGTCTCTTTATTTGCATACTTCAACGGCAAATCGAATCATGGTCGCTATAAGCAATAACGATGCCCTGAAGGGCGGATATTGTGTTTTTGTGTAGTTTTATTGTCCCGTGCCAGCTTATTTAGGGAGAAGGAAAAAATACCGCTAACTTCTGCTTTGATCCGCATAAAAGGAAGGCCTCAAAGGCTGGCCTTTGATGGGGTACGTCCTCGCTTAGCCGTTAAAGCGACAAAAATAGCAGCACGCAGGCACGAGCTTAGCATGGCATATGCGGACCAGCTTGGGCTATGGAATTGCTGCTACCTACACGAAGCGTGTGAACCCGCCCATCTGCTGCCTCTGCGACGCGTTGTGACAGCGTGGGTGCCTGCTTGCGAAAGTGGTGCTTGTGAGATTCTCTTTTGCCCCGAAGCGACCAGACATCTCGCGCCGTCTAACATGCTTGGCATTACTCTTGTAATGCCGTGTAGCAATCTTGGCATGGGTTCGTAAAAGAAGCTTTCAAATGCAGAGCATTTCTTTAACTCACGATGTCACCCGGCGTTGTCGGCGTGCCTCGGCGTCCGCAACAGCCGTTCCAGGTGCGCCCTCTCCCCCACTCCTCCTCTCCCGCATCACGCTACCCTCCTCGCTCTCAACAACAGGTCCGCACCCCTCCCCCTACACTATATAAAAAACATAATACTTACCGGCGCCTAGTTTCGATCCCACGACCCTGTGGGCGGAACGCAAGGTACATGGTGCTCTACCCACTGCGCCACAAAGCCGACACAGAATGGAAGGCTACAAACGCGCCTTATATCCTTGACTCATTCAAACTACGTCAAGAAGCTGCTGATACAGCACATTCACTACCTGTGGGCGGAACGCGAGGTACATGGTGCTCTTCCCACTGCGCGACAAAACTGACACAGAATGAAAGGCTACGAACGCGCCTTACATCCTTGACTCATTCAAACTACGTCAAGAAGCTGCTGATACAACGCATTCACTACCACCAACTCCCCAAACATTAAACGTTAACGCAATACACCCACCCCTATGCGACGCATTTACTCGAGTCCCCCTCGCGGGGAGATGGGCCCTTTTTTTTTTAAAGAAAACTGGCCACCTCTAACGACGTCTCCAAACAAATACCAGAGTCCTTCAATGCTTTTCTGGTCACGAAACTGCGCCTGGAGGTTGATATAGGTACAAAATCTCTCGCTAGCGGCGCCACCCGTCGTAGGGGGGCCACCAGCCGCTGCCAGTGCTGGGCTTGTATGCGCACTACTCCCGACGTTTCGACGCGATTATGTGCGTGCCGTTCTTCCTGTTACCTTTTCTTAAACGTCTCTGAACGCATCAATGCCACCAGATAAATAAGTCGAAACGGGATCCAGTGTCGACGACAAATGAGAGCTGTTTACTTTGGAACGCACGCGTAGTTTGCTTGGGAGTTCGGGCCTACCTTATAAACAGCAGCGCCTTTAAAAGCGTTCTCACACCACGCGATAACGCATTGTGTTAATAATTACCTCATAGCCCAATTATATGCGTACTTACGGTGCCTCGAAGCGGTACGTCATAGCTCGCAAGTGTTGAAAGATGATGCTCATCCTCCCTATGCGAGCAGCTACTGCTAGATCTGCTCGACAACGTGTTTATATTTCATTTGCGCCTGGCCAATGGGCGATTATGTTTATGCGGTAGGTGAGCTTTCTATTCCGGTAGTGCTGCAAATAGGGGGCGGAGGGTAAACGGAATGAGACACGACTGTGTAGTACAAGAGCAATCACATTGGTTTATATCCGGCGGGCCTCTCGCGCGCTGCTACCCAAGTATTCCAATGAAGCGAATGGTCCAGCTAGAAGTTCTTATCCAGACCTTTCAATTGAGTTTACACCCAAATGCGCAGTTGTTTTGGTGTGAGCGCCGATCGCTTTCTTGACGCGGGGACTTTCGACGGCCCGGTATAGCAGCCGAGCGCTTTCGTGACCGCTCTGAACACGAGTTTTACGTGCCTAACATTTGATAACTTTTTTCCACGCAATTTACACGGGACACCCGCCGCTTGACGTTTCCTTGTGTTTACTGTTTATACCATTATTAATTACCGGCCGACAACCCATGATTTCCTCGAGAAGGGAAGTACAGCAGCCTAATCTGGAAGTTCCTTTTGATGCCAGTGCTGGCTGCTCTGCCGCATTTGCCACTACCGAGGCACCACATAATACATTTTTTTTATTTTTTGGATGCTGGGGGGGGGGGGCGGTTATGATTTAAAGCATGCAATAAATCTTAAATTTGGTGCTAATGATGCGCCGCTTAGACAATTCGCGCCGCCTCTTCGCTGGTTGCCTCTGAATTGCTGGCCGGGGACACGGTTTCGCCTTTGTCAAAAAGGCCTGGAGCCCGTCAAAAATCCTTGGAACGGCATCCGTCCGAAGCCTCGGTCTCTCTCGCTGAAGCGACACGACCACCCCGTTCCCGATGTGCTCGTCGGTTCTTACAACGTCGCTAGCATCAAAAATGCTTTTCGCAAACCCGAACGTTCTTGCTTTCGAAGTTATAGCTTCGCGAAGTTATAGCCATACCGCGGTATAGCTCTCTTCCATTTATTTCGAAGTTCGGCGTTACTTGGGAAACAGAAGAGCGACGCCTTTTCCTTGTTCCTTCGGTATCCGGAGCTGCAGCCCGTCACACAGCACGTGCATTGTGCATTCGAATTTTCATGCCGTCCACCTTGAACGCGGTGCACTGGCACATGAAGTTCGCGTGACGCTGATGCAGAAACTTTGGAGGAAGGAATACCGCCAGCTGCCTCCACACAACGCCTTCGGGCTGCCGCCGCTGCCAGTGCGTTCCGCCGGGCGCAGCGGGGCGATGACCCCCCTAAGACAGCTTGCGCCGCGTAGCGGCCGTTCTTGGCACCATATTAAGGTCTCCCATAGAGTGACGGAGAAGTTTCGTGACCAGAACGGTATTAAGGGACTCTGCTAATACATACTAAAACGGCACCGTCCTGTCTGACATCTCACTTAGCTGTTTCACCTACATCTGACCTGACTGCCGCACGTTTGTCACTACCCACCGCTTCGTATTCTTCTGCCTACACCACCCGTACACACTCCCCTCACATACTCCCGAGCAGTGGGAATGTGCTCTGAACAGCTCGGAGCTTCACGGCCAGCTATACGGGATCCAGCAGGTCACCCGAACGACGAAAGTACGCGCGACCTGGACTGATGTGTTCACCCACCTGCTGTAAATTTAGTAGAAAATAAACGTCTATTCCTCCTCGTACTCCTCTCCAAAACTAAGCAGAAACACTTGCCTAAACCCACCGGAGTGCTGTACGCTGCAAAGACATTTGTTTTTTTGTTTTTGTAGCTTAATTTAAGTTTTTGAGACTGAAAGCTGAATGGGCAAAGCAATAGACGCAGATGAATATAGCACAATAGCAACGTTACATTAAAGAAGCGGTGGCAGAGGAAATAGCATTTTCAGTAGGTTGAAAATGAATAAAGGCACAGTTTTGCAAAAGACAAACGACGAAGGAGAGGCCAGTCCATTTTCCATCGAAATGCTAAATGTACGTTGTCGGGATTGGCGGCACATAAACGTCATAGTTAGCATGGGCGGGGGTTAAATTTCGTTACGAGTCCAAGATAAATCATCAGCAGCAGCAGCGGCCTACTTAGGTCCAGTGCAGGACGATGGCATCTCTCATTGACCTCCAGCCACAAGTGTCCTGCGTTGCCCGAGTCCATTCTTTGACCCGGATTTCTTTATTTCGTCCCTCCATCGAGTTGTTGGCCTTCCCCTTCTTTTAGACCCATCTCTTGGTATCCACTGTGATGCTGGTGGTCCACTCGTTGTGATTTCGTCTGGCTACAGGGTCTGCCTCAGTCTGTTTCTTTTTCTTTTTTTGAACTATGATGTCATCTAATCGAGTTTGCTCGCTGACCCAGGAGGCTCGTTTTCTGTTCCTAAGTGATACTCCTACGATTATTCGATCCATGGCCCGCTGAGAAGACTTAAGATCGTTTTTTGTTGTTCATTAAGGCGCCAAGTTTCCACTCCGTATGTCATCGCCGCAAGGGAGCATTTGTTGAGTACCATTCTTTTTAGGGATAGAGGCATCTTACTTTTCATTATTTTGGGAGTGTTTGCGGAAAGCAAACCAGCCCATGCCTATTCTGCGCCGGATTTCTCTCTCGTGATTAAGGTTAGGCGTGACAACCTGTCCGGCATACATACACTCTTCTGCTTGTTCTAGCGTTTCGCCTTATCAGCGACAAACTACCAATCCGAGAGGGTGGTAGACAGGGAGATACCGTCTCGCTAAAAATATTCACAGCATGTTTGGAGGCGGTATTCATGAAGCTTGAGTGGGAAAATATAGGATCAAGGATAAACCGGGAATACGTGAGCCATTTAAGATTTGCAAACAATATAGTCTTGGTAAGTGAGTCAGCGAAACACCCACAAAGAATTCTTGAAAAACTACAATCAGAAATCAAGGCCGATGGACTAAAGATAAACATGCACACATCTGAAGTGATGATGAATAAACATACTGAAAACGCTCTCTTCAGTTTTCGTAACAAAAACCCACTGAACACAGACTCCTGGGAAGACCACTTTCTTCCCTTGCACACGCCCACTTATGCCTGCTTGAAATGTGTGCCCGGACAGCGCTGCTCAGGCAGATGAAGTTTCACGTTACTTGCTCGCATAGCTGCTTTTAAAATGACTAAGAAATCAGTAAATAAGACCATCTAGTGTGGGACCATTTTGCTTTCAAATGAGCGCTGATAATTCAATATGTGTTGAGCAAATTCAGCAAATAATATAATGGCGCATCCTGGCATCGCCGGTTACTACGCCTACTATACCTATAAAGAGAAGTGCTCGGCTCAATGACTGGCCCACGGACTGATTCATCAGCGGCCAGTCGAAACTGCTGGACCTAGAAACTTGAAATTTATGGACTCCTGGCCATGCCGGCCTGGTTGGGAATGAAGCGGCTCATGCCGCAGCCCGCGATCTGCACTACCGGGCACTCCCAACTTCAAGGACCGACACTGGGTGCTACCCTCCCACCACTGAAGACACGCTCCCTGCCCTTGATTCCACCTTCAGTGCCATACTGTCCCACTACAGGCACACACGAAGAATATACCCCCCGCCCCACCCCTCCCTCCCGACACACCACGCCACGCTCTTTCGCCGCCTGCAAACTGAAACCTTCTATAATCACCCCATCCTACACCACATCTCGCCGTCCCTTTTCCCCTACAACTGCCCGCACTGTCACATACCTCTCACGACTTACCACCTTGTTTTCTCTTGTCCTCACCACCCTAACCCCATCCCATCCCCCAACCCTGAGCAGTGGGAGTCCGAGCTGACCAGCTCAGCACCAGAGCGACTGCAAGCCCTGGTGCAACGAGCTCTGGACGCAGCTCGGACTCGCGGCCTCCTGTACTTGGGAGGCTGAGCACACCGTGCTGTGCACAATAAACGTTTATTCCTCCTCCGACATATATACCAGCAACTACGCCAAACACAAAAAAACTAAAAAGATGACACACGCCAGTTCACATCAACGCAGATGTGTCACAATGGAAGCTTTGGGTTACTTCTATGCTTACATATGCGTAGGGTCAGTCAATATTTTTTTTTCTGGGGGGGGGGGGGGTTGCAGATTTGTTAAGGGACACGAAAAATTCAGAGAACCGTAGCCATAAACAGCATCGCTGTTGAATGGCGTGGCGGACTGGGCCCCAGAGCTAGCGTTCAAGGTTGATGTTCCTCCAAGAATGAATGACCATGCCTTGAGCGTTGGCGCTTCTGCTACTTCAAGTGACCAGCAGCTCCATAAGAGGCGGTTCAAGGGTCGTATAGAGTGGTCTTCTTCCTTGGAACATAATGCGATAGCGTGGAGGTTTATGCTGATGTTACAGAAGGGCAGAAGACCGAATAAAAACGAAGATTACGCAGGAAGTTTGCTTCGAACAAGGTAGCTAACGAGGGGGGCGGCGGTTCATGGTGGGTTAAGATCCAGGGATTCTCTACATAGTTACTTTGAACAGAAAATTGATTCGGTGTATACTCTTAAAGGTGATAGAAACTGCGGAGGAAGAATTGATAAATGGCAAGTGCCGTGTGCGGCATTGCACATAGGCAGCTTTTTGCGACACAGACCAGTATTAGACTACCGGGAGATGCGACCAGGTTATGCGCATATTTGCTGGGAGAATTCTGTTGTCGGCAAAATTGCATTATTTCAACGTTGATGCGTGTAATACACATTACTTGAAGTGAAGATTCAGAGTTAACCTGACAGGTTAATCAGCATGGGGGGCAGCCTGCGACATAGCTGAATAAAACACAGGCATGAGTTGCTTCTAAGTACATAGGGAAATGCGCAGCTGTGCTAAAAAATTGTGATAGAGGGTAAGAAATTGCTTGTTGCGCTTGTTTATCACAAGCGAATACAAAAAATTGTAATATTTCGAACAGTAAGACGTCTCATAGTGCTTACTGTAGAACCCTGCGCCTGATAGTGGAAAACTCCAAAGCTGCTGCACGTTACGAAGGCAATTTTATAAATTACTATAGTTAAAATACTTGAATATTTGCGGTGTGGGATTAGTACGCGAGGTAACCTTGTTAGTGTGGCTGGAAGCAGAATAACTTGTTACCTGCCATGGCGGCTCAGTTGCTAAGGCGTTGTGCTGGTGATCCCAAGGACGGGGGTTCGATTCCCGGCCGCGGCGGCCGCTTATATGGTGTAGGAGAAAGCGAAAAAGCCTGTGTGTTCGAGATTTTGGGGAGCGTTAAAGATCCTCAAGTGGTCACAATTAATCCGGGGATCTGCGCTACGGCGGGCCTCATCGACTGTGTAGCCTCGGCGCGTTAAACCCCAGAATCAAATCGAACCGAATTAATTGTTGCCCTCGCCCACGGGGGTATATCATCTCTTATCTTCATGCAAAAGGCCGCTGATAAAGAACATGAACACATATTTATTTGTGTTCAAAGAACGTCGTAACTTATGAGGCAATACCGTGAGGATATTTCTAGTGCGGCACACAATAACCTCAAGCAAATTACATTAGTTATAGGGCTGCTTGGAATAGGTTTTCTGGAATTGTTGGGGTGTAATTCCTAATGCTGTCTTTAAAAAACGCCATTTATATTTACCATTTTGTAGACATACAACAAAGATTTCTGAATCGTCCCTTCGCCTGCATTCACATTTCAACAAAAAAGGGTGAGTCAAAGGGAAAAAATTAATTTCTTCTGTCAAAATTTTTATCACGCGTTTCCCTACATTGCATAAAACAACTAATTGTTCCAACTTGTAATAGAATATTCCGTTGTGTTTTCGTTTCATTTTGCACATGTAGCTGCTACCTAGACACACTGACCAGAGAGATTTTAATGGATAATATTTCCAATATTTCACAATTCTGCAACTGTTGGCAGTGGGATATTTGAATCCCTAAAATGTTTAGTTTTTACGGGCTAGCAAAGCATGTGTTTCTCCACACGGTCGCCTTGTTTTAACTAAAAACACCGCGCTTTTTCCTCAGGAGAAAACCGTCGTAATGGAAATGCTTCTATCCGGTTGGCGACACGCATTCTAAGCCGTTGACGAGCGTGCGTCGTGCTGAAGCTTGAAGAGGAGAACGCCTTCTTGTAGGAGAAGCTGTGCTCGTTCAGGACATTATGGGGTCGCTTTGGGCAGGACAAGTTTTGCTCGACCGATACACTCATGGGTTTAAGGACACAAAATTCTTTACAGCGTCGACACAAACACACCGCAAAACTAAGGCTAACTAGGAGGCACAGCTCAGGAAAACGAAACATTTTTATGCGTGTCAGTTTTCGCTTCAGTTTCTTTTTTTTTTGTCGCTGGTGTCTTCGACCTGCTTCGTTTTTGCTGCAGCATGTTTGCGTTTTCATTTATCCGGTTCTTGCTCTTACAGCACTGGGCACGCAATATTACTAAACTTTTACGTTTCGGATTAACACTTTTGTTAATTTTGTGAAGCAGGCAGATTAACCCCTTAAAGCTATCGATTCCTGGACAATCTAGTGGGTACTCGGCAAAAAGAAAGGAACAACAAAACAACTTTGGCTGTAACTTGGAGGTAACGCTTCGGGTTGTTAGTGTGGACACCCCGATTTGAGTCCCACCGGATCATACGTGTTGTATTTAGAGCGGCGCTCATTTTATTTTGTCAGGACAACAACGACGACGACGATAGTTTCAACAGCGAAACTTTTTAAGGTTTAAGTTCTGTCGTCGAGCGTTACCATAAAAAATACCAAGAAAAAAATTGTCGTGTATCTGCTCCTTTCGACTGGCGCCCCTCCCAAGTAAACGCCTCCCTTCCCTTTCGCGCTCAGTTATCATGTTGCTCCTCTCCCGCCTCGTTCCTCCCAAGATAACACGCTAGAGGTTTGCTCAAGTCAATTTACATTTACCGCGCTCCTCTGCTCCAGTCCTGGTGCCTCGATGCCATCGCTGCTGCACGGTGGAGACGCGCGTGAATCGAGGCATCGTATTATAACGTTTTTAAACCACATTGCCGGAATCCACGTGCGTTCCAAACAGAACGTGAAAGCTATGTAGTGGAACCTTTCGTGACTGTTCACATTTCATTTCTTAAAATGCCGCCAGGAGCTATAGTAGCGCGGGTAACAGCAGGCGACGCAGTAAATATTTTTTGTAGTATTTCATTTGCCATCGCAAAATCCAAGAATCCACGAATTTTTTAATAAAAGAACACTGCAAATATGACATGTGTTGATTTCCTGTCTTATATTTGCGCAATATCTTGTTCTTGTTCAACAATGTTTACAAGTATGAACATTGCCATCGGACCTAGACCTTTAGATTTGGCTGTGGGTATATAAACCAACTGCGCAGCTTCTGTTTCACTTTGTCCGGCTGCCTGAATCAAGATACAGACAGGGTGAAATTGAAATTCATAGAGGTGTCAGACAAGGATGCCCCTAATAGCCGCTTGTTTTTGTCTTACGTCTAGACCCCTTCATCAAAAAACTCCTTGATAACCCCAAAATTAGGAGTCTCCCCTTGCCCGGACAAGGCTCGGTTAAACTGTCTGCGTACGCAGATGACGTCACTACTTTTATCCGGGACACTGATAGCCTCACGGCTGTTTTAAGGGACTTCGAGTCTTATGCTCGACTTTCAGGTACCGAGTTAAATGTCACAAAAAGTGCTGTCCTCCCTCTGGGAAACGCCACACTCGCCCCCATTTATAACTTAAAAATAGTTCGAGACCTGAAGATTCTCGGCGTCAAATTTACCGAAGGTGTTTTTCCAGACATGGGGCCCAAGTTAGTTGATGATATTCAAAATAATGCTGTCCGGGCTACGTCTTTCAACTTCTCTTTTTCGGAGAAATCATATCTGATTAAATTCGTTTTTCTTGCTAAATTCTTTTTTGTCTCCAGGATTATGCTGCCTCCCAATTCTGTTACGCACAAAGGGCCCCGCGACATTTTTTCTTTGTTTTGGGATGAAAGCACGGAGCGTTTAGCGAGAGATGCCCTGCGCGTCCCACGCAGCTCGGGGGGTTGTGGTCTCCTTTGCATCGACCTGATGAGCCAGTTAGGGCCCTTAGAGTCGTCTCTTCACTTCTCAGTGACGTAGAAGCTCGTGCAGACCTTTGATCCTCTACTTTCTCGGTCCTTCTAGACGGGTTCTTTGTCCAACTATGGCCAGAAACCTACACCCCAGTGCAGCTATCCCGTCGAGACTCTTCAAGGCCGTCATCACTTTAGCTAAGTAAATTCGTACACTTGATGCTGATCTAGATTTTATGAATTAACAACCGGCCAGGCTGTGTGAAAAAATAGTTTCTCCGAGGTCGGGCAGGCGTGTGGATCCACCAGATATCCCCTGGTTACGCCTGACTTCAGGTAGGCTGCCAGAGGACGCCAAAAACATCCAGTGGCAAAAAGCGTGGCGAATTATTCCCACAAAAGAATAATTATTTCGCTGGGGAGTAACACAGAACTCTTCCTGTCCCAACTGCGGTCAATCAGAATCCACGGCACACAGTTTCTCAAGCTGCACTGTTGCGCGTTGCTTTTGGCGCATCATACACCGTGCCGCTCCAAGTTTGGGGCTGGCACGGTATCAACTGAGAGAACAGTGCCCTGGCACTCCCCTAGGCGAACTATTCGTAGTAATTGGCGATTATATATTATGGTGTAATTGCTGCAGGGCCGTTGCACAGAATCGCAGGCTACGTATAGAGTGGCCCTTGCATTCCTCTTTCAGACAAGACGTCGTGACCTTTCTGGAAGGCGAGTTGGCCCTTTTGGGCGAGGAAGAGTTTCTGCGACATTGGTTTACCCGGTTTATCGAGGTTTCGAACAAAAGGGTTATTATTCATGCCAGTTTTCCAGGCCTGTGTCTTTAGGGATTTTCTTTGTAACAATTGATTTTGGTGTTAGAATTCTGTGTTAGCGCGCTATAGGCGTCCTGCGCTGGAGTTTTGGCGACATGCAGCGCCCCTAGTGGCCGACGCCTCTGGGTAGTACAAAAGCAGATTACCCTAGCCGCCTTCCGTGCGTTTTCAATTACTAGGCAGAGTGAAACTTGGTTGTACTTAGTTTAATCGCTTTGTGGCGCGTTTAAATGACTACATACTGTATGAAATAGCCCTTAAAGTAGTTGTAGAGGCTAAATAAAATAATATCCGCTCAAACAAGCCGATTTATCGGCCCAGTTTAAGCTCGTGCTGTGGAATGCCTTGTACTAAGAAAGCTTCTCGCCGCAACCACTACAATGATTTCTGCATATGGGCGTTCCCTGCTCGGTTGCCCCCCGGGGAACATATGCGGAACATAAATGCAGGAGGTAGAGGCAAACAGTTTCGCTCCTAGTCAACCAAACTCCTTACAACGCATAGCAGAAAAATAAAATTGCCAAGTAAAGTCGCCCACGAATAACGAAGGATGAATTTATATTAAAAATCTGCAAAAGTACTCGAATACACTTGGAATATTTTCAGAGTGATGAAGAAAAGTTTATAAAGGGACACATACCTTCAAATACTATACGTCCTGTCAAAAAAAAATGATTCAAATAAGAGTTGAAAGCGGGGTCAAGAGTGAATAACTGGAACAGTGACATACAATTTATACATAAAAAGAGGATGGCCCGGCTGCTTGACTGATTGACTGAGTGAGGAATTGGCTGACTAATTCATCAACGCCAAGCTGAAACTGCACGACCCAGGCTACTCGGAGTTTCGGGAGCCTATTTTCATCACGGGGCAGAGATTCACTTTACTCACATTACATAAGGGGTGCAATTTCCCAATTCTCTCGCGCCTTTAGACGGCGTCTAATAATGACATCCTTAAATTTGTTTCGGCAATTCCGGGGGTCAGAACTGTCACCAGTAGTCAGTTCGAAATATTAGAGTCCGCAATTAGAGTTCGCAGGGTGCCGGTTCTACGTCTAGTGCTTTTCATGCTTGTAGTCGTTGCTGCATTTACTCTCCACACCACTCCCATAAACCCGATTCAGGCTCAATAAGTGATGTCTCTCTCTCTCCTTTGGACAACGGTGGTGCGGATGTCCATCATGAATAAAGCTATCTACCAGCTCCGTGGAAGCAAGTCTCGCCGTATCCTCCTGAAGCCAAGAATGCTAAGCTACGGGCTGAGCCCAGTGGCACTGTCGGTGGGTGACCCGATCACCCTGTCCAGTAACCTAGTCTTGTTTGCGTTCTGTGGTTCTGGGCGCCGTTAAAAACCACCGTCTCTGCATATCTGCCAGGTATTGGTCCGGAAGCGAAGCCTACTCTTCGCTGCGTTGTCTCAAGCATCGCCAGGAAGAGCTCTTG
Source organism: Haemaphysalis longicornis (assembly GCF_048455015.1). Classification (NCBI taxonomy): domain Eukaryota; kingdom Metazoa; phylum Arthropoda; class Arachnida; order Ixodida; family Ixodidae; genus Haemaphysalis; species Haemaphysalis longicornis. The sequence continues at coordinate 143,659,054 of NW_027526407.1, forward strand.
TTGGTGGCGGTTGGGTATCAATCCAGGAGTTAGGCCTAGTTTCCCTCTTGCATCTCCTACTTGTGTTTATTCTCTTCAGTTTGAAATTACAAAATTTTCCATAGCTGATACAGATCGCTGATCCATAGTGCTGCAGTGAAAAATGATATCCACCTACAACTTTGGGTATAAAAAGCTTCGAAATTTTGTAATCCATCTAACGCCTTTCAGACGTTTCTGCTGGGCATTAAACTGGGCTGTGGGCAATGTCCACATTCATACTGTCTTTCGACATGGCCCTCCCACACCTCCCCACCTGTGCTTCTCCGCTCCCCTATCAATGCAAAGTAGCTGACCAGGGGCGGTATTCCCGTGTTTTGTCCCTTTTGTGTCCCTTTCAAAAGTGTCCCTTTTGAGTGAGCCCTGATTGGCTAAAAGCGAACACCCGGATGTGACGCCTTACAAGCACGGCGGAGCTATGAGCCGTGGCTACTCGGAGCAGACGATTTGGAGCAGACGATTTTTCGTCGCCTTATTGTTGTTTCGCTCGCGGAACAAAAAACACATAAAAGATACTCTGATACGGTTTCACTTCTTTAAAATGCGTTTGCAAGAACAGTTACGGTATCTGAATCAAAGGCCCACTGCTTAACCGGAAGTACGTCACGATGAAAGGGACGCAAAAGGGACGTTTTCAAAGGGGACAGTTACGAGAATACCGCCCCAGGTTATTTCCTTAGGACGACTGCTCTGGCTACCTTTTCAAAACGTTTTTTCTCGCTCTCCGTCCTGATCGAGCCCTTACTAGTTTATACCTTCTTTCTACTCTGACTTTCCGGTTTTCGAAATGGGGGTTGACCAGTCATACCTTGCTAGCCATGCCTTTTTTTTTCTTGATTCATTTTTTTAAAACATGCGTTCTTTACGTACCCTTCACTTTAGCACGTGATTATGCCATTGGGCTTTTATATTATTTGAAGGCATAGAAGCTTTTATTTCCGGCTTTTTTGCCGAAATCGATGCGAACAACTCCAAAAATGCCTGCGCAGTAAGCAGGTCCGCTAGTTTGTTTTGCATCGTTGTTCGACTGCGCTTTACGCAAGTGGGGACAATAGATGTGGAAGGGCACACGAACTAAGTGTACAGCACGAGCGCAACTGTCCAATGATTTATTGCAACAAGAACAATTATTGCGTCGAAACGAAAACACGTGGAAAGGAATGAAAGATTTAAATGGAAAGGAAGAGAACTGTGGCATACTCTTCTCTGGTACACTCAAACGGTACAACGTCGTAGTCTGAAAATAAGTAATGTTCGCCGAAGAACACTTTGTTACTGACGAATGAAACAAAGAAAAAATCCGTTCACCAGTCTAGTCTCTGATGTTCTACGGCTTGCGTGTATCAGAGGAGAGTTTGCCACTGTTTTCCCTCCTTGTTTCTTCTATTCCTTTTTACGCCTTTAGGTTCCCATGCAAATGGTGTTCTAGTTGCAAAAAATCACTTGATAGCTGCGCTCGTGCTGCCCACTTGGTTCGTGTGTCCTCGTTAACATTTTTGTACCTTGTAAGATAAAGCGCAGTCGAACAATGATAAAAAAATATCATGGCGTCTACGATTTGGCGCAATACCGAATGAAAATGACGAATTTGTGCTGTAAGTGCAAATGATAGTTTGTTTTCATCAACTGCAACTGGATTCTTTGCAGAAACAAAACTTATCTTTGAAAATACCTTCCAAACGTAATACAGCAATTTTCGTAACTTCCGCAGTGTTTGTTATTTTTCCGTACAGCTGCATTTTTCGTCACTTTATTTTAAGTTTCGCTGCTAAACATCGTAGCTACTTTTGTATATTCAGCACTGGGAGTCCGTCAGTACTTTGTGTATTGTTCTCCAGCCACCGTTTCAGTCGTTTTTACGTACAATACACCTCTCCTGAAATCTATTTATATAATAATGCCAGATACAGTGCATTTCACCAGACTCTTTGACAAAGTTTTGTCTAACACGTATTTTGTGAACGTCTCTGGGCCTCACGTTATTGCATGATGCAATCATGAAAACTACAGTTGCCGTGATCATTGTCCTGTGCGTGCTGAGCATTTTTGTTAATGCTTCTCCGAGTGGCCGCGGAGGAAGAGGGGGGTAAGTGCTCGATTTCCAAGTATTTGTTTTTTACGAGTAATTTCGTCCAAAATAACCCTTTCACCAAAAATATTTGGGGAATTGAAATGCCGCCTTTCAGAGTGGGTGGCCCCTGCAAAATAAAAAAGGAGTGTTCGTAATATTCGATTGTCACAAAGAAAGTGATCAAAATTGAGGGATTCAAGTATGCAGCTGTTTGCGGTAAGGATCCATTAGGCCTAAAGGGGCCATGCATACAAAATGAAAGTTTTTTTTATTCTAGAGAGAGAGAGAGAGAACATCTTTATTGGCCGGCTAAATTAGTCGCAGATACCAGCCTCCTGTAGGGGAGGCAGCATCTATGACTGCTGGCGTTGGAGGGCCTCCATCGCGAACTGGACGGCTCCCCGTTGAGAGTCTAAGTCTTCCTTGCCCACCAAACGAGCAAGATGGGGTGGAAGCACGTCTGTTGGGTCCGGAGTCACAACACATGTCCATAGCATGTGCGCCATAGTAGCGCGACTAGCACTGCACAGCACACACACATCACTCGGCTGTAGTTCGGGGTGGACCCCTCTTTTATTCGAGAGATTTCGTGTTTTATAGTGCCCCCAGCGCTTTTCCAGATGCAAACGAAGTTTTATTCACTAAGAAATTATTCAATTTAAGTTAAAATTTTGAATTTCCCGCTAGGTCGTGTGTTTTCGTTGTCAGCAATGACATCACAGTAGCCGACCGCTCTAGATCGTTCGCAGATACGCGTGCTTACTGGCCGAAAAATTGTCGCATGGGTTCGTTCTTCGCTTGCGATTTCGGGTCTTTGAAAGTTTGAAGATAGATTGGACGCAATTTAAGGGACGTTTGGACGCATTTTTAGTAAAGGTTTTGACGCACTCCTGACGCAGTTTTGATGTGAGAAAGCTTTCGCGCTTCTTTCAACTTTCTTAATGAAGGGATGGGAAATTTCTTTAGGGTTACGTTTAAACCTGTGCACCAAGTGTTTTCACGGTATAGGTTGCTGAGTATCTGGCAGTTTTTGTTTTACCAGAACGTCCGACAGATATATCTAGCAGCACTTCAATTCTTACAATTCGTGAGCAGTGGATGGCACGTGTCCGTCACAATTTCCGTCGATGACCGGCGGAGGGAGCGACAGCAAAACAGAAAGAAAGGTGCCAGCCGAACCAGCGGAAAAATTTCCTGCGGTGGTGCTGCGTTCGCACCGCTTCCGATCTGGTTGCTACGTAGACGTCAAGCCGAAGCGGTGCCGAGTCGCCCCCTTCTACATGGCGGTCCCCTAGAAAAGTGTCGTCGCGACGCACAGTGCCACTCCTTGCACATAATATGAAATGCACAGCGACTGTATTGCCGTGGAGGCGGCAACGAGGGTGGCATGGGAATTGGGGATACTGGCAGAGTGCAAAAGTATGGACAGGCATTGGCGCCGTTGTTAAAGCTAGGAAACGTAGCATTTGACGTCGAACGCAACGCACGGTTGGCAGTTTGTTCGAGCGGCACGCGAGAAAGGCATTGTTGTTGCCTTCTAAGCAAAAGTAACGAGTCCGCATCGCACGGAGTATACATTTTACGAGTGAGGGGGATGAGACGTTCAGGCATTGCTAAAAATCCACCGATGGATTCAACGGTTTTTTTTTGTTTTTCTGGTGTGCACAGAGGTCACATAAATATCCTCTTTCTGCTCAATATCAACAGAGGTTTAAAGAGCGCAATGTTTTTTCTCATCTGCCAAGAAGCAGGGCCGAGTGGTTGCAATTTTTTGTTCGATACACTTCTGGCCCTGGTTTATATGCAGTGATGGAAGTGTGTTTCGAAATTCAGATATGTTCATAGAGTGTTCATACCCGCACTTATGGAAAGAAGTTGAACGATCAGTTTGCTTCTTCTAAAAGCATTTTGTGGTATATATCTTACGCTGTATGTAATGTCACCTCTTTCGAGTGACCGCCGCTACAAACTAGATGGCTTTCAACGACACTCAAAATCCCAAGTACAAAGAGCATCAATGCTTCTTTTTGCGATGCTTTGAAGCGGCCAATGGTCTGAACAGTTTTGTGATAATACAAATAACGTTTCTTTCTTACATCCCGGTAACCACACTTATTGAAATTCAAAGGATTGTAAAAACCCAGAGTTATTTAGGTTGTCGTAAGATGCTCGCGAAATAACTTTGTTATGAAACTTTTTATTAAGTAGCGGATGTCCGAACGGGTTCAGAGAAAAACAGGGGAATAGTCCAGACTTTGCTCAGATGCAAAGGCAAAAAATATGTTCATGAGCAGATACGCGACTAAAAGCGGAGAAAAATGATATGTACCACAATGTCATTTGGTTTAGTTGTTCCACTTTTTAATGCTTTCCTAAATGCGAAATACATTCCAGATATTCTTCTGCTCAATGGGTTATCTGTTGTCTTGATTTTAAGCCACGGTATACTAAAACCTAGACCAAGCCTAGCACCAGGAAAAAGAAAAAGGTCGGCGCCTACGATTTCTCACTGAATGTGTTTATTGCAACAAATAGTGTCCCTTCCAAATGACACAAAAAAACACATTTTATTACAAAACAAAAGATTTATTGGCGACTTCAGCACAGTTTGTGTTTTTGAACATTCCAAGTTAAGGATATCTGGCAACATATTTTCTTCTGCGGCATGTTACTTCGGAATATATTGCTGGCGCCACGCACGAAACTGTTTAACTTTCTGAGAAAACATTGACTGGAAGAAATTTATTTGTATAGAGTTTATTGTTTCTTAACAATGGGCGTAACTTTATACTTTACGTTCGCGCATACCGAGACATACGAACGAGCACGAAATTAATCACCTCCATTCATGGGACTTGTAGACTTTCACATTCAGTATACAAAGGCTGATGGAGGGCAGTTAGTTCACCTTGCCATTGCTGTTCAATAGGAAATAAATTCTAGTATCCTTACTGTTGTAAGTTCTTAAACAAGGTCGTCACCAGGAATTACACCTATATGCGGAGCAGACGTAGTAGCCTAATTGTATATTCTCTCAGTGTAATAGAACGAAGCAAAGTGTGTCCTCGGACCGACTCGCGACCGGTCATATGAACGACACTGAAATACCTTACGCAATTTGGGGTTTGAAGAAAGTGGTTTGCAACAAACCCATTTTATTTCTCCTGTTACCTCTACACAGAATATTTTCACAAAGACAAAGACGACACAGTTGCCTTGAAGAAAAACAAGTTCATTGGAGCGAACTTGCGCTCCCCTAACAACTCAAACAATACACAGGCGGCGAAGCAGCAGTCAAAGTGACGTGTGCGGGCGAGCGTCGGCGATTCGGATACCGCGGGGTCTCCTCTGCAGGCTTTTATCTTTCGGCGCGAGTGTTTATCGAACCGTCGATTTACATCTAGAACATTGTAGATAAAAGAAGATTATTCGAGGATCGTGACGTTAGCGCGAAACGCTCTCTCTATCAGAATGACATAACCCGTGTGCCATAAAATAAAGAATAGAACACGCGCTTCGCTTGGTACACAGATAACACAGCGGGGTGCGGCCGGGCAGCAAAAACAAAGCACAAACAAACAAACCCAATTGCAAGTTCGCGGCAGCACCCCACCTCCAAAAATGCATCGACCCGATGCTAAAATAAAACGGCAGTCCGAACAAACAACAACAAAAACGTCCGTCATCTTGCCCAGAAAGGTTTCAGGCAAACCACGGGGACGACTACGGGTCGCGTGCGTCGTCGTGATGTGCCGGAATCACAATCGGGGATCACTTCGTAGGTAAGTTGGCCAACAGGTTGTAGAATCCGGTAGGGTCCAAAATACCCTCGCAGAAGCTTCTCACTGAGTCCGCGTCGTCGGATGGGAGTCCAAACCAACACACGATCCCCTGGGTGGCACTCGGCGTCTCGGCGTCCGAGGTTGTAGCGGCCGGCATCCACCAGCTGCTGGTCCGTTGTACGAACTCAAGCGAGCTGGCGGGCCTCCTCCACATGCTGAACGCATCCTTGGACGTCGGCGTTGAGGTCGTCGTCTTCTACGTGCGGAAGCATGGCGTCAAGCATAGTGGTCTGCCGTCTTCCGTAAGCAAGCTCTAACTGTGTCATCTGCGTAGTTTCTGTAGTAGCCAACGTATGACGCGCCGTACTGACGTCACAGGCTACGTCATGGGCTCTGTACTTATATTGGCATGCGACCCGCTTGCTTATCGCATTAAACCTTCGCCACCAACAGAGTCCAGCGTCGCCTTGCTCGCCGGCTACAACAGATGGCGACGAGATATGGAACAGGCTCAACCGAACGGCGGGGGCGGATCCCGTGAGCAACGACAGCTGGAAGGCGAAAGGCAAGGTATGGCGAAGATGTGGGAATTTGACGCCTTCATAGAAGAAGGAGACGAAGATTTCGCTTCGTACGTAGAACGGTTTGGGCACTATTGCAAAGTAGCGGGCGTACGAAGAACTTAAAAAGTCAGCCTTCATCTCTGCCAAAGAAAGCGTACAAGACGCTCAAGGACCTGCTTCTACCGGCAAAGCCTGAAGAGAAGACGTTCGAGGACTTGGTGAAAGTGCTGAGTGACCACTACGAGCCTTCAAGTCAAGTCATTGCGGAGCGCTTCAAATTCAACAGGAGGTACCAAGGAGAAGGGGAGTCCGTCGCGGCATTTGCAGTCACGCTGAAACACATGGCAGCCAAGTGCAACTACGGTACGTTTCTCGACGACACTTTACGGGACCGGTTCGTCGCTGGGTTACGGAATTCCACCATTCAGACGGGTTTACTGAAGAGGAAGGAGTTGACGTTCGAATCGGCCTGCGTTTTTGCTAAGAGCGTTGAACTGGCGGAGCGGGAGTCGAGGGGATTCCGACCAACTGCGAGTACGGATGCCGACGTGCACGCTCTAAAGAAGACGGGAAAGAAACCGGAGTTTGCCAGCGAGCCGAGAAACAGTTCAAAGCAAAGCTACTATCGATGCGGTGAAGAGCGTGACGCCTGTTGCTGCCGTTATCGGAAATTCAAATGCCATCTTTGCAAGCGCATGGGACATTTGGCGCGCATGTGCAGATGCAAGCAACCGGCGCCTAACACCGTCCATTACGCGAACGACGGAGCGAGCGGAGGCACAGAACTTCTGCTGCACGGTGTGTATCTGGTGGGCACGAAAAAACAACCGTATGAAGTTGAAGTGCAGATAGCAGGCAAGCTTGTGAAGATGCAAGTAGATACGGGGGCAGCCGTATCACTCGTTCCGGAATGCGTTTACCGGCAGCTAAAGCAGCCGCCGCAGCTTGCGAAGTGCGATATGAAGCTCAAGACTTACGGCGGAGCAACGCTAAAAGTCAAAGCCAAGCGGAAGTTTTGGTCGACTACAAGGGACAGCGGAAAGTTCTGCCAATCATCGTGGTACCAGGAGACAAGCCAGCACTCCTAGGGCGCGACTGGATTGCGAACCTCGGAATGGACCTAAACAGCATTCACGAGGTGCACGCGCAACCGTCTGTCGACAGCATCCTGGGAAGGTATGCCAGTGTTTTTTCACCTGGTCTAGGGTTGATAAAGGGTTACCAAGCAAAGCTGGTTCTTAAGGAAGGAAGCATGCCAGTCTTTTGCAAAGCGCGGTCTGTGCCGTATGCCATTCGTGAACCTGTCGAGCATGAGCTAGGAAAATTGCAAAGGGATGACGTACTGGTGCCCGTACCCCGCAGCGACTGGGCCACGCCGCTGGTAGCTGTTCACAAGCCAGACGGAACAGTGCGATTGTGTGGAGACTATAAATTGACGGTGAATCCATGCGTGAAGACAGACCATTACCCACTGCCCGCGGTGGAAGATTTGTTCACGACACTGGCTGGGGGCAAGGTTTTCACCGTTCTGGACCTTTCGACGGCATATCAGCAAATTGAGGTACACCCTGACTCGAGACCTTTGCTGACTATAAACTCTCACATGGGGTTGTTCCAGTATGTTCGGATGCCGTACGGAATCTCAAGTGAACCTGCAGTTTTCCAGGCAATCATGGACGAGCTGCTGAAGGGACTACCGGGAGCGGTATGCTACCTCGACGACGTCCTCATCACGGGAGCATCGCATACCGAATGCCTGGCCCGGGTGGAAGCAGTCCTGCAGGTTTTCATGGAACACGGCGTCAAAGTGAGAAAGGAAAAATGCAAGTTTTTCTTGAATTCTGTCAAATATCTTGGGCATATCATTGACGAAACTGGTGTGCACCCGAAGCTTGAAGCCATAAGGAAAGCACCCACACCTAAGAACATCAGTGAGCTTAAAGCTTACCTGGGAATGATAACTTTTTATTCCAAGTTCATGCCAAACATGTCTTCTAGACTAAAGCCTCTGTATGAGCTGCTTCAGAAGAAAAAGAAGTGGGTCTGGTCCGCAAAAGAAGAAAAAGCCTTCGTGGAGAGCAAGAGCCTCCTTACGCAAGACAGCGTACTAACATTCTATGACCCAAAGAAGCCTCTCGGGTTAGTCTGCGACGCCTCTCCTTACGGGGTTGGCGCAGTGTTGTTTTATGTCGTGAACGGGCAGGAAAGGCCGATAGCTTACGCATCACGCACTCTGAGCAAGGCCGAAAGTGGCTACGCACACATAGAAAAGGAAGCTTTGGATGTGGTTTTCGGAATCAAACAGTTTCACAAGTATCTTTATGGCCGTGAGTTCACCATTTATTCCGTTCACCTTCCCCTGGAGGGACTACTTGGGCAAACAAAGCCAATTCAGCAAATGGCAGCAGCACGCATGCAGCGCTGGATGCTAGTAGTAGCTGCATATCGCTATAAATGGGTGTACAGAAAGGGAGCCCAAGTAGCGAACGCGGACGCGTTATCGCGATTACCGCTTCCGAACGACGCCGATGAACGCGAGTACGTTCACTTCTTTTCAGCAGTAGAAGCCGTACCACTATCTGCGGAAAAGATAAGTGACGAAATCCAAAAAGACTCAGTTTTATCGAAAGTGCTAATATATGTTTTGAATGGATGGCCATCATACGTTTCAGAAGACAACATAGCCCCATTCTTCTCGCGGAAAGAGGAACTGTCGGTAGATTGTGGTTGCATAACATGGGGAACTCGGGTTGTTATACCTGAAGCTTTACAATCCGAAGTCTTGTCGCTTTTGCATGAAGGGCATCCAGGTATCACTCGCATGAAAATGCTATCAAGAAGCCATGTGTGGTGGCCAAAGTTGTGTGACCGCATCGAAGAAACGGTAAAAGGTTGTTCGACTTGCCAACTAACTCGGAACTCTGCGCCGCACGTTCCGATGTTATCGTGGGGATGGCCAACCCGCAGGTGGCAGAGAGATCACCTGGATTTTGCCTACTACAAGAACGACTGGTTTTTAGTGCTTGTCGATGCGCACTACAAGTGGGTGCATGTTCTGCACATGAAGTCCACTACAGCACAGGCGACTGTTGAAAAACTACGCACTTTTTTTGCTGCTTTTGGGCTTCCAGAGAGAATTGTGACTGACAATGGTCCCCAATTTGTGTCTGCTGATTTCACAAATTTTCTCAAATCGAATGCAGTGCAGCACACCAGGACACCCCCTTACCACCCAGCTTCAAATGGCACTGCGGAGAGGCTTGTCCAGACCATCAAGCGGACCTTCATCAGACAGCTACGGGACGAGCAGAACACGGGAGTGACTCGGACGATGCAACATCGCGTAGACCAGTTCCTGTTCACCTACCGAAACACACCGTGTTTGACGACCGGTAAGACGCCAGCCGAACTGTTTCTCTCATGGAGGCCACGCACGAGGCTGAGCATCTTGCATCCGGAGCTAGCGAAACGTGCCGAAGCAAATATAGCTCGAAGACAGTGCCAGGAAACCCATACTTCATGGAGGGAGTTCGAGGTTGGCGACAACTTTCGCGTGCGAGGAAACCGACCGAACGATCCACGTTGGTTGGAAGGAATAGTTGTGCGACGAGTTAGCAAAGGAACATACATAGTCCGAATCGAAGACCACGATCGCTTTCTGCATGCGGACGATATTGTTCCTAATACATGCTTTGCTCCTCTTCCCAGAAGCATGTGGATTCCTGAGCAACCCCGCATAGCACAGCCGGTCGCCACTCCGTCACAACGCGACAGTGACACCGCATCGCCGCCGGACGGGCCTGCACCAGAGCAACGGCTTCCGCCAGCTGATCGAGCCAGCGTGACGGAACTGCCAGCACAGCAAGCGCCTGACGCCAGCTCCCAAGAAACTGTGGAGCCACCTGAATTGCGACGAAGCACAAGAATTCGGAAGCCTCCCGAACGTTTTGGCTACGCTGCTAAATAAAGGGGGAAGGGATGTAGTAGCCAACGTATGACGCGCCGTACTGACGTCACAGGCTACGTCATGGGCTCGGTACTTATAGTGGCATGCGAGCCGCCTGCTTATCGCATTAACCCTTCGCCACCAACTGAGTCCAGCGTCGCCTTGCTCGCCGGCTACAACAGTTTCTTGGATAGCCGTGTTGTACGCAAACGTGACATATGGGAGCACCTCGTCCCAGGTTTTATGTTCAACGTGGACGTACATAGACAGCATATGCGCAATGGTACGCCGTCGTTCTTCGGTGATCCGTGTTGCTTTAGCGTAAGATTCCTTGCATCAGCTCCGCAGTAAAGGCTGTTCCGCGGTCCGTGATGAGGACTTCAGGAGCGCCGTGTCACAGCACAACTTGGTTTATGAAGAACTTCGCCACTTCTTTTGCAGTCCCCCTCAGAAGAGCGGTGGTCTCTGCGTAGCGCGTGATGTAGTCTGTCACTACGACAGTCCACTTCTTGTCGGATCGTTACGTAGGAAACGGCCCCAGAAGCAGAAGGTCCATTGCAATCTGCTGGAAGGGCCTCGATGGGACGGCGATCGGCTGTAGAAGTCCGGCGGGTCTCGTAGGCGGTGTTTTTCGTCGCTGGCAGTCACGGCAGCTCCGGATGTAGTGGGTGACGTTGGATGTAAGGCGGGGCCAGTAGTACTTCGCCTTGATTTTGCCAATTGTGCGGTAACGTCGAAGTCTTGCCGGCGCAAGCTGCACCGCCCAAGACGCCCGGAGGGGTCCTTCAAATTTGCGAGCCAACACAGCGCATGGTGGTCTGTCACAACCTTGAATGGTCTAGCATACACCTACGGGCGAAATTTTGAAATCTCCCATATAACAGCGAGGCACTCTTTCTCAGAGGCTGAGTAGTTTTTCTGCTCCTTCGACAGACCACGGCTTGCATAGGCGATTACTTTCTCGCAACCGCTTTGCTTTTGGACGAGGACGGCACGCAAGCCTATATCACTGGCGCCCGTGTGCATTTCCGTTTCGGTGCGTTCGTCGAAGTGAGGGAGCACGGGCGGGCTTTGCATGCGTTTTTGCAGCTCGCAGAATGCTTTTTCTTGGGCGTTTTCCCAGCTGAAAGGGGTGCTATTTTTCATCAAGCGCTTGGCTCTGCAATGCGTGCGAAGTTTGCGGCGAAGCGCCGGTAGTATGCGCACAGTCCGAGAAATCTTCGCACGCCCTTCTTGTCTTTAGGTCTTGGGAAGTTGGCTATGGCCACGGAGCAAGAATAAAATAGGAGGGGAAACTTAGCTTCGAACGTCAAGTTTCCGGCATCTGGCGACAATCGAAGGAAGTTCGCGGTCATCGCCACGGCCGGCGCGTGTTCTGTTCGCTCTCGCCCAGTCCAACCCGGCCGCTGCATCGCGTTGGCATTTCGCCGGCCGCCAAAACATTCCGTGGCCGAAGCGAGAGTGTGCGCGCTCTTCTGCGGTTCCGTTGGCTGAAGAGCCTGCCTTCACGATTAATTTTCTGTCAAATATAAACCGGCCGGTACGAGCAAATTAAAGGGGCATTTTCTTTTAATGCGTAAGCAATCTTGCGCGAGCACCAAGCCCAAAATACAAATGTGTAAAGGTAAAAAAATGTAAAACCTGTAAACGAACGGCCTTATCTCGCGTGCGATGCGCTCGAAGCGAGTTGAGTGCACCGGCCGAGTTGAGTGCACGCACGCATGCGCGCGCGTGCTACGTCCGAGATAAACGCGCATTCCGTTCCCGCGTCGCGCAGCAGCTCGAGCGCATAGTGATTCACGCCTTGTGGTCAATGCCGCAAACAAGAGTATTGCTTTTAATACATTCAAACAGGTGCCGCTGTCAAATTGTTCGCCGCCGCAGCTGTGGAGCTCCATAGGTCGCCGTAGTTATCATTGTGACATTATCTGGTCGCTCGATCGCGCCGGCCGCAATAGGCGTTTCCTCTCCTATATATTCTTGCTCCGTGGCTATGGCTGAAGTTTTTGTCCGGTCAGGCAGGACTCCTCCGGCGTTGACGACGTGGCCCAAAAACTTGAGTTCCTCGTACGCGAAACGGCACTTTTCAGGCTTCAGTGTTAACCCCGACGTACGAATGGCCTCGAGTTCAGACTCCAACCTCGCAAGGTGTTCGTCAAAAGTTCGGGCGAATAACACAACGTCTTCGAGGTATACGAGGCAGGTGTGCCACTTCAGGCCAGCTAGTACAGTGTCCATGACTCTTTGAAACGTTGCTGGTGCCATGCATAACCCAAAAGGCATCACCTTTAACTCGTATAGGCCGTCGTCCGGGGTTATAAATGCAGCCTTCTCTCGGTCTATCTCGTCCACTTAAATTTGCCAGTAGCCGGTCTTCAGACCCATCGATGAGAAGTACTTCGCGTGGCAGAGGTGGTCGAGGGTGTCGTAGATTTGGGGGAGGGGGTACACGTCCTGGTTGTTGATTTTCTTCAGTCGCCGGTAGTCAACGCAAAACCCTAATGTGGCGTCTTTTTTCTTCACCAGTACGACCGGCGCAGCCCAGCGGCTTTTCGATGGATGTATAATGTCGTCGCTGAGCATGTCGTCGACTTGGGTCCGGATGGCTTCCCGTTCGTGTGAAGAGACGCGGTATGGTGACTCTCGGGTAGGTCGGGCTCCATCTTCGGTTATTATTGGGTGCTTCGCTAGAGGTGTCTGACGTAGTTTTGAGTTCGACGGAAAACACTCTCTGTAGCAACGCAGCAAATCCAATAATCTCTTTCGTTCTTCTTGCGGTAACGCCGGATTCACGTCGAAGTGATTCGCAAGTTCGACGGTATCTTCAAGCTTCTTCAAGATGCTATCTTCAAGATAGCACACGGCCGGGCAGCAAAAACAAAACACAAACAAACCCAAAGACAAGTTCGCGGTAATATATACGTGCCATATTCGTCAGTATCATGGTAATTGCGCTACGTTTACTGCTACTGCGAGGTATTTAAAATTGTGAAGATGGCCTTTAGAAGGCAACAAAAAATGATTGGTTGCAGCCTCCCACGATGAAAAAGCTCTGTGGGGAGCGCAGTTTGCGCGAGCTCGGTCATGACTACCTTGTGCATAATGTAAATACCGTGATCGCATCTCTGTAAATAGATCTCTTCACCATAAACCATGCATTGTCTCATCTCTGTCCTGGTGCCCCGTAGCAATGTACACAAAATTTTTGGATCTCAAGAGCACCTTGTCTATATTCAGTGTTTCCTTTTCTTTCCTATTAGACTTAGTACGTGTATATGAGGCACTCGAGTAAAAAAAAAAAAAAAACTCTCGTGAATCCTTCTTTATATTATCTGTGACCAAACTTACTGACAGTAATTTCTGGAGAGCCAGAAAAAAGTATATAACGATTATACTGAATCTGACACTGTTCAACTACTTTGTTTGAACATGCTGCTTTCATAATTCTTCAACTTTAAACTGACAAACATGGATGGCACTGCAAACGGTCTTTGAAAATAGCCGGTAATCGCTGAGGAATCGCGTCGTAAAAATATTGGTGCTATCAGGAGTTTGAGCTTAGCTTGCTCTTTACTTTCGCTCCTGTACAAAATACCTCACATACGAGAAAATATCACAAATAGTAGATACGCTTAATACGACGTATACCTTGCTTTTTAATATAGAATTTGAGATTGCATCCCTGATTCTGGGGTAGCTGTGACGTGTACCAGTCTGCTTGCTGGCGGTTTTTAAAGTAAGAGGAAGAAACGAGAACAAACAAAGACAGGAAAACACGCTGCAGCAGAACAGAAGCTGGTCAAAAAAATTTGCGCCAAAAGACAAAGAAACCGAAGGGACCAGAGAGGCTCAACTACGATGTAGGCGTAGAAAGTTGCTAATAAGCATCACCGGGCTTTCACCTACAAATCACGTTAAACCAGGTGTAAGTGCCCAAAGAATATTTATTTATTTATTTATTTATTTATTTATTTATTTATTTATTTATTTATTTATTTATTTATTTATTTATTTATTTATTTATTTATTTATTTATTTTTTATTTTTTATTTTTTATTTTTTATCTATTATACCCTCAGGGCCCGAAGGAATTACAGAGGGGAGTAGGTAATACACAAATACAGTAAGTGAAATTAGAGGCAATATAAAGCCCAAAACATTTAGTAATTATACAATGTTAGCTAGGTAACAAAGCAAATAAATAAGTACAGTACACAGTAATTAGAGGCAAGTAAGTACAATATGTTCCTAATATACGAAGTTAGCTCAGGTGCTTTTGAACAATACCGGATTTTGTATGCAGAGAATGGAGTCGGGAAGGTGGTTCCAGCCTGTGGCTGTCCGCGGAAAAGTGACTATGAGAAGGCGTTAGTCCTTGCATGGGGTATCCTGACTTTATTTGAGTGGTCTAAATGAGCAGAAATGTAATGAAGCGCTTGAATACATTCACTGCGTAGTTGAGGGTGATAGAATATTTAATGGAAAAGACACAGACGAAGAACTTTACGACGGAACGCTAGAAATGGTAGGTTAGCGCTCAATTTCATGTGTGTGACACTGGAGGTGCGTTTATAATCGGATAGTATGTAACGGGCCGCGTTATTCTGAACTCATTCTACTTTTTGAGTCAGGTTGACTTCGTTTGAATCCCAGAGTAATGCCGCATATTCAAGCTTCGGCCGAACCAGCGTCTTGTAAAGTAGTAGTTTTAGTGAGGAAGGTGCTCTTGAAAAATTACGTCGAAGGTATCCTAATGCCCCGTTAGCGCTATTGACGACATAATCCGTGTGAATGTTTCATGTAAGGTCAGCTGATAGGTGAACACCTAGGTATTTATAACATGACACATTTTTTTAGAAGGGATTTTTTAACAGAGTACGAAGGCAGCTCTTGAGTAGTTCGGGACACACGCATGTACTTGCACTTGTTAGTGTTTGGTTCCATGCACCAGATTTTACACCAAGATGTTACAGCATTTAGATCTGCTTGTAATGTTGTGGTGTCGTTGTCGGAGATTATTAGCCGATAAATTACACAATCATCGGCGAACAAATTGATGTGGGAAGAAACGCAAAACGGTAAATCGGTAATGTAAATTAGAAAAAGAAGAGGACCCAATACCGAGCCCTGGGGAACACCTGAGCGAACGCCGCTGGGCTCGAAGTCATAATTGCTGGCTGAAACGAACTGGAAGCAATTAGTAAGGAAAACTTCTAGCCATGTTAGTAGCTTGTCATCTAGGTTAAGCGAGCGCAGTTTATGTAGGAGTAATTTGTTAGAAACTTTATCGAAAGATTTAGAAAAGTCTAAAAAATGCAATCAGAAACGGAGTAGTTGTCGAGACTGAGCTTAAGCTTATGTGTAAAGAAAATTAGCTGTGTTTCACATGAATAGGCCTTTCGAAAGCCATGATGCCATTTAGAGGAAAATGAATTTGACTCCAGGAATTTACTGAGATTTGAAAATAGGATGTGCTCGAGGATTTTACACGAAATTCTGGTTAGGGAAATGGGCTTGTAATTGAGCGTGGAATGTTTGTTACCGGTCTTATGTAGGGGAACCACCTCCCGATTTTGAATTAAACAGGAAGGACACTTTCGTCGAGGGTTTGCTGGAGAAGTTTTGTTAATATAACTGAGGTGTAGGTACATGTGTTAGTTAAAAATGTTGGGCATATTTCGTCACAACCTGGAGCAGAGGCAAGTTCAGTGTTTCCTAGGCCAAAGTTATAATCTCAGACTCTCAGCAGGCGTGCCGCAACTTTTCCAACGGTCGCTTGCACGTCACAACACTTCGACTAATCAATCAGAGACTACCAACGAGACCAGTGAGGATTGTATGGGCACCAGCTCATAGCGGAATCCCCGGCAACGAGATCGCCAACCTCGTGGCTCGAGATTTGACCCGCCGAGCCAGCGCTGGTGAAGCCGAAGCCCAGCCCGAGCGCATGCAACCTCTTGTCACCTACCAGGAAATCACGCAACACTATAGGCTGTCCCGTAAAACCTACTCTTCACCACACAAATCGCTACCGAGCGATCAGGAAAGGTTACTGCGTGCCCTGCAGGTCAACACCTTCCCGCATCCCACCAGACTACACCGCTTTGACCGGACACACGTTTCTCCCCTTTGCCGCTTCTGTGGAGAGCCTGGGACTCTCAGACACATAGTGGGCGGCTGCGACAAGTCCACCCTAGACCCCCCCAACATTCACCTTTCCACAGAGCTTTGGGAGAGAGCCTTGGCCAGCTCCGGCCTCGAAGATCAGCTGCGCCTGATCGAAAGGGCTGTCGACGCGGCCCGAGCTCAAGGCATCCTGGAATGAGGACGCCTCTCTCAAGCATTTTCTAGATTAATTAAAGTTTATTCTCTCTCTCTCTCTCTACGCCACCCACGTCGACAGTGATAGGTGCCATTACGACATAGTCATAGTAGAGGGTGGCAGGTAAGGGA
Source organism: Haemaphysalis longicornis (assembly GCF_048455015.1). Taxonomy (NCBI): domain Eukaryota; kingdom Metazoa; phylum Arthropoda; class Arachnida; order Ixodida; family Ixodidae; genus Haemaphysalis; species Haemaphysalis longicornis. The sequence goes on from NW_027526407.1 coordinate 143,675,908, forward strand.
GAATTAGTGTTTCGGCCGAAGTTGCTTGTACATGCGGCATTAAGAGCTGCTGCGCATTTATGAGAAGGGATAGCTGTTGCATCCGTGTCCATTAGTGTTAAGTTATCGCTACTACTCGGATTGATAGTACGCCAAAATTTTTTGTGCCCGTTGTTAATAGGCGTGGCAATGTGCTTTGTAGGAAGTTGGAAGACGAGGAAGAAGTCGGTTCGGTCTGCCGGTTATCCTAGCTGCCTCGCAATTTCTTCGCTTTTTGTGCTGTTCCAAGCCTTCAACCCCTTCCCGCCTCCGCGCGGCCTCCTGTTAATCACCCGGAAACGCCAAGGCGGCGGAAACACCGCATCAAACGGCTTGCTGAGGCCGGTGAGCGGACCCTGCTGCTCGGCAGGGTGCCGCCACTGCATGCGCTCTATGCGGCCGTAATGGACTGTATTGGCCAGAGCATGTCCGCTCCCCCGGGACCGAACGAGTCTGCTTCAGCTGCGTCACGCGGCACACCGGGCCCTACAGACCCGGACTGTCCACCAGCCTCCAAAAAGCATGCTATCGTCAATGCTCCGGATGCTGCTGCCACTCCTGATGACAACGTGGAAGAAATGGACCAAACATTCACAGCTCTCTCGTACAAGAAAAAGCGAACCACGGGAATCCTTCTCGTGTTTAAACCGGCAGAAACAGGGTGCAGTCTCTGGAGAGCAAACCCTAACGTCGTCGCAGAGGAGGTCGTGACATCGGCACAAGAAAAAGTTTTGACTCATCGCCTGAACAAGGATGGCAGCCTGATTGTCACCGTGTCATCTTTGACTCCGGGTAATCGTCTTCTCCAGGTATCAACCCTTACTGGCACGGTGGTTGAAGCTCGAGTTCCGCAGTCCTACTTGGCGACCTACGGGAGAATTGAAGTCGTCCCTCTGGAATACTCGGATGAGGAGCTTGGGAGCTACGTACGTGACCAAGAAGTTCTATCTGCTCGCAGGCAAGTTTCCTACTCACGCACCGAGGACAACGTCATTGTTGAAACTCGCCGGCGATCCGTTATTCTAGAGTTCCGGTCTGGCACGCCACTACCTGCACGAGTGTTCCTTGGCTTCTGCAGCTTTCCCGTAACAGAATACATGGGTACAGCCACCCAGTGTTTCAAATGTCAAAGGCATGGCCATATCGCCAAAAATTGCAGAGGGCCAGTACGCTGTAAGATCTGTTCCGGGTCTCACTCGTATAAAGACTGCATGTCACGGGCCCAACCTCGGTGCCCTAACTGTGGCGGGCCGCATCCTGCGTCGTACGGAGCTTGCCCAAAGAAAAAGGCCGCAACTCTTGCTCGCAATGTAGAGCAAATTCAGGGCAAAATTCCAAGTCGACGTGAACCTCCGCCGAACCCAGATCTAGTCTTTACCAGTGATATGCAATCGACGCATGACCTACCAATTCAAATTGCATCTCCAGAAATGTCCTATGCGGGTATAGTCCAAGAACAGTCACCGACCAAAAATTCAAAAGTCCCTTCTGGTGCTAGTTCTCAGGACCAATCCTCTCCCTCTATGCGGCGCTCTCGAAGAGACCATGAGGAATCAACAAGCCCAACCGGCCAGACCGACATTGTAAACTTGCTTATTCCTATGCTCTTCGCAGCCATCAAGGCACTCCTACGGGCTAACTCTTCCTCTCGGCACTTCCCTGAAGTCGAGGCTGTTCTGGCTCTCGATCCTCTAATAGCCTCTAGCTTCACGACGCAGCAGCGAAATGGAATATCCCAACAATGACGACTCAGCCGCCGTCCCCATTTCCGAAAACGTCTATAAACACCCATCTCAAGAACTGTACAATTTTTCAGTGGAACGCCCGTGGCTTGCGTTCGAAACTGGCCGACTTTCGGGAACTATTACGTTTATACCAATTTCAATTTGTCGTGATATCTGAATCTCGCGTTGGAGATCCATTTCGTTTAAAGAATTATTATATTCTTCATTTGCAACGTTTAAATGGTGTTAGCCGGCTGTTCATAGGTTTTCGCAATGATGTACCTGCTGCAGCAGTGGCCGTCCCACCTCATCAAACCGAAGAGTACGTCTGTGCGAGGACTGTAATTGGCACTCAACCATTCACATTCATTGCTGCCTACCTAAAGCCAGGGACTGCCTTCGATGCTTCCAGGCTTGAAAGTATCATTACCAGCACTCCTCCACCACACCTAATCTGCGGCGATTTCAATGCACACAACGAAATTTGGGGGAGCACACAATCAAATTCCCGTGGAGCAAAACTCGCCGAGCTGATGATGAAATATTGTATCGTTCCTGAAAAACGCAGCTATCAGCAGCTGCATTGATATATCGTTTGTATCAAGCCATTTTGTACGAAAATTTGCTTGGTCAACTGATTTAGAAACGCGAGGAGCGATCACTATCCCGTTCTCATATCCTCTCACAATTCGGCTGTGCGTCGAGGTGGAAAGAGGATCAAACTCACGGACTGGGAAGCCTACACAGCCCGCGTAAATATCAGAATTACGGCGGCAACTGGAGACGACGACCTGATTCCAACCATGACAAACTGCCTTCAGAAGTGCTCCCGATCCACGATTGAGCGTCTCAACCTGAAGCCAGACCAAGAGTATGAAAGGTTACGAGCCCTTCGCAGGCGTGCGGAACGTAAGGCACGACGCACAAAGAAATCAGAAGACGCCCGAGAGGCTCGCAGAATGCAGAGGCAGGTAAGACGCCACTTGGAAACGCTGAGCAGACAGCGATGGCGGGACTTCTGCTCAAAACTGGACGTTCGCAAGCCTCTATGGCAAATTTGGTGCGTCGTTAAGGGAATGCGGAGCGATATTCAGCAGCTGCACCCATTCCGCGCGCTATCATTGCACGACGACATTTCAGTAAAAGAGGCGGCTGAAGAGTATTGTAGGTTACTGTGTATAAGATCAGTACCGCCAACGCGCCCCACAAGTGCCCCCTCTGAAATCCCGCCTGCGGCTTGCCCCGCCATCGACCTTCCTTTTTCCATATACGAACTCCACGCCGCAATTTCTCGTGTGAACAAACGTTCTTCACCGGGTCAAGACGAAATAACTTACGAGGCCATTTCTCACCTGTCCCATCACTCTCGATTGCGTCTCCTAGAATACTATAATTCAATCTGGCTCTGTGGCACAGTACCTCCCCAATGAAAACTAGCTAAGCTAGTGGCCATCCTAAAACCCGGTAAACCACCAACGACTTATGACTCTTTCCGACCAATAGCTTTGCTAAGCTGTGTCGGCAAAATTATGGACAAAATGATATTCAGGAGATTGGCCTGGTACCTCGAGAGCAAAAACCTCTATCCGCCTCAGATGAACGGCTTTTGTGAAAATAGAGCAGCCATTGACAATGTGATTGCTCTAGTTTCATCTCTGGAAGAAGAAAAATATAATGGATATGTTCCTATTGCCGTGTTTTTAGACATTAAATCGGCATTTGATTCAGTTTTTCATGATGCCATTCTGACATCCCTTGCTGTTTTTGGGTTTGGTGTACGACTTTACGTTTGGATTTCAAGTTACCTGCAAGGGCGACGACTTCCTACTATAGTATAAAAAAAGGAGTACCTCAATGAGCCGTCTTGAGCCCTCTGCTATTTAACCTTACTCTTACCCACCTAAAGCAAGTACTCCCACCTGGTGTCAACGTCACACTTTATGCGGGCGATATCTGCATCTGGAGTGCGTCGCGATCGCGTCGTACCACGCAGCAAAGGCTGCAGAAAGCTCTCGCAAAAATACCTGCGTACCTTTCACCGAGAGGACTCCACCTATCTTCCGAGAAAAGTGTCGCCATTGCTTTCACTCGCAAGCACATGAAACGATATCCACTGGTTCTCGGTGGCCGCACCCTGCAATATGTGCGAACCCACAGATTCCTCGGAATTTTAATAGACCGGAATCTTTCCTGGGGTCCTGAAGTGAAGGAACTCCGTATAAAAATCATCGCCATCTCAAAAATCCTGGGGTATCTCGCCGGCAGTCGCTGGGGCAGTGACCGTCGCTCTATGGTACGGCTTTGCAAAGCCTATGTCGACGGTCTATTGCGTTACAGCCTCCCTGTCCTCCAGAAGCTCCCGCCCACAAGCAGAAAGCAGCTAGATGCGGCCAGAAACAACTGCCTCCGCATCTGCCTCGGCCTCCCGAAAGGGTCGTCGTGCCTAGGTACGATCGCTGAATCTGGCTGTCTGCCTCTGGACGTGATTCGACTCCAGGAGACTGTGCGAATACATCTGCGACATCGACTGCACGCCAAGAGCCGTATGCTAACACGCATGGTTGAAGATGGTAATTCGAGTTTCGGGCAAACACTCAGGACATTAAATCTTTTTGTTCCCTCCCAGGCACCAAAAGCAATGCCGTCTAATTTTCCACCCTGGACCCTTTCGCCCATACACATCAGATGCAGCATCCCCGGAATCGACTCCAAAAAGAGCATGCCTCAAAGCGTACTCTTACAATTAACACTTCAGCATATCAGCCGGCTGTACTCTGACGCAAACCACATTTTCACAGATGGCTCCTGCACACCTGAGCGCAGTTCCTCCGGAATATTTATTCCCTCTACTGACCAGACGTTCTCCTATCGCCTCGAGCGTGCGACATCATCGATGACCGCCGAGCTTTACGTCATCAAGGAAGCTATACGCTACATTTTACGCCAGCAGCCAAAGCAATGGACTGTTTTCACAGACTCGAAGGCGGCTCTCCAAAACCTGCGACGCAGCGACTGCTTCACCCTACATGAACATGCCTCTCGCAACATCACACACCTGCACCACCTTGCCAACGACGCGGGACACCGTATAACGTTTCAGTGGCTTCCCGGTCACTGTGGTGTTTTAGGAAATGAGAAGGCGGACGAAGCTGCTCGCAGGGGCCTGGAAATGCGCAATGTGAGGATGATTTTTTTCACTAAGCGTGATGCCCCAACTATGGCGAAGGCGCTCGTTTTAATGGAACGGAACCGCCTCTGGTCCCTTCCAGAGCACCACCATGCCGTCCTACGCTACATAGACCCTGAGCTCAGGATGAGGTTGCCAGAGGTACTTCCGTGCCGATTAGAGACATTATATCCCCGACTTCGTCTCAATGCAGCGCTTACGAAGGCATACCTTTTTCGACTTGGTGTCACCACAAATCCTTACTGCGACAACTGCGGGTCACCGGAAACCGTGAAGCATTTGTTGCTGGAATGCTCTGCATACATACACGCAAGATGCAGTCTTGCGCAGAAACCAGAGCGCCTCAGCCCAGGACCAATGACCTTGAAAGTACTTCTTGGTCCATGGTCATCTCCACCAGCTCAACGCCAAGTACTGGAGGCGTTGTTGGACTATCTGGACGAGATTGGCGTCACTGCAGTAATTTAGAGTTTAGAAGACAGACTTTGTAATCTCACTACTCCCAAACTGAGTGTCATTTTCTTGTTATTTTTATGTCTTCTTTTATTTCTTCTCTTTCTTCCTCCTTCTTCTGCCCTGTAATCTATGGGGCCTTTTCTTTCCCCCTCCCCTTCCCCCGCCGAGTAGCATGTCGGTGTCGCAATTCCCGTAAACATCTCGAGCTTCTTTTCTAATAAAGAGCCTTCTATCTCTCTTTGAAGGAAGTTAATCTTAGCGTTCTTTTGTGCTGCTACCTAAGCGTCGTGCGCGGTGTTATAGGAAGACCAGCGCGAAGGGGATGAAGATTGCTTCGCTGATTTTTACAGGCGTTTTTTTTTTTTGTTAGATAACCTTTTAAATGAACGTTGTACCACGGCGCTTTTTGATTACATTGAATAGTATAAGTAGGAATGAATTTTTTTGTTAGCTCACTCACATTTGCTGCAAACAAATCCCAGTTCTCTTGTACGCTTCGTTTATCAAAATTAATCAAAAATGTTTCAAGAAAAGCGGCTAACTGGTTATTGATAGCTTCAAAGTTAGCTTTTTGTTGTTACGTATAACTTTGGTTGATGTTGCCGCTTTTGTACGTGACATGTCAATAAAGAACGATAATAAAGAATGGTCGCTCAAACCGGGTAGGTAACTAATTGCTGATATTAAGTCCGGCGTGGAGGTTAATACGTGGTCAAGAGTGTTTGTAGTGGTCTGAGTAGTTCGGCTTGGTTTCTTGACAACTTGGGTGAATGAGAATGTTGTGCAAAAGTCTACATATTCCTTGGCTAGCGAAGTAAAGGGGATAATAGTGGGGGAATCTGTATACCAGGTTATGTTGGGAAAATTAAAATCACCGAGCAAAAATATGGGGAGATTCGGGTAGCGGGTTCGAACAGAGTAAGTAACATCATGTAGCTCGTTAACAAAAGTGGTACTGTGCGTTGGGGGACAGTAACATACAGCTAAGACTACATTCTGATAACCTAGTTCTACGACTGCCCAGGCAGTCTCTAAGTCATTCTGCACATGTATGTATGATGATGGTAAGTTATTGGAAATGGCGAGAAAATACCACCGCCTCGACCTTTTGTGCGATCACAGCGGTAGATTAAGAACTGATGCTTATGTACTATCGCGCTCACTAGGATCTACACCGCTTATTAGTATTCACCACTTTGCACAACCTTTGTCTGGTACCCGGAGTTAGACCAAGTACGGATTAGAAGCACAACGTCCTAATGCGTCAAGATTTATACTTACGTACATGTCCACAGTCATTGTTTTGATGATATAATCGTCTGTATTTTAATGAGCGGTGAGCGCGATAGTACGATAAGTTCTAGATGAAAGGTGCCCTTTTAAAACAGCATATATATGTACATGTGAAAGGTAGCGTAGCTGTTTTTTGTTTGCGAAGCAGGCAATTCGGGATTAGTATTCACCAGTATATTCATTATAAAAAAGTAATTGAAACGTGTGACACCCAGCGTGCCCCGACCAGACCATCTTAGTAGCTACTGAAGTGCTGGGCCGGTTTGTGCTGTTTTCAAATACGAAAGCATAGAGTGCAACAAAACCGGAGAGAGACTAGCGGAGCAATTTTTGTGCGAATTTTTGTGCCCATGCAGTTGTTTCTGTTAATATGGAAAGCAGATTTGATGTGAATAAAGTATTGAAAGCCTTTGAGTTGCTGAACCCTTCTTCGGACCATATTGTAACTACTACTTCTGATATATTTGACTGATCACTGGCGTGTGCAGGGTTTTATTTCGGGTGTGGCGGACTCCAATTATAATAAAAATAAGACGAAAAGGTGCGCAAATTAAAACAAGAACAAGAAACAACCAAACATGAAACCAATTTTTAGAAAATTGGCATAGCTTGCAATAGTGGTGGAAGGTCTCGGGGCTACCAAGCTTCTCCTCACACTGACACCGGATCCCAGGAGAGAGGCAGCAAAAAGTCTGTGCACGTTCCTCGTACGGCGAGCGGCAACACGAGACTATCACCCTCGGTGTTAACGGCCGCCAAGACGTGGTCGCCGCCAACCCAGTCAAGCCCGCTTACGTCGCCTCCCCCCGACCCTCCGACCCACCCAGGGCTTCCCCGTCCAAATGACCGCGCCGCGCTATCCACAAGATCAACCGACCAAAAACGTCACGTGGGCAAGACGACGGCCTCCAGCACGGGGGAGGGGGGGGGGGGGGGGGGAGAGAAGTAGAGGGGGCAGACCTGCAGCGACCGGCGCGCCAAGGGTTCACCGCGCCGAAGGCGACGACGACGAAGGTGGGAGCTCCTTGCGTGGCGCAAGCCGACGGGTAGGCCTTGTCGGCAATAGGCGCTCCTCACGAGGCGCAGGCTCACGGGCGCTGCACATTTTTTTCCTAAAGCCAGTGCGCGAAGGTCATGCCGCATGCCTCACGCCGGGGGAGGTTTTTTTTTCTTGGTATTTTTTATTAACGCCAAGCGACCAAGCTCAAGCCAAAAGAGCTCTGTTGTTGAAAACTAAAAATCTTCGCTGTACTTTTGGCGGTCCCCACGAGGTCGTTTTCTCGTTCTTTTGTTTTTCCTCAGAAACACGGCAAACTCGTTCGTAGGGATAGCAGATACGGAATACTTGAATGAATTCAGGGGTGGCAGGAATTTATAAATAGGCGGCCTTTTTTCGTCTCTCAAGACACCTCTTCTCCCCGCCTCGAAGTTTTTAGGGCGTGCGCAGGGGCGCGAAAACCTCACACACCCCTGAGTGCGCCAGTGACTGTGGTGAAGACGCGCCACCGATTACGGTCTGGAATACTGTACTAATGCCGGAACATCGCCTTAATTTTGCGCACTCATGAACATACCGCCGTGAACTTTTATTCCTTTCCAGGAAGTTCCGGGCACGAATATTCTTCAGTTTCATAAAAAAAGTGGTCATAGGCCTTCGCAATTTATTCTCAAGGGATAGGGGAAATAAATAGTAACTGAGCAATCGCTGCCACCATATGGGTCACTCAAAATGGGGGAGGTTTCGGCAAGTTTGTAATTAGTTTATTATTCTCCAAACGTAGCAATAACTAAAGCGCTCACAGACGATGCGATAACGGGGTACACAAAGTGTCTTTTGTTTTCAAGTTATCTATGTCCGTTCAGTCTCAAAATATTGCACTTTACAAAACTTTCCTTCGTCGGATGCAGTAATTCCGCATACTTCTTTAACCTGTAATCAATACAATAAATGAAATACAAATGACTGGAATTTGTTTGAGGTGATAATTATAACTTTGTGTAAATGTGTATTGAATAAATGTTATATATTTCATGTATATAGTATTGATTATTCAGGTTTATTTATTTGGTATGTTTTGGAGAAGGCCGGTTAAGCTATGAAGGGGTATAACTTACCCGAACCCTATCATAGACCCTAAATATCGTTTCGGAAGGTACACATGCTCTGAAGTTTTCTTAACAGCCCAAATGCCTCGCAAACGTTCTTAGAAAAATTCACGTCATAATTTTGTTGGAGCTGACTTCCTTTCAGATTCTCCATTAGAAATGTCATTACTGTCAGTACGCTGCAACTTTTCGTGCAAATTGGTCACTGGTACAACTTTTAATTTTGGGCTTAGAATATCCTTGCGCTTATTGTTGTACAATTGTACTGATTGCAGTTCCCATCAAACAGAAAGCATGAGTTAGCTCTGGAGAGAGAGAGAGAGAGAGAGAGAGAGAGAGAGAGAGAGAGAGAGAGAGAGAGAGAGAGAGAGAGAGAGAGAGAGAGAGAGAGAGAGAGAGAGAGAGAGAGAGAGAGAGAGAGAGAGAGAGACTTTTTAATGTGAACTGGTGAGGTCAGCCTTGCTAGTGCCAAGGCTTGCTACACCAGATGGGGGTGACTGCAATGATGAGTGGTGAATATTAGAAGAAACCAAACAAGACACGTTAAAAATGAGAAACAATGGAGTGCTGCTAGCAGAGTCCGGAGATGAAAAAATACATTTCAACAGAAAATGCAACCTCTGAATCGAAATGCAAAGTAAACGGTGCAAAAAACAATAAGAACCCCAGCCCAAGAAAAATAAATACATGAACACCGCACGAAAAGTACATATGGTGAGACGCCGGCGCTCTGTGTGATCTAAAGACATTTGTCCTGTTCTGAATCTCGTAGGAACCGGAGCAGAACTGTTGTACCCGAGGTACGGTCATCAGTATTGGCCCAGGACCCAAAAAAACTACAAAGTTCGAGTCTGCCTCCATGACGTACACGAGACAGGGAACTCGCTGTAGTTTCTCGCGCAGCAGCGAATCAAGGGCAGACGTACAATAAGGTATTTATAGTCTCACGCACGGCGCAAGTCCGGCACAGGTGGGGATCGTCCCAAAATATTTCAAACTTGAAACTTCGTGTAAACGCTACATTCAGGCGCACCGCTTGTTGGGGCCGCATGGAAAGCGGAATTCGCCATGACGAAAAAATAGCCTGCAGTGGTGGATACCTGCGGTGACGGTCCTGCCACTCCGACATTTGTGCAGTCCACGCACTTCCGACGATAAGGGCGTTGCTTTCCTCTCTGGAGAAAAGAGGCTGGGTCGTGTTGCGCAGCAAGTGGCCTGCGCGGGTGGCTGCGTAGGATCTAATGCTGCCATGTATGCCCGAGTGACCAGCAACCACTGAAAAATGATGTCATGACCTTCGCTCACTGCCAGTGTGGGAATTCCGGCAATTTCACATACAAGCTGTCTGCGGTTGTTGTGAAGCTTTCGGAGGACCTGCAAGGCGGTACGCGAGTCGAGAAATATTACCAATTTGCTGGGCGTGATGTCCGGTGATGTAATGAAGGGCAGCCAGTACAACTGCCAGTTCGGTGGCAGTCGAGGATGTTTTGTGACTTAATTTTCTTTCCATAGTGCACCTCCTGATGGGATCCGCACGCTGATTGCGGATGAGCCCGGGAGAAACGAGCCATCCGCATCAGCATGTGTGTAGCCTTTGTAAGTACTGAAGATGTACTCGAGTGTGAAGAACTTAGGCGCGGCCGTGGTCATGAGAGACTTTTTGGTGATTCCGGGTATTGCGATGCATACTTTACACGGCGCCAGTAGTAGCTACTGGCGCAGTGTGGTAATGTCCATTTTTGAGGTCTTTGAAAATTCGCCGGAAGCAGCTGTCTTACATGCTGTGTGGAGACGTCTGCCAAAAGGTGCGTATGACACCGAGTCAAATGGCGCACAGCCGTTCGAAGCACCTCTTGGCGTTGTAGCACTGTGGCGGAAAAGCACCGAGCTTCGCATAAAGTTCCAACCGTCGATGTGCATTTAGGTAGACCCGGCCAGGTGCGCACAGCTCTTGCCAGCACTGAGTCTATAACCTTCCGGCTTGTGGGCGACAGCTCATGTAGGACCGACAGGCTGTAACGCAAGAGGCAGACAAACATTTGGTTATATAGGCAAAAGAGTGAGGATACAGGAAAGCTCTAGGAATTTCCACCGAGCATAGGCAGAATGCGCACAAAACACAGAAGCCGCTCTTTCAGTCGCCGAATATGTGGAGCCCGTGATATTCAGCGGCCAAACGTGACACGAAGAAACTTGTGGGACTTGACATAAGGTATTGGAGTACCTTGTACGGTGACAGTATAACACGAAACATCACGCCGCGTGAATGCTATAGCAGCACACTTCTGATGGGAAAATATTAGACCACAGCATCATAGACGTTTCCTCATCTTCAGAGTTGCCTTCTTGAATATGGCGCGAATGTTTCGACGGTTCCTGCCTGAAGCCCAGATACAGATGTCGTCTGCGTCGAGTAAAATGTTGACATCTCTGGGCAGGACTGTTGGGAGGCGTAAGAGACACTTGTCAAAAAGCGTCAGGCTCAAGACGCCACATGGAAGAAATCGTTGCGTGACGGGATGTTTGCGCATTTCGCCATCACTGATGACCCTGTTGACGTGCCGGTATTGCAAGTATTCACATAGCCACTGGAACATGCGTCCTCGAATACATAAGCATGTCGCATCTCTTTGGGTGACTTCGTGTGCGACACTGTCGAATGCTGCCTTGATGCCAAAGACAGCTATAGTGACCTTTCCAGCTGCTTTTGTGTCGTGTGATGGCTGACACTAAGGAAAGGGTGTTGCCTACGCTGTTACGTCCTCTCCTGAACCTAGAAATTTACAATGGATAAATGTCTCGATTCTCCAGGTCCCAAAAAAGCCGTTCCAGCACCATCTTCTCCATTATCTTGAAAATACAACTTAATAGTGCAATTGGCCGATAAGACTCCATATTCGTTGCCTGTTTGCCTGGTTTGAGAATAACCACGATCCGGGCAATCTTCCAGCAGGTCTCAATACGCCCGATCTGCCAGGTTTGGTTGTAGAGGGAAACTCATTGAGAGCCTTGGGGCCCAAATGGGGGAAAAGCCAAATGCGTGGCTCCATCAGCGCCTGGAGAGGAAAAGAAGTTGAACATTCCCGACGCCGTGGTAAGCACTGCAATGGCGGGGGAAGGTTCATCCATCAGCGTCGCGTGACGGGGACTAGCAGAGCGTGGACACCTCGTAGATTATCACGTTGCTTGGCGGAATGGTGATTTTAGTGCAGAATTTCTCTGTAACGCTCACTTCACTAACGCCCTTTTGGAGAGCCACAGCTGAGAACAGGCGAAGTGGGCTTGGCGGAGTTCTGAAGGTGCGAAACGTTTGCCATATACGCGTGTGGGGTTTTTTTTTATTTCAAAAAAACCCTAAAGGCCCTCTGGGAAGGGTATTACATAGGGTAGGGATTTACAAAGGTGTCACATAAACTAGAACAAGAACAAAATAAACACAAGAACTAAAAAATGGTACAAATAATTAACATTGCTAGAGTGAAAACAAATACAAAAATTAGGTAGAATAATAAGAACAGCTGTTGGTACAGGAACTAGAACAAACTACACCGATTATAACCACATGGTATATTACAACATGTCATCTGACAACGCAAGAACTGAATGAAATGACGCAGTGAAATGATACATATTATACATTGATATTTTTGCTCAAAGCATTAGTAAATTTCGTAGTATTCGGTTCAGTAACAATGTTTGATGGTAGATTATTCCAGTCTATTGTGGTACGAGGAGCAAATGATTCGGCAAAAGCAACGGTATGACATGTGATGCGTTTGATTTTGCATGAATGATCTCGGCGCGGAAAAATGGCGGCGGGTTCACACATAAATTCGTTATGAAGGCATGCATGGTAGTACAGTTTATGAAATAAAGTTAAGCGAGATATGTTGCACCGATGCGATAAGGTTCACAAGTTCAGCACGATTTTTTAATTCGGTTACGCTGGTATAGGGTGAGTAATCAGAAAAGATGAAGCGGACAGCACGGTTTTGTAAAGCTTCTAAGTCATTTATTAGATATGCCTGATGAGGGTCCCAAATGGCTGCCGCGTATTCTAGTTTAGGGCGTATAGTGTAATATATGCTAACTTTCGTAAACGCGCGGGTGCATGTCTGAGGTTACGTTTAAGGAAACCAAGCGAACGGTTAGCAGACGCGAGGATATGGTTAATGTGATTATTCCATGTCAAGTTACTGGTTAGATGTACACCAAGGTATTTATAGGTGGAAGTTCTGTCCACGAGGCTGTCGTTTAATATGTAGGATGGTGAATTTTGGGAGGCGTGATTAGTAAAGGACACTAGTTTTGTTTTAGCAAGGTTTAGAGGCATTAGCCAGGTTGAGCACCATGTGTTTATAGCATTAAGGTCAGATTGTAGAATATCGTGGTCATGGTTAGATTGAATTTTACGGTATAATACGCAGTCATCCGCAAATAACCTTATGTTAGATTTAACGCAGTCTGGTGTGGATTTGTGTGGATTTAGTCGAGAGCAGAACTGACTCCCTTGCGAATGTGTTTTTGGACGTGTTTCTGCGCCTGTCTAGCTGCTCGAAAATCACCCGTAGACGTCGGTTTTCTTGCGCGCCGCTCTGCTCTCCTGCGGAGTCCACGAAGTCGCTCGTACTCGATGTCTATTGCTGTTGCCTACCTGGGGAGCAAACAGCGTCTTTCGGATGCAGCCCCCGCTTTCGAAACAGCGCCAGCAAACTTCCTGTGCGTGTTAAGAGTGGCACTGCTGTCCAAAAATCTCTGAACTTCTCCCAATTCGTGCCACGCACCCTTAGGTTTTTGGACCTCCACAGATTCTCTCGATGACTGTATATGTGTGCAAACGGTCACTGCCAAAGCTGTCAACGTCAGTGAACCACGACGCAGTTGTCAGCAGGGTCGTATAGTCACATACAAGGCACTCGAAGTTTTTCCACGAACAAATGTGGCGCTGCCCGTGTTTATTATATGCAATCCAACGTTGCCTCGTAGTGACATTTACAAGGCGGTTTCCCCGAGATGATGTGCTTCTGCTGCCCAAGCCGGGCGATCTGTATTGAAGTCACCGGTCAGAACAAGAGGTGGTAGCGTGTTGGCCAGAATAGAATGCAAACACTTGGTGTCAAAGCGGACTCGAGGAGGTATGTAGCCGTTGATGACTGGGATTTTACGGCATTGTGTTGCACCGTAGCCGCGACGTGCTCGTTAGAAGAGTCCTGGAGTACACTGTGACAAACAAACGTGAGGTCATTGCAAGTAGGATCCTGCTTCGTGTCACGTCAATTGTGGGTTCTAAGAGCGAATAGCCAGAAATTATAACCCTGGAGCGCCGGTTAGATTTCGATATGGCGACTATCGGCAAGAGGCGCTTGCTAAAAAATTGTCGTTAATTCCACTGAAGTATGGTCGGCTGATTGCGGATATTTTGTGGGCGCATTTTCGCGCCGGTGCTCAATGCCAGTGCTGTATGGGGGGAGCAAGAACATTCAGTAATGTTAAGATGAAATAGCGCAGCTTCCCTGCGTGCATTATTTTTCGCTTCATTGTACTTTAAATAACGTTGAAGAGACGTCCCAATGCAAGAGAAAGAATGAAAATGGAAAAATAAATATGGCTGAAACTTGGATTTCATCAAAGAAGGTATAACGTTTTTGCAATCTGATATAAATGCACCAAGAAATTTCCGCCAAAGTAGATGGAAAGACGGTCGCCATGTCTTAATTGTGATGCTGTCTCAGCAAGCGTGTGTAACCTGCGCATTTAAATTTTACATGACTTATGAAGCCAGGTTGTTTGCCAGGAATTTCATTTTTTTTTTCAGACAAAGCCCACCACGAGGCCCAGGGCCTCGCAGACCTGCGGTAATAGTGGTAAATAACGGAGGAGGAGGACCTCGACCCGCACCTGCAGGGCGAAGAATGCGAACGCGATCCGGCTAGCCAGCCACATTGGCTGACCGAGTCATCGCCGGGGGACACCCTTGAGGAGCGGATTTGTAGGAATACCATCGCCATGTTATTTAAGTGTATGTCATAGAATAAACATTTGATTTGATTTGAATTATAATAATTCCTAACCCCTAGCTGTCTTTGGCGCGTACACACGCACACACACGCACGCACACGTCGGTAATATGTTCATCATTTCGTCTAGGCGTTTCTTCAGATGCCGGGGTTTAATGCGACGAAGGTTCACCTGGCCTATGAAGCGCGGTGTAGTGGAAGGTGCCGGATTAATCTGCTGCACCCGGGAGCGCGCTCCGAAATGTCGGAACACGGGCGTTTTCGCTTTTCGCCCTCACCAGAAAAAAGCAGTCACCGCGGCCGGGATTAAACCCGCGTCCTGGTGCTCAGTAATCTCATGAATTGCGGGCAATCGTTTCGTACAGAGAATGGCGTCTCGAAATTGTTTTCCCGTGCGCTCCCTCTGTACAAGGACAGTGGCTTCTATGACCTCTCGAAAGGGGTTATAGAAACCCAGTTTGAGGACCTTTTCATTCGCCTGAAAATGCAGAGGTTGGTGTCTACTTTTTTTGTCCTGATGGTGGGCGGTGTTTGCTTGGTTTCCCGTCGGTGTGGGTAAATTTGTGCAACGCCGAGCTTTACGATATCCGGCTCGTGACCAGTGCCTGTGTGAGTGTTAGCATTTCTTCCTTCATAGCTGCTCTCCCCCTAGATAAGAGTTTTATAATGCGGGTCAAATGTTAAGAGATTTCCGGTATTTTGGAGATTGAGGGGCCAGTTCTGCCGCTTCCCTGTAGAGTCATGCTGAATATTCCTACGGGTATCTTCGCTAGGCTAACATCATGAACAATGTTAGGCTGATTTTTAACTTGGCTGCATCACAGCATCCATCGTTTACAAGACAGCTTGAGGTGGTGACAGGCCAGCAGAACCTACCTAAAGTAATTTTGAAATTTGTGCAATTAGACGCTGTATATATGCTTTCATTTCTTTCATTTCTTTCGCTGCAAAGCTGCATGTGAATCAATAATTCCAACTGATCATCTCCGGCGGCAGACCGACGAGCGTAGACCAGCAATTTCGGGCGTATGGAAAAAAGCCACACAAAATAAAAAAGCTGCTAAGGTCTCCCTATCTTGAGATAAAATGACTTTTATGCAGCTGAAAAAATGTCTTCTCAGCCACGCATTTGTGCTGAAACGTGAGGCCGACTTTAGGGGATCGCTGTGTGCTTATATTTTGTAAGCTCGCTTTCCCCCTTTGCCTGTCGCACACTGAAGCATGGCGATCAACAGAGAGAGAATAGTTACAGCCTTACTTTGTACTCCTCTCCATCGCCGCCGCTTCTTTCCCGAGTCGTGTATACTCCTTGCCACGCGTGGCGTGTCTCTGCCCATGACATTGCGCTACGCCGCGCGCTCTTCAGCGGCCACGTGAGCAGCGCAAAAAAAAAGCCCTGCTAAGTGTAGCCGTGCTATTATGAAGCCTAACGGTCCGTAACCACCAATTGAATGTGTCCTTAGTCTGTGACTTGGATATCACGCCACTGACCTTATAATACAGCTAGCTAAAAAAAGTGAAGCCGTTCCACTCAACGTGAAAACTGTCGGAAGAGCAGAGCAGTGATTCGCCATAATGGGCTGCAACGCCTGTTATCCGCTCACTGCTACAACCCATCACGCTCTTCTCCTCCCTGTCTGACTCTTGATGAATTCAGCAGAGGTTTATTCAATGTAATCGAATTTTCCCGCCTTCGCAGTGCTCGCCCGCCCTGTGCCTGGTACAGCACGAGCATTAACTCTGTTCTTTTTGTGCTAGCATTCATCTCGCACGTGCTGGAGCTTCGCTACGCCATTTTGAACGCGTCGTTTTTTCTCTTCGGCGGTCAGTTTTTTTCGCTTACTATTGTAAAAACCAGCCCGACGAGCGTTCCTAACTAAATGGACGCGGTTGCTGCTGTTTAATTACGTATATTTTGCTCAAATGTGCCCGCAGTTTGTTTGCACTGAATAATAGAAACGTGTATGACAAGTGCCAGCGGTTCCAAGATTTTCGAACGGGTCGGCCTAAATAAACCTCCTATTGAAGTTTTCTCTTAACTTTTGGCCGGAAGTCTGAATCCAGAGACAATCAGGCATCTTTTCGAAACCTCTGTTTGTGTGCGGGGTGCCGCGGGACTGCGGACAAGCTGCGACGACAAGTCGGGCCCCTAAGTACTGTGGGCAGGGCATCAACCCAACAGGGCATCAGCTTAGCGGCAACTCCCTCTTCACAGGGTGGCATGGCTCTGAATTTTAAGGACGGAGTTTTGTTCGTTTTTGGGCATAATCAAAGCCGTCTTTGGTTTAGGAGCCTGGCGTTATTAGTTCACCGTTTATTCGTTCGGTGACACAATGTTGGGGCCGGCATGAGTTCCGGGGGACAGTTCTTTGAGTGTGATGGCGCCAGTTGCGGTTGACTTTCTCTAGCGAGCATGCGTCCACAAATGGACGTGAAATAAACTTGGCTGCGCAGCCGCAGCGCCTGCCCGAACCACCTACCCTTTCTTCCGCCCCCGCTGAAGTACCATTGTCCTCCTGCCACACTCCAGTTCCCGTATAGCAGATTCAGGGGATCATCGCATCTTGCTCCAGCAATCGCTGTTTCCGGTTGACAGCGGTGACATCTTTCTGCGGACGCTTGATGATCACAACTGACCGCAGCCTGCTAGCACCCTCAAAAAAATAGCAGACTGAGCACAATAACCGTATCCCATGAGAATATGTTTACTTTGCTGAGTGGCAACTTTTTGTAAAATTCCCCCTAATAATGCCGCTTTTCACCTGAGTGCCCAGTCGGGCTTCCATCCTTATCCCCCCTTACCCGCCACGGTGGCTCAGTGGCTAAGGCGTTGCGCTGCTAAGCACGAGGTCGCGGGTTCGATGCCCGGTCACTGCTGCTCCTTTCTGATGGAGGCGAAAAGCAAAAACGCCTGTGTGTGCGAGATTTCGGGGCGCGTTCAAGATCCCGAGGTGGTCTAAATTAATCCGGAGCCCTCAACTACGGTGCGCCTCATCGCCTGTGTAGCATCGGCGCATTAAACCTTTCAATCAATCAATCAATCAGCCGATTTGCTTCTTCTGCGTTGCAGCAGCGATTTTCACTTCATCATTGTTCTAAACGTGAGCTTCTTTGATTTTGTTTTGTAAGAAATAATCATTGGACAACACCTTAGAGGTGCGTACGCTATGACGTGTCTCTCTCGCTCCAAGCAAGTGTTGCCACGATTACGGCGAATGCTGGAGTTATTTTTCCAGTCTTGGGGAATCTCCCTAGGTGGGTATACATGGCTTGACGAACGTGCGGTGGGGACACTCAACGGTCGCAGGGAGGCGCGCACACATGAGCGCTCGGCATTTTCTTGTTTTTTTAACATTCTGGTGGTCGCCACAATTTTGGCAAACCTCCACAAGGGGGTATGCTTGACTTGATGAACGTGCGCAGGTGACGCTGGGTGGTCGCCGCGAGGCACCCACACACGAGCGCTCGCCATTTTCTTGGTTCAAGTTTTTAACTGCTGGGCGGCCGCTTCGATGCCCGCGCTCACGTGTGCGCGCTCGGGAATTTCTTGGTATTGCGATTTGCTAAACTACGATTTGCAACAGCTTCGCTGTAAATAAATAAAAAATAAATAAATAAATAAATAAATAAATAAATAAATAAATAAATAAATAAATAAATAAATGTAAAGACAAGGGCGCCTTGATCCTTTGATATGCGGCTGTTATGTGGTAGTTACCTGGCACAATATTGCCGCAGACGACGCCCTGAGATTTCTTTATGTTCTGTTACCATGTCGTGGACCCGCCTAGCTATCCTATACGCCTCGAGATTCGCGATCGCTGCGCCGCCTGCCGCCGCTTCTCCGCGCCGTTTGCGGGATTAGCGCTGCGTTGCTGATAGGTGGTCATGCAGTGTTTTGGTTCTCTTTCGCTTCTCTTTGCCTTTCGGCGCACTAAACAACTTGTTATGGTGACGTCTGTAAGCTAACTGCACGATTAGGGCACTTAAAAAAACAGCTGCGTCTTGGTAGAGCGCTGTAACGCCAACAAGAGCTGCCCGGGGAGGCGGTTCTGCGCGCTTCTTGGCCGCTCTTGCGGGCGTCGGCGACGGCAGCAGCATATCACCGCTGTCACCTTCGAACACGTCAGAACAAGTGAATTCTATTTATTGTCGCCTCGTTTAGACCTGATATTGGCACTGTAAGAGGTTGGTTCGTTTTGCAGCGCAGACAACAAATTCGGCTTTGCTTCGAATATGTACGTCGTAGAAAAATATGTTACGGGGATGTGTTAACCCAATAGCTTACAAAAACTTGTGAATTTTATGGGAGTATAAGCCACGCGAAAATGTTAAGTACATTCGAAGACTGTGCATTGTCAGATATATGCCCACTCATGCCTTATAGTAAGAACCAAGGTATATGTTAATGAAACCACGGGAAAATGGATGGTCTGCAAGTCAGGAATAAATAGAATAGTCGTACGGGAATTAAAAAAAAAAACGAGTGCAGCCTCTGAAATGCTAAAGACGTTTGTTTGAGCATGGTACTATTCACCAGACCAACTAGAGGCGAAATGCACTATTTCGCTATACATGGGGAAAGGGGGGGGGGGGGGGGGACGAGGACGCTCAACTATTGTTGTTTACAAATGCAGAGCGAAATCAGCGAATGAACGTTTTAGTAATCACACACACAAGCTGCGTGTTCACTTTTCGTTTGTTTTTCGCCTTCAAAGAACGGCTGATCACTCGGCGGACGTATTTTTTGAAGAATACAAGGTAGGCAATTCACAAGCGATACGAGGTGTCGTTGGAAGAGTTGATTGATTGATTGATTGCAGGGTTTAACGCTCCGACGAAACGGAGACGATGAGGCACGCCGTAGTGGAGGGCTCCGGATTAATTTTGACCACCTGGTGATCCTTTACGTGCACCGAAATCTCGTACACACGGGATTGTTGGAAGAGTGTCGTATCTGATAAGTCTCTGATTTCGGTTTATGCTAGATTCTGCAGTATCCCTGTGTCATATGACGATGTTTTGAAGAAGAGTTTGGTCACGTACGCGAATTTCTCTACAAGCCCATCTTCGCGCTTCTGTGGAGGATAAATGTAATAGATGAATCTTTGCGAGCGCTCACCTCGGGACAAGACGACACAGCATTAAATTTGTCCTCGTGTGCTGACTCCGGAGTGTAATTTTGCATTATCCATCGTACTTCTTTGGTACAATGTTTGTGAAATTTATGCCGCATTGGCTTGTTCATGGTACTGATCAATATCTGATATATGATATTTGCAGGCGTAACTTGCGTGCTGTCAGGTATGAGTGCTCCGCTGGATTTCTAAGTGCACAAAGTTGATTTACATCATAGTGTGTATGGCCGCTACATGACCATTGGAGGAAACACTGCTTACGGAGACACTGCCACTAAATTTCAGGGCAGCGGAATTGCAATCAGCTGCATGCAAATGCTGGCTTCGGGACGCCGGCCTGTGACACTCGCCCGGCGCTCATATACATCTCACTAAGATTGCGTCATAAACGTTTATACTCTCGTGAACACACCACGCTTGCAAACAAAGTGCCTGCTCCGTGTTATTCGGTATTTCGAACGCGGACAAACGATAAATCGCTGTCTTGAACGAGCCCCAAAAGCAACGGCGACAGGGGGGAGCGGGCCGGGGACTCCCGCGCCTGCTTTCGAAACGGGCCGCTAGGGGGATTTCAGTGGCGCCCCTACAGGCCGCGCTCGAGGCGTATACACTCCGTCAAGCGTAGTTCAGATTTGCTCCTTCTCGCACATGTCACGGGTAGTAATATTTGTTAATAAGACAAGGATGTGACCCTTCTGTGGCTCACATAGGCGGCTCTTGTTTGTTCGGCAATGTTGTAGATTAGGTTGGACGTTTCCGGAAAATAAAGCGGGCCGAAATGAATGCATGCACAGTAGATTCCGCACCATTAGATTCGCCTATGCTCGACTATGGACTGCACTTCGTTGACTGCTGTTTGGACATATTTCCGTTTCGATCGCGGAGCGCAAGTTCTCTGCACTAAAGAAGCTTGCCTCATTATTGGCTAAGTGTCATATAGTAGAAGTTTGGTGTATGCATCTTTCTCCTGCACTTCTGAATGCACCGAATCAGTCCTACTTGAGGCGGCTGCTTACTGTAACGTATTAACTTGCAGTTTGGTCTGCTGCGGGACAAGGTAGAAGCCGAATGAAGGTAGAAGCCGGTACCGCTACGAATAACGCTGCCAGCTCTGCCATATTTTTTAAAGTATTTTCGGGAGCACCACAATGTCATCTTTCGCCCTGGAAGGATAGAGTGCATTAACTGGATGGACTGTACTTTCATTCCTGCAGGCAACATTACGTATGGTACTGCCCATTTTGCGGTGCCTTTTACCCTGAAGTTATGGCTAGGCTCCAGCAGATCGTCTCCGTGGACGTAGACTATCAATTTTTCTCCTCGCTGCCGCCGACGCATCTTTCACACAGCTCGAAAATTGTGAAACCAGAAGTTTATTTAGGCAACACATTCCCAATCGAACAAACTTTGGACAACCCTTCATACTTGCCAACATTGTTAAGCAAGAGAGACACATTACGCATACTTTAGGTGAAACCTACCAGCAGTGTTATTTTAATAATAAGAGATGTGGGCTTGATTTTTGCGTTAGGAGACAAAATATTAGCATGGCAACCAGTGTTTTGACCTAGAAACACAAAAATGGCTCGCGTCTGAGCCTAGACCTCGTAGTGGCATGCCGCATCAAACAGTAACGAAATGTTTCATTAGATACCGAGCGCGCATATCTGGAAGGCGGGATACCGCTGGACAAGGCGAACCTCCTCCGTGTTCACCGTGGGAGGAGAGAGGCGGGAGAGCGAGAGCAGGAGAAGTGGGTGGGGAGAGCGGAGAAGAGAGGCATTTACGGACCAGAGGCGGCAGAAGGCTATCGTCTTTCGAATGCATTTGCAGCGAAGTAAGCAGGTAGGCGGCCATTTTTTTGCGTCCTCAGGTATGCCCTGTATTCAAGTCTCGTCGTGCGGGTGTTTTCGTGAGAAGCTTCGCTGTGGTTTTATATATAACGGTTACCGATGTCTACAAAGTATTTTCGGGGTTTGTTCCACGCAATATCAATTAAGGCGAATCAGATTTACGGGCAATTACGCCATACAAGACGCGGGTACGATTCCCGGCGGATGCGGCCGCTTTTCATATGGAGACGAAAAGCGAAAACTCCCGTTTGGACGACGAAGAAGGAGCGCTTCGTTTGTGTTCTTCCTCAGCTCGTTGTTTTCGCCGGAGCTTGTGTTTTTCGGCTGATTTTTCACCTCCAGGGATCTGTAACGACGCTGGAACATCTCTGGCCCCTCCAGGGTCCGACGGCAAGCAAAAGGTTGACCCCTCGGTGTTTTAAGTGCAATGCACTTCTTAAGCGACCCTGAACCTGCGTCCACCGGCGATGTCCGCGCACGTGGAGATGGGCGCGCGCAGCCTGGCCGCTGACATGGCACATACCCACGTGGGGGATTGGCCAGGAATCTCCGCGTCTTCCTTGGCAACGGGGGGAGATGGGCGCGCGCTGCCTGGCCGCTGACATGGCACATACCCACGTGGGGGATTGGCCAAGAATCGGGCGTGAGAAGGGCTAATGCACCTGCTTAAAGGAGTACTGACACGAAATTTCAAAGCTGAGATCCGCTCTAGCAATCAAGTACAACGACAACACAAATAGGTGTCTCTGAATAAATGCATCTTTCTTTCTTTGTAGTTGTGTGTGTGTGTGTGATCTCTCTTTCGCGAACATTACCGAACCGCGCAAATTCAACTCGTGCATTCGCACTTTCACATTCTTCCCCTCGGGGAAATGCGGGGAATTTTCCTCTGCATCGCTTCATCGGATTCCACCCACTGGCCGCTAGGCCTAACCACTATGTCTCTCAGTCACTGGCGGGTGCGACGCCGCGCGCCTATGTCACACATGTCGGGAAAGCCCTGCGTAGCGCAATCCACTCAGCCTGGGACGACGCTCGCTGCTTCTGACGTCGCTTCAAACTCGGAGCTGGACGACCCGCTGCCAGTGGAGGTAACGCTACCATTCCCGCTACCCCCGGCTGACCCCTCTACTTTATCAAGGCGGCCATCGGTCAAAGGTGCGGCCCAAGTTACGACTGAGGTTTCACCCTCACCTGCGGCCAAATGGGTGTGTAGATCGGTCGCAAACATATCCCTGCAAGGGGCCGATGGACGGAAGACAATACTGACAGCTACTTCAACCCGTACAGCCACCGCCAGTTCCCAGGGCCCTACACCCAATGGGCAGAGTCCCTCGGTGTACAAAGTTGCCATCAAACCTCGAGAGCGAATCAATATCCTCTCTCTTCCGACAAAGACGCTGAAACAGGCAGTCGACAGATGTCTTGGAACAACCGGATGTGCTGGCTACGCAAACCACAACCGAACCAACAGTGTCTGTCTGGGTGTCGTCTCTTGAGGCGGTCCAGCGACTCTGTGCACTGGACCATATTCTGATGTCGGCTGAAAAACAGCTACCTGAAGACCAGCACGCCAGTATCCGGTGCTCCACGCACCAGGTTCTTCTTGTCCGCTACATGGGAGCTGGCCGCACGTGTCTCGTAACTTTTTCGGCTCGTTAGAGCCATCGGATCGTCTTTTCTACAATGGCTGCGTTCTTCGCCCACGTCCATACAAGGCCGGAGTGGTGCATTGCTATCAATGCTCCCGTCAGGGACACATGAGGAAGTCGTGCCCACTCCCTGTCACAGCACCACCACTGACAACGGCCTCAGAACCACCGGCTTCTACGGCATCAAGGGCACTGGCCACGTCGTCGTCCGTCTCACCGCAAGTCAGGTTTGGATGCGGTCTGTGTCGCCCGGATGAGCATGACATCACGGACAAAAAGTGCCCTACTAAGTGCAAAGGTACTAGCGCTGAGCGACGCGCGTTCCGACGCCAGTTTAAACCCAACGATATTTCTCTGTCCAACCGTTTCAGCTGTTTGGCGGAGGAATGGACGAAGTAGCAGAAGATGCTCTGGAGCCTTTGGATTACTAGCAGCCATCGTACGGTGGTGTGCTCCGTGGCTCCCGCCGCCAGAAGAAACAGCACAGCCAAACTGTACAATTCTCTCCGATTACAGAAGAGCTCGAAGAGATAGACCAGCAGTTGGCGTTGCTGCAAACTGAGGTGACTAAGCTCACACAGCGCCGTGCCCGTTTAATTCATCGACCGCCCCGTCAGCCTCCACCGAAACCAGACCGGTCGAGTCAGCCCATTTCGCCCCATCAGCATATCTCCACCAAAGCCTGCTCCTTCTGCTTTCACACACCATGAGCTTCTACAGTTCGTGGTGCAACAGCTGCAGAACTTGGTGTCAGTGTTAGCAGCCCAACTAAGTTAAGTCTCATTTCACTATGCCTGCGCCACAATATGTAGTCCAATGGAACTGTCGCGGACTCCCGGCAAAGATTGGGGAGCTTCGAGAACATGTTCGCCTAGGCAAACTGCGAGCTTGGGCTTTTCTACGGCAAAAGACAAACTCTCTACCTCGCCTCCCATATTTTACTGCTTACGCTACGCCATCCGTACATGATCGGCGTTGTGGCTGCAATGGATTCCGCCAGGCAAAGCCGCCATCTGTGTGCTCACGGCTTACCCGCAGACTCAGATCCCCCTAGGCGAGTGGTGTACGGAATGGCAAGAAGTGGTTGCGGTGAAAGTACATTTGCCCAAGTCTGCAATATTCTTGGTGTCATGTTAGGTACAGGTGCTGTCAGAAGTAACTGGAGCACGGGAGCTGTGGCCGAACTGCATAGGAGCGCCGTGCAGCTGCACAGGTGGTAAAATAAAGGAGCAGAACACTCATGCGCGTCTGAAGACGCCGATAGCCCCTCTTTACTTCTTAACCCACTTAACACGGTTCCGAGCGTTTTTCGCAGCGTACCGGTATCGGTGATGGCGCTGATAGCAGACCCACGTAAAATATTAAAGAAGAAAAATTGTCACGGCAGATTCCAGCAATTTCGGCGCTTCTTTAGCAGCTCTTATCCACTGAAAGTGCGTGAGCGACGCTGCTAGATACCGCCTCTGCTATCAGCGCCATCGCTCAGACCTGTATGCTGCGGATAACGCTCGAAGCAGTGTTAAAATAAGTGGGTTGAGAAGTGTAGATGGGCTATCGCTGTCGGCAGGCGCGCATGCGTGTTCTGCTCCTTTTTTTACAGCCGGTGCAGCTACACGGTGCTCCTGTGCGGCTGGGTCACAGCTCCCGTGCTTCAATTACTTTTTACGGCACCTGTACGTCCACAGCGGGCGTGCGCCTCGTCTAAGATTGGGCTGGTTATAACATCTCTATGGCATTTCCACGCTGCCTGTCCATTGTGGCTGGGGACTTTAATGCCCCTCATTGCGACTGCGGCAAATGCTACCACAAGTGCATGCGGACGGGTGTTATTTGACTACTTCAGCGATGCGCAATTCACCCTCCTTAACGAAATCTGGTTGCCTACGCGCCGATGTACTCATCCCCGGATGCCACCCTACTTAGCCTGGTGGCTTGTTAATAATACGGTCTCCTGGCACCGAGAGGGCGACTGCGGGGGCAGTGATCACCATCCCATCAGGCTTGGCATTGTCCCAACGTCGACGCGTTGCTTACGATGGCGCTGCACGGTAACGAACTGGGATATGTTCCGAGATAACATCAACACAATGCTCACGGCGTCAAGTCCGGACCCTATCACTCTCTTTAAGAAAGCGCTTCGAACCGTCTGTGAGGACACATGGGTAGAGGAATCCCGGCAGAAGCCTGACCTTCGACTCTTACAGCTATAGCCTACGTGCGAAAAAGCTGAAGTGGCTGCCTCCTGAGATACCTCGTCTGTGGAGGCCCGAATACGCTTGCAACGTCTGACTGCGGCTGCCAAACCTCATGAGAAACGTCTTTCAAGGCAGCGATGGCTGAGCTGGTGTGAATCGCTCGGCAAATCGGCGACTAAGTAATCCACCTGCCGCACGTTTCGTGCGATGGAAAGTGGAGGCCGCACTCGAGATGTGGCAGCCAGTGCATGTCTGGCATCGGGTAAGGATCCTGCTCAATTTGCCGCCGATGTTGGCCTCGCCCTGTTCCCTGCCTGTGACATTCTTCCAGCCAGCAACCCGTGTCTGTTTGCTCTGTCGAGTCACGTCGTTTCCTCCCCTCCTGATGACGCCGTGCGTGAAATTCAATCCCCTTTCATGATAGCCGAGTTCCTTCCAGCGATTGATCACGACAAACATCGGACCGCTCCAGGGCAAGATGGCCTTACGTACGAGGTTTATAAGAATCTCGACGATCGAGCCCTCAGCAATCTCATTGACTCCATTAACGAGGTGTGGCTCCGTGGTCACATTCCGGAATATTGGCTCCTCGCTGATTGTAAGGGTTCCAGGCGCCAGCGACGCTGCAAAGTCGAACGCGTGGGAAGCGGCGGTTCCGAGAAGTGGGAATGAATGACTTTATGGCAGCCAGCTCGTTCAGAGCAAGCTGTCTTTGGGTCATGCCGTTCGCGGAAGGACACAATGTCTGGGGTCGCAGCTGCGCTGTCGCGTTGTTTTGGCCGGAGTGCATGGTGTAGCCATGGGAAAACATTGGTAGCCTGGCGACTCAAATGGCACCCCGGGTGCATGGCGGCCGCTGGCTCCGGACTCACCGCGGTTTCCATTAGCAGGTTGTAAAACCATTTGGTCCGTCGAGCGACTGGAGACGGGGAGCGTGGAGCTGTCAACTGTGGTTAGACAGTGGCCGATTTACGGCGATAGCTTTCCTTTTGTCGGCCAGTGCGCGCGCGGAGTGCAGGCTTGCGAGGGGGCGCGCGTTGCGGCCCGGGATGGGCGCGGCAGAGGCGACGCCTGAGCCGGCCGCCGTGTCCTTTTGTCCCTACGCGCTGTTTCTGGCCCACGGTCCAATTAATGGGGCATCGCCTGTCAACGCCGGAGAATCTTGGGGACGCGCCGGGTCGTTAAGGCGGATGTTTATGGGTGTCAGCGGGCTTGAGTAGCTGTCCTGTCTCGGACGAGATGCGTGGGAACAGGCACGCAGACCACGTTCGTGGAAGCCCTGGCGCTTGTACGTGTTTTCGCAGGTTTTTGAGTGTGTTCTGTGTTTGTTTGGTTTGCTTTTGATACTTTCCTTCTTCCTGTTGTGAGAGAGGGTGACCGATGTCTCAGGGTTACGGGGGGCGTTGCCCAGCGCGGTTTAAACCCGGATGTGGTAACGCGCCCAATCAGATCGCCAAGGGATGCTGATTGGCCAGTGTATCGGGGGTGGAGACTAGGTGACCCATTAAAACCACGAGACACGAGGTCTCGGGGTCGAATCCTCAGGGTTTAATGTGCTATGCACGACCGGCGTATTTCCGGGCTAGCCAGGTCAGGCTAGGGAGGATCTCACCACTTGGGTAGTGTTAGGTCAGGGTCCGTCGCTGACGGGGGTGCCGCGGGCACAAAGTCCTAGCTGACCTAGAAACCCACTTTATTTCTTACTCTGTCTACTTCAGTCTGTAAATATCCTGTATATGTCTTCCGTGTAAATATACAGTTTTAAAACCCCCAACAAATCTCATCGTCGTCGTGTCATCAGTGCCGTCACCATCAGGCACCAACGCAGACCATCAGAAGTCTTCTACACGCCACAACATCGGCGCATCGAAGCGAGAAACAACGAAACCATCATTTACTAGCGCAGTCGGCAAGGATCTGCGACGCACGGCGACAAGAAGGGCGACTACTGACTGAAGAACAAGTAAGCGCCGCATCTGCAACGTAGGGAAGACCTCGTCTTCCGCGAGCCCGGGCAGACAGCGGGACGGCGAGCGAGCGACAGCTTGCCGGGACCCGCAGCATCGACGGAACCGCTGACACGTCATCGGAGAAACTGCTGGGGTAGCGGCGCATCGCAAGAGCGACCGCTGACACCGAACGCTGGGCACGGACAGTGCAGCGACGAGCAGCAGCGAAAGAAGCCACCGGGAGAAAGACGGAGAAGCGACGGGCGACTACACATCCGAAGGTGAGTCCCCTTTTTCTGTCACCCAGGGGCGAGCACTGCTGTCCGCATTGAGTCTTGGTGTTTCATGAACACGCGTTTCGGGCATTTAAACCCGTACAAGTGTAGGCTTGCAACGATGAGCGGGGACGAGGAGCGAGAGCAGGGGGGAGGTTCATCTGACCCTGAGATGTCGAACATGCAGCTCGAGCTCAAGCTGGTGTCCCAGCGTTGTAAAGCTCTCGAGCTTGAGCTCGAGGTGACAAAATCAAAAGGAAATTTCGGAACAGGCGCGGGAGAGAATTCAGGTACGCCGCCTAGCCGAGACGCACACGCGGAGCTCCGTCACTTTTCGAAGCTGCTGGCGGGAGCGCGACCGAAATTTCCTACCGAGGCAGAAGTGCCCGTGTGGTTTGAGTCCGTCGAGAACACACTGGAGGCGTACGCGGTAGCACGGGAATTGTGGGGCCAAATTGTCTTTCCGCTAAAAGCGGAAAAAGTGCAGTTTTTGTCGACGCGCCTCACACCATCGGAACACAAACCTTATGAGACGCTCAAGAAAACCGTGCTCGAAGAGCTTAAGCTTTCAGCAGGAGAGTATATCAGGCCGCTCCTCACGACGAGGAAAAGGGCAAACGAAGGGTGGCGACCGTTTGCTACGCGTATTCAGAGCTACCTCAATTTCTACCTGGACGCGAGGGGGGTGAAGACGTTCGATGAGCTGGTGGAGCTACTAGTAGCAGATCAGCTCAAGAATAACCCCTCGGAAGGCGCACGGAGAAAAAACCGAAGCGCTCCGGGTTGCGGTTTCCCAAATAGGCGCGACGGACGTCTGCAGTCAGGGCACGAAGGATAATGCCGGAGAACAAGCGGGCCTTGAAGAGGCGGGAGAAAGTAGTGCGTCAGCCGAATTCCCGAGGCCGCAACGAAGCGACGAGACTTTGCAAAGCGCGTGGAAAAACGGCAGAACAGGGAAGGGAGGAATGATCATCAGCGCAGGGCTCCTTTACCACAAAGACAAGCTACTGGGGCAGCCGGTGAGGCAGCTCGTCCTTCCCGAGGGTAGGCGAAAGGAAGTGCTCCAGGTGGCTCACGAGTTTACCTGGAGGGGTCACCTGGGCTTCCGTAAAACAAAGGCCAGGATAAAATACAACTTTTTTTGGCCAGGCATGGAAGACGAGATTAGGCGCTACTGCAGCAGCTGCCACGGGTGCCAGACAAGAGCAGACCTCGGACACTCCGACAGTGTACCTGTAGAGCCACTGGTGCAGCCGAAGTACCCTTTCGAGCAGGGCAATTTCGACGTGATAGGCCCACTTGAGCTGGCGTCGGCTAGGGGCCACAGATACGCGTTGTGCATTGTCGACCTGTGCACACGGTGGCCGGAAGTGGTGTGCGTGCGCTCCTTGAGTGCAGGGCGACTTGCGACGCCCTGTTGAGCGTGTTCACCAGGACGGGGATACCCGAGGTGATCGCATCTGACTGCGGAACTAACTTCACCGCGGAGCTCACAAAAGAGTTTCTGGGAAAACTGGGCTGCTCCCCTAGGTTCTTGACGCCGGGACACCCCGAAAGTAACGGAGCCGTCGAAAGGTGGAACCGCACTTTTAAGAACATGTTGGCCCACACTATACAAAAAGAAGGGAGGGACTGGGACAGGTTCGTCCCGTTCCTGCTGTGGGCTTATCGGGAGGTCCCGCACGATACGACGGGGGTTGCGCCCTTTCAGAAGCTTTACGGTAGAACGCCAAGCGGCCCGCTCTCCGTGTGGGAAGGAGCGGGCACCGGGCCGGCGGCTCTGGGGCCGTCCCCATCGGCGTACATGAGAGACATGATGGCGAGGCTAGATCGCGCCGCCGAGGCGGCCGAGCTAATGAGCAGGAAGCAGCAAAACGCCTACGCGAGCCAATTCAATAAACGGGCTGCGTACAATAGCTTTCAAGCGGGCGAAGCAGTTTTGGTGTTCGACAATCAGTGCCCCGGGAAAATGTTTCCTAAATGGAAAGGACCCGGCACGGTCGTCGGAGGGCATCGGGAGCACTCATACTTCGTGGAAATGCCAGAAAAAGGGAGAAAGCTTGTGCATGGCAGCAAATTGCGGCCCTACCAAAGCAGAGTGAGCACAGTGGGTGTTATGTTTCACGAGGACGGGGCTTTTGGTGAGGTCGACTATGCGCCTCGGCTGACAGATGAGCGTTCCAGTGGCATGGCCCTCCCAGAAAGCATGACAGCTCATCTGGAGGACAGAGCCAGGGCTGACATTCGAGCAGTGTTCGCAGAGCACGAGGGCTTGTTTAAGGACAAACCAGGAATGGCCAAGGTGAGGGAACACTCCATTCTGTTAGAGGAAGGGTTCGCCCCAAAATCGTGTCGGCCCTACCACGTACCCGCCGCATTACAAGGGGAGGTGAGCAGGCAGGTCGATAAGCTCCTTGAAGGAGACCTAATTTTCCCTTGCGAAAGCCCGCATGCACATCCAATTGTATGTGTTGCTAAGAAGGACGGCTCATTGAGGATAAGCATGGACTACCGTAGGTTTAACGCCGGCACTGTAGCGGACGCGTATCCCATGGCCCTGCAGCAGGAGCTGATAATGAGAGTAGGCAAGGCACGTTTCATAACTCTACTCGACCTCCGGAGGGGATACTGGCAGGTGCCGTTGGCGCAATCGGCTCAGGTCCTAACCGTGTTTGCGTGTCCCAGAGGCCAATTCACGTGGAGGGTTATGCCTTTCGGTCTCAAAAATTCCGCTCAGACTTTTCAGCGAGCAATGAATGAGCTCTTGCTGCCGCATTCCGAGTACGCCTGCGCCTATTTGGACGATATCGCGGTCTTCAGCGAGACGCTCGAGGAACACCTGCAGCGTTTACGTGCGGTCTTCACGGCCTTAGAGCGGGTAAACCTTCAGGTTAAGCTTGAGAAGTGTCAAATCGCATGTGGTTCTATACGCTACTGAGGGCTCGTGGTAGGATCAGGGACGCATGCGCCAGACCCAGACAAGTTAGCGGCCATACAGGGCTTGCAAGCCCCAACTACTAAAAAAGAACTACGTAGTGTGCTGGGGCTTTGCGGCTATTACCGAGGCTACATTCCGAACTACGCCGAGGTGGCGAGGCCGTTGACAGAACTGACGGGAAAGAGGGTTTCTAACAAGCTACCGTGGTCCGCCTAAGCCGAAAGCGCGTTCAAACGGCTCAAAGCAGCGCTTTCTGAGGCAGTGACGCTTGCAACGCCATACCAAAACAAGCCGTTTTGGCTTTACACTGACGCCTCCGCGTTTGCAGTGGGCGCGTGCCTGTCGCAGCGTGCTGCAGATGGCTCTGAGCACCCAATAGCGTTCGCCAGCCATAAGTTCTCTCCCACGCAGACCAGATGGTCGACAATCGAACGGGAAGCATTCGGGGTTATATGGGGGTTGAAGAAGTTCGATCTTTGGCTCTTCGGCGCTCAGGTGACGGTGGTGTCCGACCATAACCCGCTCTCGTTCCTCACCCTGACTACGCCTCACGGTGCCAAGTTAACGCGCTGGACGCTAGCCCTACAAAGGTACAATGTCGTTGTACAGCACAGAAAGGGAAGTGCTCATGACAATGCTGACGCGTTGTCACGGGTTCCGAACGCATGTTGGGATTCGGACGGCAGTGCTCGTGACTGGGTGGCGGGGAGGGAGGACTCAGGGCTGCAACAGTGACCGACCACGTTGCCGATGGACACAACGACGGAAGTGGTGTGTGCGTGCGTGCCAATGATCAGCGGGGCGCAGTGGACTCGAAGTCGAGTTACGAACAATGTGCTGAGCTGGAGACATTTCCTTCCTTGTGGAACTCTAAGGAGTTTGGGAGTTTCCTTGTGCGGAGGGGTTACGTGTGAATTTGCATTGTCGCTTTTCTCGCCTGTCTTGTAAATAGTTGGTGTTATTCCCGCAGTGACCAGTGGGCCCCTACGTGAATCTTGTGACGGGCGTGTAAGGGTTCCAGGCACCAGCGACGCTGCAAAGTCGAACGCGTGGGAAGCGGCGGTTCCGAGAAGTGGGAATGAATGACTTTATGTCAGCCAGCTCGTTAAGAGCAAGCGGTCTCTGGGTCATGCCGTTCACGGAAGGACACATTGTCTGGGGTGGCAGCTGCTCTTTCGCGTTGTTTTGGCCAGAGTACG
Source organism: Haemaphysalis longicornis (assembly GCF_048455015.1). Classification (NCBI taxonomy): domain Eukaryota; kingdom Metazoa; phylum Arthropoda; class Arachnida; order Ixodida; family Ixodidae; genus Haemaphysalis; species Haemaphysalis longicornis. The sequence goes on from NW_027526407.1 coordinate 143,707,908, forward strand.
TGGTGTAGCCGTGGGAAAACATTGGTAGCCTGGCGACTCAAATGGCACCCCGGGGGCATGGCGGCCGCTGGCTCGGGACTCACCGCGGTTTCCATTAGCAGGTTGTAAAACCATTTGGTCCGTCGAGCGGCTGGAGACGGGGAGCGTGGAGCTGTCAACTGTGGTTAGACAGTGGCCGATTTACGGCGATAGCTTTCCTTTTGTCGGCCAGTGCGCGCGCGGAGTGGAGGCTTGCGAGGGGGCGCGCGTTGCGGCCCGGGATGGGCGCGGCAGAGGCGACGCCTGAGCCGGCCGCCGTGTCCTTTTGTACCTACGCGCTGTTTCTGGCCCACGGTCCAATTAACGGGGCATCGCCTGTCAACGCCGGAGAATCTTGGGGACGCGCCGGGTCGTTAAGGTGGATGTTTATGGGTTTCAGCTGGCTTGAGTAGCTGTCCTGTATCGGACGAGGTGGGCTCGGTGACTGCGCAGCAGCGCAGTTCACTAATCCGTTCGCCTTTGCCATGCAGATCTACGCCCTCTTCGCCGCTGCCCTGCTTTCTGGACTCGTGCTGCCCCAATCTGCAGCCTCACCGATCCCAGCGACGCACAATTGCGGGATCGGCGCAGGCAACTGGTCACGCCACTTCGTTCACGCTTCGGCGTGTACGGAAGCGCCACCCCTCCTCCTCTCCTGCCCTCCCGGATACCTGGATTCATCATGGAAAACAGCATCGCCACCGACATCAGCCGCCGCCTCTCGTATAAAAGACCATCCCTGTCCGTCTGCCCTCTGTGGGCTCGGTGACTGCGCAGCAGCGCAGTTCACTAATCCGTTCGGCTTTGCCATGCAGGTCAGTAATTCACACAGCCTGTTCGCTAAAAAATCTAGTAATTACTTTTTGACACAGTCGCCGAGCCCACAGTGTTGCATTGCCATTGCCGCTGAATGCGCGAGTGTCATTTATTCCTTGTTGCTCCAAGCCGGTGACGTTGAAACAAACCCCGGCCCTGGTACCATTGAAGAAGTTGCCACCGAATTAAAAAAATTATCCGCTGGTCAATCCACCGTTCTCGCCGAACTAAAGGCGTTGAAAGATCAGCTGCAATCCACTGATAAAGTAATAACAGACTTAAGTAAACGGATAACAGATCTTGAGAGCCACTTCAAATCCCTTTCATCTCTTAAAGTTGAAATGGACAGCTTAAAGGCTACCACACTTCAGATGTCCCACCAGATAGACAGCTTATCAGCCCGAGTGGACGACTCTGAAAATCGCTCCCGCAGAAACAATTTAATATTCTATGGCATTCCCGACACTAACCCTTCCGAACATTTTACTGAACCAGAAAAACTAGTAATTGCCCTTTGTGCTAATCACATGGAGCTGAATATTGAACCAAAGGACATAGACAGAGCGCATCATCTTGGGCGTCACGCTGTAGACAAGGAAAGGCCGATAATTGTAAAATTTAATACTTTTAAAACTAAGGACAAGATTCTTTCAAACGGCCGCAAACTCAAAGATACCGATTACAGCGTTGGCGAAGACTTTTCCGCCACAGTTGGAATCGCTCGCAGGCATCTTATCGCTTTCGCAAGGTCCCAGTCCTGTCCATTTATGTTGACCTTTAAAACCCTACGCATGGGCAAAAAACGCTACATATTTGACGAATCGACACAAACGGTTAAAGAATTACTATAGCTAGTTCCTCGCAATCCACACGGGCGTCATGGCCCCAGATCCACCCCACGCCCACTACTTTCCTTCTCAGTTATCTTTACTAATATACGCAGTTTTCTACCAAAGCGAGACGTCATTTCTAATGTTGTTTCCTCGTCGAGCAGTAACATATTAGTGTTATCAGAAACGTGGCTATACCCTGACATCAGCGACCATGAAGTTCTAGCAGACCTTCCAAATTTTACAGTTTTTCGCAAGGACCGTATAGATAGGCGAGGCGGAGGCGTGGCTATTGCAATCAGGAAAGATATTTCCTGTACCGCAATTAACATTCAGACTGACCTCGAAATTATATGGCTTCTTTGCCACGCCACTCCCGAAACTGTTTTAATTGGTGCCTGCTATAGACCTCCCCACAGCACTCCCGATTTTGCTCGTAAACTTAACGACATGTTAAATGATCTAACTACTGCATACCCTAACGCCCGCATTCTCCTTTTTGGGGATTTCAATCATCCTCTCATTGACTGGGTAAACCAAATTACTTTGACGTCAGGAGAACCCGAAGCGCACGATTTTCTTGATGTGTGCCTAAACTTTAACTTAACCCAACTTGTAACTGAACCAACTCGCGTAACTCATACGTGCGCCAATACCCTTGATTTAATACTAACGGATCACCCTGAGAGCCTTTCGTCCATTTCATATCTTCCAGAAATTAGCGATCACAAGGTAATTCATGCTGAGTTTACGTTCAAACCGGTGTCTCGTCAGAAAAGTAAAAAAACTATACGTCTTTATGACAAAGGAAATTATACAGCCATCATTGATGAACTCCGCTCTTTCTTTCCATCATTCGAATCATTATTCCAAAATAGACGCGTGCAAGATAATTGGAAAATATTTACGGACAAAGTGGATTATCTTGTCAGCAAATATATACCCACATTTAATTTCCAGGCCGACACTCAAAAGCCCTGGTTCACCAAAACATTAAAACGCCTAGAAAACAAAAAGAAACGCCTCTTTCGTTCAGCCAAACAGAAGGGAAGCCAATGCGCATGGGAAAAATACTATGTAGCTGAACATGACTACCTAGGAAAGATATGCGAAGCAAAGCACTCTTTCTATAACTATAACTTGCCGAACATTCTAAAAAGTGACCCACGCAAGTTTTTCGAAACAATCAACCCTCACCCAACTCAATCGCCTAACTTCACCGATGATGCCGGCAGACCAGTGAGTGACGTCGATTGTGCAACCATCTTTAATAACGCATTTGGATCAGTGTTCACAAAAGAAACAGACCTTCCATTTTTCATGCCGACTTCCACTATCGAACTCTTCATGCCATCCATCACATTTTCCGTGTCCGGTATAATATCTATAATAAACAACCTAAAGCTGTCGTCCTCCGCTGGTGTAGACAATATTCTCCTTAATTCTCCAAGTTCCTTAAAAACACTGTAGATGTCTGTGCCGAAAACTTATGTTTATTGTTTTCACAGTCACTCTCAACAGGCCAACTGCCCGACGATTGGAAAAAAGGGAAGGTCATTCCAGTCTTCAAAACCGGTAACAAAAACTCGCCTCTAAATTATCGTTTAATCTCCTTAACGTCGGTGCCTTGCAAAATCATGGAACACGTCATATTCACTCACATTATCAGTTTTCTTGACAAGGTTAATTTTTTTCATCCTGCACAACATGGCTTCCGAAAAGGATTTTCATGCGAAACACAGCTAGCACTTTTTGTCCATGACCTTCATTCCAATCTCGATAATAACCTTCAAACCGACGCCATATTTCTAGATTTCACCAAAGCATTCGATAAGGTACCCCATAAACGCCTGTTACTGAAACTTTCCCACTTAAACTTACACCCCGCAGTCTTAATCATGATCCAAGAATTTTTAAATAACCGTTCCCAATCTGTCCTTGTAAATAATCAGCTCTCCAATTTTATTCCAGTTACATCAGGTGTCCCTCAGGGTTCCGTCCTTGGCCCCTTGTTATTTCTAATATATATTAACGACCTCCCAACGAACTTAACTTGTAACATACGCATGTTTCCTGATGACTGCGTTTTGTACCGCACAGTAACTAATGTATCCGATCAAATTAGCCTCCAATGTGACCTTAACCAAGTACAGCGTTGGTGTGAACACTGGCAAATGGAACTTAATCCTAACAAATGTAAACTTATGTCGTTTCAGCGTCGCCATAACGCGCTGACCACATCCTACATAATTTCTAACACTAATGTTCAACTTGTGCAATCATACAAATACCTTGGCCTAACTTTGTGCAGTGACCTAACTTGGACTGAGCATATCCGGACTATCATCGCGGCTGCTAATCGTACTCTCGGCTTCCTAAAACGTCATCTGCGCAACGCACCTCGCCATGTAAAATTACTAGCTTATCAATCCCTCGTAAGAAGCAAGCTCGAATACGCGTCGTCAATTTGGAACCCACACCACGCGTATCTCATCACTGCACTCGAATCCCTTCAGAACCGGGCTACTAGATTCATTCATTCCTCATATGCCTATCACATTAGCGTGTCATCTTTAAAAGTAGAAATTGGCCTGTCCCCTCTGTCTTCCCGCCGCCGCATTGCTACCCTTTGCTTGTTTCATAAACTTTTTCACAGTCCACTTGCAATCGAACCTTACATCTCCCCCCCATTTCGCAGATCACATCGGATTGGCCATATCTTTCAAGTTACCCGTCAACGTTCCCGCACCGTTACTTTTGCAGCCTCATTTTTTCTTCGTGCAGCAAAAGACTGGAATGACCTCCCCCACCGTATTGCAGCAATCACCTGTCCATCAACATTTATGCATAGCCTCACAAGCCATTTTTCAAACTAATTCATGGCTTTTTTGTACGTTTTTGTGTAACCCTACCCCTTATGTAATGTCCCTCCGGGGACCTTTAAGGTAATAAAATGAAATGAAAAATGAACAGGCACGCAGACCACGTTCGTGGAAGCGTGTCCCTGGCGCTTGCACGTGTTTTCGCGGGTTTTTGAGTGTGTTCTGTGTTAGTTTGGTTTGCTTTTGATACTTTCCTTCTTCCTGTTGTGAGAGAGGGTGACCGATGTCTCAGGGTTACGGGGGGCGTTGCCCACCGCGGTTTAAACGCGGATGTGGTAATCCGCCCAATCAGATCGCCAAGGGATGCTGATTGGCCTGTGTATCGGGGGGGGGAGAGACTAGGTGACCCATTAAAACCACGAGACACGAGGTCTCGGGGTCGAATCCTCAGGGTTTAATGTGCTATGCACGGCCGGCGTATTGCCGGGCTAGCCAGGTCAGGCTAGGAGGATCTCACCACTTGGGTAGTCTTAGGTCAGGGTCCGTCGCTGACGGGGGTGCCGCGGGCACAAAGTCTTAGCTGACCTAGGAACCCACTTTATTTCTTACTTTGTCTACATCAGTCTGTAAATATCCTGTATATGTCTTCCGTGTAAATATACAGTTTTAAAACCCTCAACAAATCTCATCGTCGTCATGTCATCAGTGCCGTCACCATGAGGCACCAACGCAGACCACCAGAAGTCTTCTACACGCCACAACATCGGCGCATCGAAGCAAGAAACAACGAACCACAAACCTTTACTCTGATGTCGTCCCGATACCAAAGCCTGGGAAGCCACCCGATCAGCTCCCCAATTTGCGTCCGGTAGCCTTGACATGCACCCTGTGCAAACTGTTGGAGCGCATGCTGACAACCCGGCTTCAATGGTGGATGGACACTTTCCGGTGGTATCACCGGCGAATATAGGATTCCCATCTTGGTACCGACAATGGGCTTGACCACTTCTCGTCAATTCTGTTACTAGGCGGCTGATCACACAAAGTGCACACAGTACTTGCCATGGACATACAAAAATCATACGACAACGTTAGCCACGGCGCCATTTTGGAAATTCTCTGAGGCCTTCTTCTTCCGGACAAGGTTTTCGCTTTCCTCCAGAACTTCGTCACAAAAAGATCCTTTTCGGTTCGCATCGGTTACGGACAAGTTACGGTCGGTTTACGCCGGTCCGCGAGGTGCCTCAGTGATCGGTAATCTCGTTCCTTCATTTTAATATTATTATGTTACCGCTTGCGTGGAATCTCGGCTCTATACCGGACATGCACTTTCTGATGTAAGCGGACGACATCACAGTGTGGACTGCACACTCAGACCTGACTCGGCAAACCATGTGCCTCCAACAAGCCTTCTGTGACACGCAGAAATGGTGTGAATATGCTGGCTTAACACTTTCCGCTGAACATGCAGCTATTCTGCCTGTGGCCAGTGCTTAAGTCCGTCGCCGACTGGAGGTGTCTCCAATCGCATTGCAACTCTGCGCCCGACCTGTACGCACTGCCACTGAATTTCGCGAGCTGGGATTAGAAATGTATGCGACTGGGTCAGCGTCTATGTGGCTACGTTCCACTCGCCAAAAAGCGGGACAGATTCTCCACCTCATCCGACACATCTCACAGAAGTCTGGTGGCTCCTGTTCCAAAATGGCCCATCTATTGGCGCGGTCTGTACTCCGGCCTCAGCTTGTTTACCAGGCCCAATTTCAACACCTCAACCATTCGGAGTGGTCTCGACTTGAGGCAATTAACCGAGCCGCAATGCGTGCAATGACCTGCCTCCCTAGGATAACACCGATCCCTGCTCTTCAGACTGAAGCTCAAGTTAACACCTTGGATGAGCTTATCCATCAGCGTCGGTCCGCCCGAATGCTGCAAAGTCACCTTTGTTGCTGAGGCAGCGGCGTTAGAAAACTACATGGTCGTTCACTACCCACATCTCTCGCCTGCGTTGTTACCAGGTCACCATGGCTTGGCCACCAGGTGACCGAAATCCTGCCACTAACGCGACTGCACAATCGATCCAACGTACATTCTGACACGCCTTTCACGGTCGCACAAAAACTGGCGGCTTAGTCTCAACCCCAGGTGGTGCAGGCATTTTTGGATGCTGGGGCCAAGGACGACGTGGTGACCACAACACTAAAGTGTCCTTCCTACCCAGAGTCCTGTCAAACGTGCTTCTACGAAACACGCCGCACCCTGCCGTCTATGCTTGCCGAGCGTACGGCCTTACGGGACGGATTGCAAGCACTAACTCCTGCTCTTCATCAAGCCCCTGGAGGTACTACTTTACAAATTTATACAGACTCCACGACGTCCATACGTGATTTACGTAGAGTAAATAACTCAGCTATCTCTAGGGACATCCATGACATACTAGATACGTACTCGTGCCCTCTGCGGCTCTCGTGGGTCCGGCGAAATACTCTCCCCGCTCACATTGCGGCGGATGCTGCCTGCCACACTGCATTTGTTGCACGACCATTGCCTTTACTGACACTAGACACCCCAGAACAGTTCCTGTAAAGGAAAGAAGATCTTCGTCGCGCCGCACGAGCTGTAATTCCACCGTGTGGAACGGACCTCCCTAGCAGACTCGCTCGCTGGGAGGAGGTCTTGCTATGAAGTCTTCGTGTTGGTGTAGCCCCATCTCCCGCTGTTACCCGGGGGTGGCCACAACATCACCATGCCCCGTTCGCACAGAACTGCCCCTTTTGCACGGCTCCTGTCGAAGATGCGGACGCTGAACATTTGCTGTGGACTTGCCCGTCATTGACAGCTGCGAGAACAAGACACCTTCGAGGCACAGGCCTCCACCCTGGCAGACCACGTGACCTTCATCGGTGGATTTAGGGACCCCATCATCACTCCCTCCGTTTGTTTCTTCGCAAAATGGGAGTTAATATATACTTGTGACATAGTATTTGTGCCAACGGGAATACTATCGCAATAAAAAAAACTCCCGTTTGTCAACATTTCGGCGCACGTGCCTTACAGACAGACACACAGACAGAATAACTTTAACTGACCACAGCCGAGGCGATTTGGCCTGCGACGTCTTCGCCGTCATCCGTAGGTCAGCAGGGCCCTTTACAAATAGTTTTGGTGAGTTCCAATAAAACTTTTGTTGAATTGACCCAAGAAATTTTATTGAGCATTCCAAAAATTATTATTGAAATTACATTCAGGATCTTTTGTTGTTCTATCGAAAAGTGGCCACCGTATTTTTATTGATTTGCCGTCTGGTTTATCACGTCGAAGTTCCGTTCAGTTTCAGGCGGGTTTCAACTAAATTTAGTAAGCAATTCTGTAAATTCGGTTTAGTTGCGGTGAAAGCATTCGTTTATTGAAAAGCCCACCGTTCGTAGACCATGCTTTCAATAGTTCAACACCAGAGTTTAACTCAAGGTCCATTAATCTCGGTCTAAGAAAACGTGTAGCGACCCAAAATATACAAAAAAGGTCACGAAAGGAGTCGAACCACCTCTAGGAGGAAACGTCATTGACATGTACAGAGCCATACATTCACACGCAGTACTTTTTGCAATGAAACAACATACCACCATGTCATGAGCACACCACAGATGAAACAACACAAACGCAAAAAATTGCGGCACGGGAATTCTACGTTCTGTTTCGGCACAATTCGTGTATATGGTCGCCGTCAGTCAAACGCCGGCGACTCATTTCATGCTCACAAAACTGCACATAAATATTTCTAAAACACAATTACGACGTAACGAGTGCATAAATGCTCTTTTTTACTTTATAGCTACATGCTGTAACCAAACCCTACAGATAACTGGAACTTGTTAGAAGAAGTGGGCCAGGATCGGCACGCGCGGCGCGCGGTGGTTGCCTCTAGTGGTTGATGCACTTCACCAGGCGGCAGGGTCGCACGTCAGAGCAAAGAGGGAGGAGTGCCAGTGACGGTTGTTCCGAATTACTGAGGTCGGGAAAAGCATCTGCGGTGGCCGGATTAGGCTTAGCGTAGCAGGCTATATTCGAAGAGCGCCGTTATTAGAAGCGCTTACGTACAACCGTCTGTGCTGAAATATTTGCGCACAAAACTTGCCCTTTTCAATCATATGGCACTTAGTATGTAAATCAAAACAGTGGCGAGCGGTTGCTAGTAGTTAATGTGGCTGGCGGCGCTCGTTCGGGGCTGCTGAGCAGCCGTGTTTGTCGCCGTGGAGGGTGAGAGGGCGCGGTTGGCGCAAGAGCAACGTTAATCCTCGCCTGAGGGACGAATAGGTTGGTCCGAGGGATAAACAGCGCTGCTCGAGGGACGAACAATGAAACTTGCACCCTTTTTTCACCTTATTTCTTAGAGTGATCGTTTTCTGCCGCGACCAGCACAGCCGGATTCTGTATTGCACGTCGAGACTAGTGGCGAAGGAAGAACTCCCATGTTAACGGAAGTGGTGTTTTTGGCCGCATTTCTCGAATTCCTGCTCAGGACGGCTGACTAACTGCTAGTAGTGATGAAGTTCGATTTGAGTTGCGTGCACATAACGGACCAGCCCAGTTGACCCTTAGCATACCCGCCACGGTGGCTCGGTGGCTAAGGCGTTGTGCTGCTGAGCCCGAGGCCGCGGGCTCGATTCACGGCCGTGGCGGCCGCTTTACTGATGGAGGCGAAAAGCAAAAACGCCCGTGTGTACTAGATTTTGGTGCATGTTAAAGATAATCCGGTTGTCAAAATTAATCCAGAGCCCTCCACTACCGCGCACCTCAACGCCTGCGTTGCGTCGGTGCGTTAAACCCTAAAATCAATCAATCAATCAATGACCCTTAGCATGTTGGTACAGATGGGTGGCTGAAGTGTCAGTCTATTGAACAACAAATTCAATTATACAAACTAAAATGACGAATCGTTTCAGCACGTGATGGAAGCACTAAATAGAGCCCAGTTAGCTCGGAAAGTCAGTGTGCTTGTGCTGCCCAATTAGGCTGATATATGCAGATCAGTGGGCATTAAAATTTTAATGCACTTGACTTTCCACGTCATACCTGTATCATTTGCTCCTTACGTGCCTACAGATAGTTACCATGGGTCACTAAGAATACGGCAGAAAGTCAACAAAACCCCCCCACTTGAAAATTCCCTGTTCAGATCACAACGAAAATGCCGTTGAGTTCTTAATGTGCACCCTCAGTCAGCCTTGAATTTCGGTTAACTTCCTGTTGAATCAATAGGAACTGAAGAAAATGACAACAGGAATTCAGCAACCACTTTTTCGAGGGTATAAATATTCCCGGGGGTTGAAATTAATCCCGATCCATCCACTATACGGTGCTTCTGATAGCCCAGATGTAGCTTCCGTGCGTTAAACCCCTAAAATTTGCCAATTGGATTTACACCTTATTAAGATTTACGCAATCTGTTACACCCGTTGTTATTTGGCACACCCGGGCATAGCCGGGTGCCACTGCTAGTGGCCGATGAAATGACGCATGATACAGGTGAAGCAAAACCCGCGAGGGAAAGGCAATTTATGTCTAATACATTACTGCTGGTTTCTCATAACGCTGCGTTTTTTGGTGCATTAACCATTTACATTACGTTCTCTTTACGTACTCACGCAATTGACCGCGAAACTCGGATTTTCTTACTCGCTGCACCGAAATATAAGGCATAACCAAGCAAACTGTTTGATCTGCGATCATCATGTATCCGGCCACTCTTATCACTGCGCGGCAAGCTTGTTGTTCCTTATCATTAATTTTTTATGAAACTTGCGTAGTGGTCGCGGTGCCTATGTAGGAGAAGGCTGGATGACATGCGGACGGAATAACAAGCATACAAAATTTACGGAAGCCCATCCGAGATAAGTGTGCTTTATAGCCATCGCTGATGGATATTGGCACACAATCTCGTGTACTTTACTTTTGTCAGTTCGAGCTAGCATCGGCTTTCATCGGTCGGGAAAAGAGCTCATATATTCAACGAGAAGACCTGATCAAGGCTTGCGTGGCGGTGGGAGGAAGTGCATTTTCAGATCGCGGCGTGCATCGGACGTCAGCAAGGCTGTTCAAGAGTCTGGGCGAATGCTTCTGTTGGCTCCCATAATTCATTCACCTGCGCAAAAGATGCCGGTGCTTGAAACGCACCCCCCCACCCTCCGCCCCTGCCTAGGGTGCAGTGAACTCACTTCCGGAGTCAGCACTCACTAGCATTAGGGCGTTCTCCGAGGAGCATATCTATATGCGGACTCGGTTCACTCTGCCTGAAGAAAGTTAGGAGGCAAGAGATTATTCACCAATGTAATTACAGGTAGTGAAAAAAGCATGCGCGTCACATAAGAAGTTAAGTGTACCAACACGAACAAGAAAAAGCAAAAAAATGTAACTTCAAAATGAACAAAAGCAGAACCAAGGGTACATACAGGCCCCTTGCAAAGCTGGAGGCGGGTGACACCAACACTTTCCGCCGGAATACCAACGAAGTCAGTAATATCGACTGGACAAAGAGCATAAAGCCACGTATCTCTAGGTGACCAGATAAAGGGACCGGCAATTTTCTTAGGCATGTATACCTTTAAAAAGATTGGCCGTGTATCTGCTCCTTTAGTTGCAAATGTCGACGAAAGACGATAGTCGACTGGCGCACCTGGCAATCAAATACCTCCCTTCTCTTTCCCGCTCAGCTCTCTTGCGGTCCCTCTCCCGTCTTGTCCCTGCCAAGATACCACGCTAGAGGTTTGCTCAAGTCAATTTAAATTTACCGCCTTCCACTGCTCCAAGTCGGGTGTCTCGATGCCAGCGCTGCCTTACGGCGGCGACGCGCATAAATCGAGGCACCCTACAACAACGTTTATAGAACCACGTTGCCTTAGAACACGAGCTTTCCAAGCAGAACGTGGAATCTATATGGTGGAACCTTTTGTTGCTGTTGCCCTTTGATTGATTTTCTTAAATGCCGCCACGCAGCGCGGGCAAGAGCAGGCAACGGTTTTCTGCAGTTGGTGTAGTATTTCATTTGCTATTGAAAAAACCAAACACCGTATTTTTTTTCAATAACGGAACACTAGAAATATCACTCATGTATTGATTTTCTGCCTTATATCTGGGTAATGTCTTGTTTTTGATCAACAATGTTGACAAGGGCCGGACTTAGACGTGTAGGTTTGGCTGTGAGTATATAATACTATTCTGCAGTTTCTGGTTTACTTTGGCCGGGTAGCCGAATTGATTCACAGACAGACATACAGACAGACATACAGACAGACCAGAATTTCTGTGTTAAGTAGCCCAAGAAAGACTATAGTAAATGCCCAATATACTGAATAACTGGCTGATTTATCAATGTCAGCCAAACTGGCTGGACGTAGAGACTTGAAATTTCGGGAGTACATGTACATCTTTGCGTAGGGGCTCACTAAGGCGGGATTTTAAGAAATACCATCCCTAGCCAAGGAAAAGGGGAAATTGTGTATTCGGAAATTCTTTTTACTGCCATCTGGAAATTTTTACCTATTCAGCGCCAGCGATTGAGGATTTACGTCGCGTTGCACGGTAAGCGAGCCTGGCTGCATGCATTCACACGAATATGGATGCTTATGCATGCCCTGTCCGTTTTTTGTGGATTCGCCGGGACATGCTTTCTGCCCACACAGCGCGGATCGTGCCTGCCACCGAAGAGACCTCCCACAGCCACTGCCACTTCTTCTAGAATCTACCACAGAAGAAGTGCTGGTTTAAACTGGATATAACGAAGTTGACAAAATCTCGCAATTTTTCGTTACATGCAGGTTTTCGTTATATGAAGGTTTAGATTTAAGCCTTAACCAACATGCCAGACATCAGTGATGGTGAACTCACCCTCGCCCGTTAAGGATTTGTTTTACCGTAAAAACTGCGTGATTTGCGCCTGCTACATTCCCACGAGCTTAGTCACTACACGGCAGTCCAAAGAAGCAAGGTTACTTACCGCGGCAGACGCAAATGTAACTTAAGTATCATTTTTGCCTCTTGACATTTTCGGCGCCTTAAAGTGTTTGCCTAAATCATTCGCTTAAACGGATTAAGCGTTTTCAGCGATGCTCTTTTCAGCGCTCAAAAGTACTCAGAAAGTGCTATTTGGGATACTGCACCAGGCGGCGACGTTCTTCTTTGTGGCCGGCGGAGAAAGCATTTAAAATTGAGAGCTTGTCTTGAAAAGACAAAACTTCTCGTTTTATGCGGGCAGAGCTTACCACTGACAAACATACGCCACAGATAGCAGTGGAGACGCGCGAATACAGGCAGGCCAGCAACTATCCGACACCACACGCACTTGTGATAACGCACGGTAGTTTGCGTTGCGGGCGAAATTCGCTAAATTAGAGCATTTCTACAGCCGATTTCTTTTTTTGAGAAAGTGCAACAAACAATGACTCATCAGCGTAGCGAATTCGTTACATCGAGATTAACCGTCACAACACCTTCGTTACATAGAGGTTGCGAAAACATGGGCTTCAATGGCCGTAGAAATGGGGAATTAAAGAACTTCGTTAAATCCAGGAATTCGTTACATAGTGGTTCGTTGAATCCAGGTTTAACTGTATTTCCGCCGCGTAGAATTCACCTTCCGTGTGGGTCCGCACGCTGGGAGGAGGTCTTGATGCGGAGCCTTCGATTTGGGGTGGCGTTACCCACGCAGTTACCCACGCTTGGCCTGCCCACTATCACACGCCGTGTGCGGATACCTGCCCCTTCTGTGTGCTTCCTGCGTCAGAAGCCGACGCTGAACACCCGTTCTGGACTTGCCCAGCTTTTATCGACGCACGGATTCAACAGTTCCGAGGCACAGGGCTCCATCGTGGGAGACCTCCAGCTTTTAACAGTTAAATACAAGGCCCCAGCACCGGTGTCTTTCAAACTTTTTGTGGGAAACGGGTGCAATGTCGTACATTTAAAAACCTTATTCTTATGCCGTAGGGGAATAACTCGCAAGAAAACAAGATTAACGTCCTCATCCATTCAAATATCGGGATGCTTCTTGATATAAGTAGCGGGTAAGAATATCTAAAAGGTAGGATGGTTTCTGCCCTATCCAACACTAATAATGCGAAGCTACATTGCGAAGCAACTCGAGTGTTTTTAACGATACCCTATAAATGTTTCACTGATTGATATATCCCATTTGATATTTGTGATAAATGCCATTCATGCAAATGCGCGAAAGAAAGTTAATTCTTTTTCCTGCGGCGTGGCTAAAAGGGCGAAAAGCACGTCTTACATCAGACCCTACACGGGCGGAAAACGCCTAACTGGTAAAGTAAATGCCCAGCCAAACTGCTGGCTCGAGAGGCTTCATAGTTTAACAGTACAGTCCTATATCATTGTGTGGAAACTCAATATTGGTGATTTTTTTTACTCCACTCATAACAGGCAAGCCACTATTTTTTCACAAATATGCCTCTTTATCGCAGGCGCGTTCAGACATAGAATGTGCTTTTGTTGATATAGGGAACCTAAACAAGTGCCCAGAGACTTCTTTACACGTTTTTTACGACGGGAAATGAACGGAAAAATTAAAACTTTGTGAAAATCACGTTTTTACGCAATCCTCACTAACTGGTATGCCGGCACACTGATATATCCAACATGATTTTGCTTGCAAATTCTTTGCATACAAATGTCCAAAAAACCAATTTTACGATCATGTACAACTAAGGTATAAAGAGACGAACGTGATTTTTCCAAATAAACCCCTCAGAAAGTGACATTCAGTTCGATTTTCCTGCGTTCGAATAGTGCGCTCGATCTGCTCGTACTTCCTACAACCATACGTCTCCTGTAGAAGCCCATGTTGTTATTATTATCGAACTGTGTCTGATGGTTATCAATCACACCTACTGATGCCACTTCCCGTAAATAAGTAAGTGTTCGGCCACACTTTCTTGGTATAATTTTTTTCGGGATAGTTCCAATAAAATACGACTTGGAGCTATGCCCCAGAACCACACGCCTCCGGTATAGAGCCCATGTATTTGCAGGAGGCGGAGTTTCTAATTAATTACAAATCTGCTGTGAACTAACTAGTAATGATACGTAACAAAGAACTGAACACGTGTTAAACTAGTTAGTGTCTTTAATATAGTTGCCCCCATTGGGCATCACTGGTTAGTACCACTAGCCATGTAATAAGTTTAGTATTGTTTTTCTAAAGAGCCTATTTGATACATCAAGCTGCAGCATTCACTGTGGAATGTTCAGTGACAGCACAGTTTAAAAATTAAGGCCTAAATTAATTGTTATGATAGTAATAACGATGACTGCGCTAGCGGCCTTGAGTACTTTGTGATTTATTCATGTGCCGCCTGCATAAATCCCACTTAAGGAGTGTCCGCATGTGACAATAACTAGGCACAGAAGGAAATATGGCAGCACCAGCCTTCGTGCCTATGGTTGAAAATAACATGAAGTAAGCGGCACAGCCATCCATTTTCGACACATTTAGGGAATGTTTAATGGAGGAGTACATGTACATACTATTCCACATAATCTAAGTAGAAACCTGAAGAAAGAGTTAGCAGTCTTTCTACTTTAATAAATATGCAAGCTAAACTTAAAAACACGCCCGACATTTTTGTTTTTGCGACAATTCTTTTTGCTGCCCCAGGACAAGAGCTCTCGAATTACGAATACTGGGGGGGGGGGGGCTAGAAAGCCCTCACGCTTTGAGGCAAGAGATCGAAATTAAACCAGTGATGGCGGCAGCAACTACCGCAACTACGACGCTATTATTGGTTCATTCCTAGTATTCCACCCTTTCCCTTCAGCGGCTGGATTGCGTGCTCCTAAAAGTTATAACTTGAACACTGCCCAGGTTTCCACGGCGTGACCACGCCCCGTCCGCCTCGTGCGCTATTTCCACATTAAGACTTAACTCTGTGAACGGCTGTAGTTCACTTCGTACTGAACAACTCCACAGGTGCGTATATTTGAATCTAACTATGACCGGTGGTGCTCTGAATGGGAACAGGTGAGCGGGAGCGACATCATTAGCAGCAAAGACTACAAAATTTCAAGCACACACCACGCGAGTTCGCAGTTGTGCGCTGTGACAAACTGTTCGTGTTTGAGGTGGGTCGTGCCGCGCGACGCAATTAAACGGCCATCCAATCAAGCGCGCGGAGCAATAGTGACATCTTTCGACGAATCCCCGAACACAAAGATTGGTTTCCCACGCTGTGTGGGCGCAATTAAAGTGTGGGGTCCTAGTAACATGCCAGACACAGCAGCCGAACGGCTGTAGGTGTCCCCGTGACGCTTGATGAAACTTTTACACATATTGCGTCAACTTGCCAAGAGTTCTTTTCATCAGCCCACGTTAGTTCGTTGGAACTAGATGGGTGTCTAGCTTTCAGGGTTGGGACTTCCGTAGAAAGAGCGACGTTTTATTTGCGAATTTAGAGCGAATGGGGTGCACGATACGTCGAGGGACGTGATTCGATGCATACGCAATAGAGTTGCACCTGCAACGGGTTCTCCTGAATCGAGTCCAGTGTTTGAAGGAATACCTCTTATCAAGTAAAACCATGTTAGCACCAAAAGAGTCACCCTTACTGTCACCTTGTTCACAAAAAGCAGTGGCCTTGAAAACGTTCTTATATATTAGAGTCTACATGACGTAGTGAATTTGCATAGCCGTAGTGCAGAATTCCGTCCATTTTGCTAGCTATTCCGGCGTTGGCTGAAGTATTAAGGCTCAAGCAACAGCCGGGATTATAGACTGAGCGGGAACATAGACTGAGCTTGGTGCTCAAAATTTTCGCTTCATCGCAGTCCACCGTGTGTCCCGTCTTTTAATGCAAACGTATTTTGATCGGACCGATGGCGTTATATAAAAAAATACTGAACATCCCCATAGACCGTCTGGTCGACCGAAAAGCTCTGGTAAGATCTGTGGGCAGACTCTGCATGTTAAAACTGGGCTTCCATTGTACCAAAAGGTTACTTGAAAAAATTACTCCCACCTTCCCTCGCGGGAACCCCTGTGTAGATGCGACGCATAGGGGGTTCCGTTGTTGTTTCCGTTAGGTTGATTCTCCCATCGCGTGAAACGCGCCGTGAACCCCCTGCCGCGGCTATGACGCGGCTATGACACATCAGGATGCTCGTTTTCCCATGCCTCGCAGTGATGCCTCTTCCCATACAAAAATATCGTATGGTCGGCTATAGAAAATCCTTTTTATGGTCGTCTTTAACTATTTGGCCGAATAATCTTTAGACGTTTCTATGGGTGTCTTTAGCGATTCGTATCGACATTCCTATGGGTGTCTTTAGCTTCTTTTATAGCTGGTTATATGGTTGTCTTTAGCTATTTGTATCGCCATTCCATTGGGTGTCTTTAGCTTCTTCTATAGCCGGTTCTATGGCTGTCTTTAGCTCTTCTTTTGTTGTCGCTGTGGCTATAGAAGAAGCTAAAGACACCCATAAAAATGTCTGTAGGAATGGCTAAAGACAGCCATCCAACAAGACAAACGTCTAAAGATAATTGGGCCAAATAGCTAAAGACAACCATAAGAAGTGTTTTCAATGCCGACCATACAATATTTTTGCATGGGCTGCAGCCAGAAGAGAATCACCACTACTTGAAACACAGCGACAGCAGCAGCCGCTGAGAAATTATTACATGCTGCCATGCCGGCATATTGTCTTGCGGGTCTCTAGAACTTCTCCTGTGGCACTTAGGTTGTGTGCCTATCTGCATTCTGTAATTTATGCTCCGTGAACACTTCAGCGATATAGGGGGAGTGCAAGGTTGCGATTGCAAACACTTCGCCAGTTTTCACTCACGAAAGGCTTAAACAGAGGCAAACAAGGAAAGCAAAACCAAGGTGTTTATTCATCCCATGCATTACATAAAGGGCTACTATCTACGCTACTTCGCCGCCAGTAAACAGTTGTTCACATAAGCTGATCGAAACATACAGCACACGCATTCCAACACTCTGGCTCACGCTTACGTTATTTGCTCGACAGCCACACTACGCGGCACATTTTCCGCGAACGCCCACCGAGACACATATACCTACACGTGCTGGGTAGTCCACAAAAAATAGTACACTCAGAAGTCATTCATTTCACTCAGTACTCAATGCACAAAGCTGCAAGTACGGTGGCTAAAATGGAAATGCATTCTTAATAAAACAATCAAGACGGTCGCACACAATGCAATAATAAAAAAACGTTTTCCAAGTCCCCTCAATTGGTTCCTTGTAAGTTTTGTCAGTTCACGAAAAAATAATTATCTCTGTCTCATCACCGTGGCCAAATCTTCACTTGTGTGTACGTTGCAATGCCCATGTGGTGCAGGGTAGTTTGGAAACGTATTCTTGAACACCAAAAAAAGTCTCGCATTTCTCGCACTACACAGCCTCTTCAGTTCGTAAGATCACTCACTCTGGAGTTTTGCGTACGATGAAATTCCTGTCGCGGTATCGCAGGTATCCATTTTCGCATGACTTCAAACTGATGTTGAATTAATCATAACACTGTCACCGCAAACACTGAAATATCCGACAGCGAAAAGCGGCACATTTGCTTGGCGTCACAGCATCTACACAACACATGGCGGTCGAATCGTAAATTCAAAGCACCAGGCAACACGGGCCATGCCCGCACACAGAGCAAGTAGACGAGATGTGGCTGACTGAGTACATCCTGGTATAAGCAGGTCCATCGCGCTAGCAAATAGTGCGGAGATACGTGCCTATCTTTCTACCTTTTACTAACTTGTTCGGTGGTGATTATTTTATTTGGTAAATACAACATCCCTTAATGTTTGTTTTCCTCATCCGAAAAACTATATCTGTTATCAGTACTCAGGGAAAATTGTGTCACTATCATTGCTGGGCGCACGAATACTAACAGAGCGCGGAACGCCTGACCCTCTTTTCAAAGAAAATTTTCCTCAGCACGGCCGGGCTACAGCGTCGACGAGCGCTGCACCCACGTCGGCCCTCCCCGGCCGTGTCATTCGGTACCCGTCGCCAAAACCAGTGAGCCAAACAAACAACCGAAAATAAAACAGGAAGCAGGGGTGTCCCCTTCACGAAGGGCTAGCAGGTCATGGTCCCCTCTACCTTTTCATCGCTTCCCAGAATTTCCTCTCCGCGCCTCCTTCGGTCCGGCATGGGTCGCTCTCCCCCTTTCTCAATGACTAATTTCAAAGTGGGCGCCGCAGGAGAAGGAATGCGGTTGTTCGCAGATGCCACCATATTTCTGACTGTGTCCGCACGTACCGTGGGCCGCGAAAGTTCTTTCCTATTTGCATCCACGCTTAGAGGGCCGTTTTCAGAGAAGCCCGCTGTTTTACTTGACCGCGGCAGCGAAGGGCCGCAGCGGAAGAATTCTCCAAACTTATACATCTTTCGGTCAACGTTCATTTGCAAGCTTTGCCGACGTGCAGTATCCAAAGTTCCAAGCTGAATTTGAGCGTTAATCTGCAGCTGCCTTTATTTGTACTTTTTCTGTATTGTTGGTATAATAAGTACCTAACGTTATTAAACAAAAACTTTCGTATAACAGGCCGATGAACCTCATCATAGTTATTCAACCTGTGTTGTAGATGTAGCTAGGTAAATCATGAGTACATGAATTATGCGCCATAAGTCATATTGAAACCTGCGGAATAGGATTTAATGGTTGCTCGAATTATACCTTTATAGGCTAACACTTTTTTACTAGCGGCTGGAGATTTGGAGCCTTATGTCACTACGTAGTTAGCTAAGGAAGCTTTTACGGATGCAGGCCTGTAAATTCTGCGCCAAACGCTTTCCTAGTTCCGGCTAAATGTTGCTTAATTGTCACAGGTCTAAAGGTTTACAGTTATATGTTGCGCTGTAGCCAGCCGCAGAAGCTTTTATGGGTGCCTCTCTTTAGCTTTAGGGCAGATTCTCTCCAACAGCTGGCAGAAGACAGCTGCATGGTTCGAAGTATGTAGACTATTAGAGCTAGACAAGGACCTATATCCAGCCAACTTTCTCTCTTTAGCTTTAGGACGAATTCTTTAGGACGAATTTTCAATAGCTGGCAAAAGACAGCTGAATGGTTTTGAGTCTGTAGAGTTAGAGCTAAACAACGGCCTATATCCAGGAAAATGAGCATTTATGGCTTTCTCGCTTTAGCTTTAGGACGAATTCTTTTCAATAGCTGGCAAAAGACAGCTGTATGGTTTCGAGTCTGTAGAGTTAGTGCTAAGCAACGGCCTATATCCAACCAAATGAGCTTTTATGGTTTTCTCTATTTAGCTTTAGGACGAATTCTTTTCAATAGCTGGCAAAAGACAGCTGAATGGTTTCGAGTCTGTAGAGTTAGAGCTAAGCAACGGCCTATATCCAACCAAATGAGCTTTTATGGCTTTCTCTCTTTAGCTTTAGGACGAATTCTTTTCAATAGCTGGCAAAAGACAGCAGAATGGTCTTGAGTCTGTAGAGTTAGAGCTAAACAACGGGCTATAGCCAGCCAAATGAGCTTTTATGGATTTCTCTCTTTAGCTTCAGGACGAACTCTTTTCAATAGCTGGCAAAAGACAGCTGAATGGTTTCAAGTCTGTAGACTTAAAGCTAAACAATGGTCTATAGCCAGCCAAAAGAGCTTTGTCGCAGATGGTCTGTATAACTAAAGCCATACATTTTCTTCACCTGGCTACAGTAACCTTAATAGCTGTGACTCTATAGACTAAACACACTAGGATGTTCTATGATTGTCTAAAGAGAATTGTATGGTTTACATTTTTTAGTGCAGGATGCTTAAAAACTTCAAGAGCTGGCTATAGCCTAATTTATGCCCTTTTATGGGTGACCATAGAGACCCATAGGGGCGTACGGCTCAAGTTTCGCCGCGCGCGTGCAGCGCCGTTTCCTCCCCTGGCGGCCTTTGCTCCCATTTCATTGCCGCGCACGGGGTGCGCTCTTCCGCAGATTCGCTTGGAGTACGCTGCTTGCTGCTTTGCCGTGATGGAAACTAGCGCGCCTAAGAGGAAAAGACCGGGCTCTAAATATTGTTGTGTTGTTGGGTGCCACAACAGCGTCGCAAACACGAAGGGAAAAGAGCCCATCGTCAAGTTTTATTCGTTTCCCGGCAAGTGGTACGAGACAGACCGCCGAGAAGCCTGGATTAGGGCTGTGCGGCGGAAAAAGTGAGTGACCGTTTCTCTGCCTTTCTCCTGTCATTCAGTAGCTGAACTGCACTAAATTACCTTACTTTCTAATAGCCCAGATGGCTCCCCGTGGCTCCCCCAAAAAAACACACGAATATGCAGCAGGCACTTCGTGAACAATGCAAAGAGCGAGAGCCAGGCCAACCCAGCCTACCTGCCGACTCTGTTTCCGGATGTTTACAAAAAGCGGCGGGTAAGCGGCGAGAGACACGAAAGGTAAGATGAAGGGTAGAATCAGCCAGATTTTGCACTGACTTATACTCGCCCTGCTTTTACCGCAGGTGGGCAAAGCGGAATCGATCAGCTGCTAGAAATTTGACGTCGCCTCATCCGCCCGAGGAATCCTCACCCGTGGACGCGCTGTCGAACGCGTCGGAGGCCGACTGCTCGCCAGAAGCGGATGCGCAATCGAAAGCCTTGGAGCAGGGCTCGCTGCTCTTGACGGAGGTGGAAGTCGACGCTCAGCAGTTTACATTGACTTGCGTCGCGGTTAGTTGTCTTACAACGTGCAGATCGCAGGCTATGTGACCGGTGGCATGTAGCTCACCATGTATAATTGTTTTTCTTCGAACTACACAGGAAACGCAGACAGATACTGTGTGCTGCAAGGGTCCTTTGCAGCTCATGCTGTCTGCAACCGATGGAACCCATGGGTCCACACAAGTCACTCACGTTGCTCAAGCAGACAAGGTGATTTTTTTTTTGCATTCAAAGCAACATACTTTCAACTCCTTCGGTGGGGTAACTAAAAAAATAAATCTACAATTAAATTGCGCACCTGTTAAAATAATAAATTTGTACGCACTTAACTTACCTTTCACCCCTGTAACCTTCGGAACGGAGCTGCACTCATCCCAAGCATTTGAATTTGTATCCGCAGTTGGTCCTCAAGTACTACTGCCCAACGAACCAGATTTGTCGTTGGAATTAGTATAAAATTTGGGCCTGCAAGTTCTACTTTTTAAAATTCAGCCATGGTACCGAGGGCTGCACTGAGAGCAGTTGATTAAATGCTGCAGATAATCCTCGTTGAGTGGGTTATAGTAACTTCTGTCATTGAGTACGGCTGCACAAACTATCCGTTGATGAAGACGCTGTTGCCATATCTTGCTTACGGAAGCAAGGTGCTCGAATTAGCTATTCCCGTAACTTTAGATTTGCATGCAAGGTCAATATTCGCGCAGTGGGCTAGCTGAATGATGTCAACTGTTCTTTGACATGTTCATTGACGACTGTGCTATAACCATGTCTATCTTAAGTCACTACGTAGTAACAAACATTACACATTGCCCATCCTTTTAGTGGCATTCGACGAATACAAAGGCAAAGCTGATGAAGCTAAACACAAAAATGAAGCCTCGTAGCAGACATTTATTGGAAAGTTTTCTTTCCTTTCTTGAATATTTATAAATGGTCGATTTTATTCTAGGTCACCCATCCTGAAAAGACATGGGCAAGGAGGTGCGGCTTCCTCGGATACGAGTCCGTGAAATCATCTGAGCAAGCACTTCAGGACCTCTGCAGTGTTACAATGACAGTCTTCAGCATCCTGCTCAACCTCATGCCCGAGCAACGGTACCGGTCGTCGGATGTGACAAAAGAGGACAGATTGGTTCTCTTTTTGATGAAACTTAAGTTAGGTGTAAGCTTAACGGCACTGGGTGCCATTTTCGGCATAAGTAAATCCACTGTCTCACGGGTGTTCAGGGTTACACTAGATTGCCTGAGCGTAAAGCTGAGGAAGTGGGTGTTTGCTCCCCCGCGGTGTGCTATCAAGGACACTCTCCCAGAATGCTTTGTTCAGCATTACCCTAAGTGCACGTTCATCATTGACTGCACTGAAATCCGGACAGAAACGCCTATGGATCCCGAAGCACAACATTACCTCTACTCGCACTACAAGGGATCGTACACTTTGAAGTTCCTTATAGCAATCCTTCCCAATGGCATGGTGTCGTTCATTTCGAAAGCTTATGGCGGGAGACATTCAGACTGTTTCATTACTCGAGATTCGGGATTTCTTTCGCTTATCGAACCAGGTGATTTGGTGCTCTGCGATAAGGGGTTTTCTGCGATAAAAACCACCATGGCAGACGAGGGCGTTGTCTTAGTGATGCCACCTTTCAATGTCGGGGGAGGGCAGCTTTCCAGGGAAGACATGGAGACTACCTTAACCATCGCCCAGGTGCGCATTCACGTGGAGAGAGCCATTCAGAGGTTGAAACTGCACAATGTGTTGACAAACCGTGTGCCACTGACTTTAATTCCACAGATGGAGAAAGTCGTACAGGTTTGCAGTGCTCTGGTGAACATGCAGAGCCCAATTATAAAGCTGTAAAGAATGCAGCGAAGGTGTTTTCGAAACGCTTAAATGTACGCAACGGAACAACAGTATAAATCATCTCGCAACATCAGCATTGGCAAACGTGTTATGCCGTCGTTGATCATTATTCTTTCAAATTTCTAATTAGGAAAAAGTTCGGTCAGCAACCAGTCACTCAAGCTAAAAATGTCTAAAGCACGACACACAATTTTTCAACATTCGTGAAATGTGTGGACAATAATTTACACTTTGGTATGAGCAGTGTGGAAAATAATCACAAATGGAAATAAAGATTTTTCGAGCGCACTTATTTTGAAAAGAACTGTCCTGTTCTTTGGTCTGTAAAAAAATAATTCCAGCAGTACCGACTGCTGCTTAGTGCAGAGTGACAGCCACCAGGCCCTAAAACATTACTGACATTTAATTGTAGTTTCTCGACCACATACCAGCATCACTTGGTGGTATAAAAGATGTGTTTTTAAAACCCAAACAAATGAGAGACATGTCAATTTTTGCTCACAAGGCAAAAAGAAGACTCGTTTAAGTTGTCTTAGAGAGTTCCTCAAGTAGATAAGTGAAATAAAAGAATTCTAGTTTTGGAACAACCTCTGAAAGGAAATTCATGTCTCTGTCTACAAAAAGAAACTTGTCATCCTGCACGGGGCTCCAAGCATAAAACACTGCTTGACTAAGGTTCATGATGTAAAGCTGGAGCTGTAGTTAAGTGTAGTAGCTGTGGGGTTTCTTGAGGGTCAGCGTGCCAGCCTGACAATCGAAGAACTCCAAGATCGTCTTTCCCTCCTTGTCGATGATGGGCACCTTCTCACACCTGGCTGGACACTTGATTTCCACGAGCACCGTGTTTCCCTGGTACCGCATGAGCCCATCGGGGCTGCAAGCGAGCCATGGTTGCTCCGGCAGCACGACAAGTCCAGTCTGAAAAATGTGTCAATTTGGGCTAATGACAGGAAATATTTATTTCAAACTGCTAAGCAGCTCTGTCTGAACACGAAGTTGCTAGACCCTGGACGATATTTTCTGCCAAAGACAAAAGTTTGAAGCATTTAAAATTGTGTTACAACATGTCCACAAATGTCAGGGCTACAGTAGCCTTTACTTCACAGAATTCAATGTATCTGTATCATCAGACCGCAGAGGCGGCCTGATTACTTTTTGCCAGATTTCCACCTCATATTCATTTTATTGGCATGTGACTAACTTTGCCCAAGTCAGCAGATTACTAGATTGAGTGACAAGCCTTCCATCCTAAAATAGAAATGGAGGGTAGACGAAGAGAAGCTGTCATGATTTTATGTGACAGGATCCAATGACATTTATGCAGGTCATTACCAAAATGCCCATTTCATACAGTTGTCACGACAGAGCCCTAGCTGCCGAAAAAATATTTTTCTTTGCCGTGCGAGAATGTATCTTAAGGTGAGCAGCTGCAAGGTGCTGTGTTTGTTTAGATCTAACGCGCACAGGCACAAGCTCTTTCAAGAAGGGTTCAAGTCTCGCTGGCATGCGGTCATAAAAGGGTCTTCAGGATTTGCGGCACACATACCTCAAGAATGGGAGTCTGAAGTTTCTGCTCCAGTGCCTTTCGTGCCTTAGGTTCATTCTGGAGACCTACATGCAATCAACAAAAATATTAACAATGTAATGCACAAAAAAAGGACCAATGAAACATTATTCATGGCAAGGGACCTTCTCCCACCTCTATGTGACTAATTAATTGCGCCGGATCAACTTCAAGGTTTGGATATTAGCAAACTTCTTACCATATCGAGTGGCTGGAGTTGAGAAAGGTTTTTTGCAGGCCATCTGCTTCGCCAAGGCTTCGGGTAGCTTTCTCCTGGTGCGGATAGGATGGCAGCTTGAGCTCGTGAGGCGATACTTTCGCGCTTCATGCCATCTGTACAGAGAAAAGAAAGATTGTTGAAACGAAAACTACCAATGTAAATAAAATAATTGTGCTGCACATGTCGGTCAATAGAGGTGCAAACGCAATGAAGTTCTGCATTGTAGAGGAACTTTTTTCTTCACAGCCGAAACAGTTGCCGTGATGAAATGGGTTGGTATGCAGCAATATTTCCTAATATAATTTTTGGTAGTCTTATCCTGGAAAGGTCAAGCAACCTTCATACTGCACTCTGTAACCCCTGTGGTTGCATTCAACAAAAAGTTTAATTGATACCTTTGTACACCACCTGAAGCAATTCTGTAATCGTCAAAGTGGCGACTCCGGTGCTGGTTGTTTCTAACCCTTTAATTGAAAGCTGCCAGAAAATCGTAAGCCCAAAGGTATACTTATGGTCAATATTATCTGATGAATTAATTGTGACTTGGGGAGGTTTGTAAACTTCAGTTTTATGTGGACCTCAACACCCTTCTCTAGAATCTAATAAAACTTTTCTCCATTGTAAACAGGTCTCCCAACTTGCCGAACATTGCTGGACTGGCCACGGGTTGCCGTTGCGAGGTCGACGACTTCATCAGCCAAGCACACCTCTGTAGAATAAATGATCCTGGCCTCGCAGGACAGACCACCCATGAAATCTGTGATTACTTGCTGCGTTGTTTGAGTGTTGAGGTCGTACACAGTATGCATATGGTGAAACAGTGTCCTGTCAGCACTCATATTTCCAAGAAGGGCCGCCAGATGCTCCCTTTCAATGTTGGCGGAGACCGTTGACACCAGACTTTCCACCACTATCTTGGCCTATCGCTCTACCTCTGTCATCTTCATGGCCTTTAGAACACTGTTCAGTGGGCAAACTAAATCTTCATAGCATGCCATGACATCGGTGGGTGACTCTGGCCTTGTGTCCTTGGCACACGTGAGGGGTCCAGCTAGAAGAAAGAATTCCGGTCAGGTTAACAGTGGTCATTAAAGACAAGCTTACACTATTAGCTCCATCCTAGTTTTTTAATATACTTCGCACTGACCGAGCTTTATTACCTTTTAAGCGGCTATACAGGCATGAGAATTTCTGAATCACCTAGTTGAATAACTGGAACTTTTACTTAAACCGATTTATCCCTGTAACTTTTGGAGGAAGAAGAAAGTTTTACACACTTCCTTTGTGTAGAGAGGCTCTAGAAACATTCAGATAGCTCTGTATGGAGAGTAAAAAGAAAGACTTCGAGACGGCATTTTTGTTTTCAGCCCTTTGCAACTGCATAGAAATTGCGATTTCGGTGTTACTTTCATGAAGAATGCAACGCTGCTAGCATGAAACTAATCAGCTTTCACTCGGTTTAACAGTAGAAATATGAGGAGGATAACTTTTCAAGTTCACGAAACCAGGGTATGTCAAGAAAGCGGGTTCGGTTCCCGGCCGCGGCGGCCGCTTTTATGACGCAGGCGAAAAGCAAAAACGCCCGTGTGTTCGACATTTCGGCACACGTTAAATACCCTCAGGTGGTCAGAATTAATCCGGAACCCTGCACTACGGCGCGCCTCGTCGTCTGTGTAGCGTCGGCGCGTTAAACCTCATAATCAATCAATCACGAAACCGCGGTGAAAAGAGGAATCGAGCGAGTGCATTCCTAATCAAAATACCTGGGAACAGGTCCCCGATGGTCTTGTTCACGTCCCGCTTGGGTTTTTTCGACGGTTTTCCCCACTGCTGGGGTCTGCTTGTGCACGTCTCGTCAGTTGCCTCATTCACGTCGGCGCACACAGCCGCGGCATGCTTACAGCGGCCGGTTATTCCCGCCTTGCACGAGCACGTCCCGGAGGCTACGGACCGTGTGTGAGCGTAGATCTGCACGCGAAAAGTCAATTTAGTATCACCACCTTTGTGTACTTAGCCTCTGAGCGCGAATACATTCGACAAGAGCGGCAGAAAGAACACAAAAAAGAGAAAGAGCGTTTACCTTCAGACGCACATCGTAGACGACGTTGTCTTGCACTTGTGAAACACACTTGGCGTTCAGCTGATGCTCGTCTGCTTGTATTAACTTCTCCACCGCGAACACATGCTTCACGAGTAGCTTCCCTTTCTTCAGGGTCGCCTCCCTAAAAAATAGCTCACAGTTTTCGAGAGGAAGGAAGCCGCAGTAGAACGCCAACGTGTTAGTCGCCATTGAAAACCAGCAGCGACCGCACGGCAGCTCGGTGCGTGTGCGGCAATCTAGGGCGGTTCTCCGCCGCTCGCAGCGCTGCTAGTATCGCTCCGGCGCGCCACCTGGCCCAGCCGACCGCCCCTATAGGCGGTCAAATCTCACCATACATTTTTCCATAGACGCTTATAAGGCATTTTTGTATGAGTTAACGTACTTCTTAGCAAGCGGCGGCTTGTGACACGAAGACAACTTGCGGCCAGTATGTCTCTCATTTAATTGCTTACCTCCGGTTCCACGTAAGAGAGGGCACCACCGCCTCAGCAAGCCCGTGATTGCTCCTCCCACCGGCGCTTCTCCGGCGCCCAATCAGCGCGTGCCGTGTGGCAAGAGAGGGACTTACAAACTTTGAGTACACTTATACACTGTATGCTTTGCCCATAGGTTTCACGTTAGTGGACATGGCCGAGGAATTACTTTTGTGTGAGTGAGCAAGCTTTCGAGCTTCTCGTAACTTTCTTCAAGAAGCGATGGCAAAGTTATTGCAAATTCTCCGGCTACCCCGTTAGTTTTCACGTGGCCCTGAGTCATATTATCCTGGTGCTGTTTCAGTATTTTGTGAAGATTGCCTTCTTCGCCTATGCCCGTGTCTAATTGTATTCGGCACGTCGAATCTTGCAGAACACACCCGGAAAATTGGAGCGGGAGAGATGATCTCTTACTTTGATCAGGTCGAAGCGCAGCTTCCTAGTGAACACAAGAGTGATTTGCAACCTGCATTCCTTGAAATAGGCGTGTCAGGGCGTCACTGATCGGCCGACTAACGGTAATGAAGTGCACCTTGACGTAGTCCTTGTCGACGTTCAAGTATTTTGCTCTCTACACGGATTCGTGCTCACCATCTTGCTTTCTTTTTTGTGAATAAAGGGCATTTACGTTACAGCTTATTTTCAGCCTTTTTCACTACTTGTTTCACCCCTTTCAGGTCTGAGCACGTCTGTTTTCTCGGTTAGCCAGTGTTGTCAACGTTGATCATTTGTAGGAAATCGTATGAGCCGGCTTAGGGCTTCAGTACTTTTTAACGTGGGTGTGCTTTCTGTACTCTCTAAAAAGGTAGCCCTTTCGGGGAATGCTTAGCAAGAGTAGTATTTAGGAAAGGATTGAATTATTTGATTCCTCTTCAACAGTAACATGATTGTCCAATCATTTTACTGTCCAAGAGGAATCAAATAATTCAATCCTTGTACATTTTGCAGTCCTTGAAGGTGCCCGATGTGCTACTTTTCTACGACGCACAAGAAAGCGTTGATGTACCTAACAAAAAGCTTAGACTGGACTCGGAAAAGTACCCGCCGCCAAAGGTAATGTTAGAGATGATCTTAAGCATATCCTTAAAACATGAGAACGCGAACGCGTTTGGTTTGTTAAGTTCTTCGACAAGTCTTTAGCGGCCGAAGTCGACGCTAAGCCTAGAACTTTGGTATCAGACTTACTGTAGCTACTTATTGTAGAATCGCTTTCCGTATTGCAGCGACACTGCTCCCACAGATTCTGTAGTTCTAAAACCGTATTCCAAAATTGCCGCCGAGGGCACTCATCAGACAGGGCCAAACTTATTCTACGCTCCCGCCTAACCCGCCGAACCCCCGAACATGATGATGATGATTATTGGATGTTTATGGCAAAAGGTGAACTATGGGCAATAGACCCCTAAAATACCCATGACTGACCGTATACCGATCGCACGGGCACATAAACCGCCTGGTCACACGGGCCGGAAGGGTCTGAAAGTGGTCCATGCTGCGAACCGTGATCTAATCCACCGGGAACCTAACCAGAGAGTTTTATACTAACATATTCTAGAGGTAATTCTGTCGCTGCAGAAGTGTGCCGTTATGAGAGCTGCCACAGCAGCTGGAAGCGATACTCGCTTGCTTGAACTGGCTTGCAACCTGCCTGCTCGTGGCCCTGGATGACGAAGGGGACAAGAGCAACATATTTTTTCCTGTTGCATGAAACTTAAAAAAAAAATCAACAAACAAGGTTTAACGGCGATGCTGTTTGAGCTGGTCGTTAGGCCGACGATCGTGCGCATGAAATCCTCGCCGTGCGTTGACGACATCGCGTGCGCCGGGACCGCTTCACCGTCCCGTTGCCTCACCGAGCTCGGGACGGACTCGTGTCGCCACCTGTCGGAGGCGCGATACAAGTGGTACAAGCACGGCTTTGGAAACGCGTAGCGGGGTTGCTCGCTCTGTCGCTTGTTGCGACGAGTGGCGCAGTTTTGACGGTGAGAAGAGATGAATTTGGGTCAAATTGCAAGCCGAAATTTCGAGAAGTGGCAACGTTAATTAACTTCTTCATTAGCGTCCCACACGCTAGACCACACAAGCGGAACAACCACTGAACGAGTTCGAAAATTTTGAGCGAACGTTCATTCCGCTGCGCCCTCCTCTACTCTTGGAGCTTAAAACCACAACGCCGGTGGGCGCGCGTACATTGTACGTACTTTAATGACCGAGTGTTCATTCATCTTGGGGAGAGGGGGGGACTAACGACGACAACCCGCTGAAAACTTCACCGAATCTCGAAGCACAACCGCGCAGAAAACCTGCCGAATATCCAAGCATAACCACGCATAAACTTAGCCGAACCAACAATACGCTTGGTGGGGCCTCCAGCTTCGCTTTTTGTCCGGTCTTCGTGCCACTAGTGCTAAGTTCGCCCAATTTTCTATTAGCTATACGATTACATTATTTTAAAAAAAACTTTGAATAGTTCTTTAACGCAAACATGAAGACACATATAACTTTGTTTAGGTTTTAACATCTGGCCTTTAGTAACTCATTCGGCTCGATTCCAGCCATAAAAGACGTCTACCAAAAAACCAGGAAATATGAAAAAAACTCTCAAATTTCGCGCTTCAATGATGCACTTTGGGCAGGAGGGACGCTATAGGGGCCAGCATTAAAACACAGTTATCAGGGTTTCAACCTCACGTTAGCACTGAAGTGGTGCGATCAAACAAAACTGGGGGCACCACTAAAGTCACCTACACATGTTTCTTAATGGTGGCTTAGGTCGGACGCCGCAATTGGCGGAAACAAGATTTTGTGACGTCATACACAAATTGCCGGAGAGTGGCTGGGGTGTCACCACTGCTTCTTTAGTCTTCAATGATATCTCGATTGTCAGTTTGAAGTGTTTAATAAAATAATTTCGTTGTTATCGTGACAGACGAGCCTTTTAACTAAACGAACTGGTATTTTTTCTTCATGGTTCCTTTAAGAACAATAACTACGACGATTTTGTCAGCCACGGCCAACTTTTGAGCCGCTGCCGAACAAGCCAAGTAGAACTGGAAGGCTTCTCTGCATTACATGACGGGACGCTTATTAAATCGCGGCATGCCTGTGCATCAGAGAGAGATTTCCCTCTAGCACATAATATAAAATTCTATCCATCTACCCAACACACTTCGGTGATACAGGGTTCGTTCTCTTCCTTAACTATCAGGCGACTACCCCCACCTATAAAACTCGCCTCTCACTAACCCCTCACCATCCTAAACTCTCCTCAAAAGAAGTCGCCATCAGACGCCAAATTCAAACACCTCCCTCCCGTAACTATTCCCTCACACGAATCTCTCACCGTATACCAAGGCCCTCTTCCTGTCCCATTGCGGAGCCAGCAACAGACTACCTTTGCACTTCATTGATCCTCCTTTGCACTTCCCGTGAACCTACCATTGCATTTCCTTGACCCTCCCGCACCTCCCCAACCACCCATCAGACCGGTTGGCGGCCAGGTCATACTCCCGCCCTGGGTTTAGCGCGTGCAGGCGTTCCCTTGGGAGCCCAACCGAGTGACATAGTGCGTGTAGGCGTTCTACTGGGAGCCCTGGCAAATGACACATTGCACCATCTTAGGGGCCAGACTGAACATATGATTTTAATACAACGCAGCAGAAAGTCATCTGATTCAGTCGGTGGGCTTGACGCAAAAATTAAATATTCTAGCGATAATGTTATAACTACGCATTTTATTGGGAGCATATACAAGTCAGCATCTGGAATTGCAAAAACTTTCTAATCGTCAAGTGGAGTGGTAAAACTGTTGTAGTTATGTTCAAACTTTCATATAATTTTGTTACTATCAATGAATGTTACTATCAAATAAGCAGCAGTTACTAAGTGTATAAAGCGTAGGCTGGTAACGAACTCATTTAGGTTCCATACTTAGTTGCAGGACCTGTGTACCGTGCTGGGGGTAGTAAAGTACGGAAGTAGTCAGTAAGTACAACCCATTACTACCGTTTTACTAACATTTTTGTTAAGGGTGAGCCTTCTACGGTTTGTGCGTTTCTGTCGCCTTGAAGCTCGCGTCCGAACAGCGCGCTGGCCGTGTATGCAGGAGAAGCACGTTGATACGCGCGAATCAACTATTCCTCTACTCGCTCACCGCCGCTCGCAATTCTGCGAAATCAACGACTATACCAAGCACAATACCACTTTCATATTACCGCCCTACGCATGTTAGTTTCACATTTTCATTTTGGGACAACCGCGTTTTTCCGTACCAGAAAACAACAACAGCAACGGTGGTTTTTCGCACAATGGCGAACTTGAAGCTTTCGCATTAAAATTAGGATTGGAGAAACCAGCGGGTGTCATTCAAGCGTGGCGGTGCGCACCACCATGCATTGAAACCTGTTTGAACATTGCCGCTGCAGAGAACTGTTCTCAGAACTTCGCGACGAGTCTGCCTTTTATCGCCCTTTGATTAGCCGAGCTAAGGCTCCGCTAACGAAAGCGGATTCAAGGGGCTTTTGGGATTAAGAAGCAAACAACAGAAAACGCAGTTGGGACTGTGTCTTTGAACTTCAGCCGTCTCAGTGTTCTCTTAAAGATGTCCACACACCCAGCCTTCTTTGCGTAAAACGTCATGACTCCCCCGTGCTTGTGTGCTCGCCGAGTTGTTGCCTCGTGTACATGTGTAAATAAACCAATCTTGAAGTGAACTCCTAACCGTCCGCATCGTTTGTTAGCTCAAAGGCTCCCGCGCGCTCGACTTCGCCGCTCCGTTTTTACGCGCAGTCGAGCGGAAATTTGGACCTAAAGCTAGCTCGCAAAATCAGTTCTCCTGAATCTTTTACATAACGAAAATCTGTGTGTTGCCCCCATTTGGTGGCCTGTTAGGTACCGTTGTGTGGACCTATTGAGCCTGAATTGAGTCAACTTTTGTTAAGGTAAACAGCATTACCCTATTTTTCCCAAAATTTTTTGATATCACGGGGACCGCCACAGATTCTCTAAACGGGTGGAGCCTCTTGGCGCGCCTGCTGGAGGAACACCTTGGCATGTGGATACGCTTAGAAGGGGGCAAGCTCTAAAAACAACTGCCTTTCGTAGTTACGGTTTCCACCATAAAACAAAGGGCACAAAATTTTGCTTTTGAATCATGTTGTACCTGTTGTGGAGGCACGCTAGACAGGTTGCGCATATGCACTCCGCTCTGAAAAAAGAGGATTAATGTGGAAATCTGAAGTCATTTCATTGTAGGGCAGTGTGTACGCTATTAAGTCGACGCAATAAACAGCCGTTTATGCTATTACGATCGGTGTCAGGGTTAACGTGAAAAGCGTAGAACTGGGAAGTTCATTTGGGCGAGCGAAGGCAAGGATACCTTCATTTCCCTTCCATGCTCAGATGTACGCAATAGCACCAGACGACGGTATGAAAATAATTCCTTGGGAGCTTAATTATAGCGGAAAAGTTGAGCAAGTTGATGCTGGCATAATTAAGTCATGGTTTCTGCAACAAAAAATTGAAGCAATTCCACTAAAAGGGAAAGCTGTCGAAGTTGGAAGCAGGGATGCGAGGGGATGTGGCGCCCTCTTTTGACTAGTTTCAGTATGAGCCCGGCGTTAATACCGCGGGTAGTAAAGAGAAGGCGCCGAAGCATTTGAAAATGCCTAAAGGGACACTGTATTGGGTATTAATTAAGTTTGGGTAATTAACGCGTTGATTATTGATGGTTTCCGTATTTTATGATATTGTCTACTTATTTTCTGCCTAGTAACGGCAGCCTCCGTGGAAACGGAGCAGCACTAAGATCACCCCCGACACTTTGCGTGTGAGTAATGTGTGCCTCTGGCGAAATACCAAGGACACATCGAAAGGACTTCCCACTGAGCCCTCATTGCATACGGTTTCCGTGCAAAGGGAGAGACGACAGGGAGGCGTATGATCTGGACATGTTGCTGCGCCAGCACAATATTTAGCGGTCGCGCATAGGCTGTCTCAATTGTGATGTAGACGCGCGGCCGACACGACAGTTGGTTGTAGGGTTTAACGCACCGACGCAACGCACGTGATGAGGGGCGCCGTAGTGGAGGGCTCCGGATTCTTAGTCTTGAACCTGGGGATCTTGAACGTGCGCCGAAATCTCGTACACACGGGCGTTTTGCTTTTCGCCTTCATCAAAAACGCGGCCGCCGCGGCAGGGAAGCGAACCCGCGATCTCGCGCTCAGCAGCGCAACGCCCTAGCCACTGAGCCACCGCGGCGGGTCCGACACGACAGTATTTTCGTGCAAGTGTCTCCCAGTTTATTGAGGTACCGAGCGCAAAGTCTTCTGTGACTGAGTGGCTGCCAATGGTTGAACCCTTCGCCACGCTTAAGGAATTTTAAAAGGCAATGCCAACCCACAATGGCGTGGTGGCCTTATTCTTGATTGTTTTTCTCTGTACGTTTGTGTTGTGTTGTAATGTCGAAAAGCGTCAATACAGAAAAACATTAACGCAGTTCCACTCAACAGGAAAGCAGGTGCAAGTGCAGAGCAGTGATTAATCCGCCAGAGGCGCTGTAGGGCCGTTATCCTCACATTGCTACCACCTCTCACAGCTCTTCCCCTCCCGGTGCCACTCCTCTCTTGATTAATTGGACAGGTTTTGTCCAATGCAGTTCAAATTTCCCGCCTTCGCACTGCTATCGCGCCCCCCGCCTTGAACAGCGCGAGCGGGAGTTCTGTTATTATTGTGCTTGCTTTCACCTCGCATGTGCCGGAGCCTTGTCACGCAGTTCAAAGCGCGTCGTGTTTTCTCTTCCACGGCCACTTTTCTCGCTTACTATCGTAAAAACCTACCGAACGAGCATTCCTAACGAAATGGACGCTGGGACTACCGGTTAATTACACAGATTTTTCAACAAATGTACTTGCAGTTTTCTTTGCGCTAAATGATGGGGACATAAGTGCCAGCGCTTCAGGAGTGTCGAATGGTTATGACTCTATAAACCGCTTGTTGAAGCATGCTGTTATCTCTTGGCTGGAAGTCTGAACGGAGGAACAAGCGGATATCTTTTTGAAGCCTCTGTTTGGGTGTGTGACGCCGCTATGCTGTTGGGTTGCGGTGGCTAGATAGCGTGACAGCGAACGACCTACGACAATAAGCCGGGAACCTAAAGTGCCCTGCACGTAAAAAAAATTCCCTCGCACTTCCCCGAGGGGGAGAGTGTGTAAGTGCGAATGCACGGTTGTTGATTGCGCGATTACGGTGGATATCGTGATCTTGGAGTGGAGAGGAGGGGCCCAACGCCCGCAGTCACTGAGCGGAGAGAGGAGGAGGAGAGTAGCGCCCGCCCATCTCCCCCCGTTGCTAGGGAAGACGAGGAGGAAGACGAGGAGCGCGCGCACCCGCAGCTGTTGCTATGCGGACAACGGCGGCGGACGATTCAGGCTCGCTTAAGAAGTGCATTCGCACTAAAAACCTCCTTCGCGTAAAGGAATAGACATCAGCTTTGTGGCCCGAGGAGCCTTATCGAAGCCTCTGTTTGGGTGCGTGACGATGTGGCTAAAATGGCTAGGTACCGTGACCCTAGACGAGCTGCGACGAAAAGCTGAGCCCTAAAATGTTTAGTGCTTAAACGAGGAGAAACCAGAGAGGAATGCAGACGGGAGAAAGGCTAAGAAACATGCCTCAGTTAGCCTACCGATTATCAGGCTTCTTGGCTACTACATTGCGTTTGCGTCTCTTTCTCTCTGCGTTGTCCATTTTTCACCTTTTGACGTGACGTACCCTGGTAGTTTAAGTGGCGGCAGTTCATGCGCCACCTACCCTACAGTCACAACTCTCCTTCGCGTGCACAACTGTTCTACACACGTGCCGTCACGTTCACCTATCCGCCGAAAGCATGGGGCTACTTCTGTCTGTCTGTCTGTCTGTCTGTCTGTCTGTCTGTCTGTCTGTCTGTCTGTCGGTATACCGACAGTTGCAAACTGCTAAAACTTCTGGCAGGGCTCATACATATCAAGATTGGTCAGCGCGAAACGATGTGCAGGGACGTGTCAGGCAAAGTGTAAATTCATAACCGAGAGTACCAGGGTTCTTTAAATTATGAAGGCATCTTGGATTTGTAGAAACGGTGGCAAAGGAGAAAAAAAATGGCACCACCTCCACTCCGTGGATGGTGTCGAGGGTGCGGAGTACCGGGACTCGAAATGACATCCAAGCTGCGCCCTGAGTGACATCCGATTTGCGCCCCTACCGTCATTCGATTTGCGCCGGGAGTTGCACCTTAATTATTCGCTAAATGAAACTGCAACTCACGGCTCAAGTCATATTTCGCTTGATTTTCGCTTGATGGTGCTGTGCGCACGGATGGACGTGGACGGACATTGCGAGGTCCTGAGGTACTCCGCACCGTTACAGGCGAGGGCGTAAGCCGTTTGACTCTTGGGTACTAACTCACGGTCATAGCCCAATGGGTAAGACGACTCACACTAACTCGGTCTGGTTTACCAGACACAGGCTCGAATGCTGCTGCTGCCTGTGTGATTTTTTGCGATTGTAAATGCTATGTGCACGTACGCGGACGGACATTGTGCGGCTTTAAGGTGCTCCGCACCTAAAACAACGCTTTGAAACGGTGCCTAAGAGAGACCAGAAGAAAATAAACAGTAACACAAGACATGTAAGTTTGTTGCGTTCAATCGGAATAACAAACGAGAGATAAAGAAAAAATGCGTGCTGTCCTAACAAAAAGCAAGCAGAAAACTGAATATAACCAAACAAACCCAGATTGCATTCCTGAGTGGGAGAGCGAGAAGGGTGAAGAAAAGCGGGAGGAGGGGAATATCGTTATCGCAGTAAGCTGAAAATATCGGTGGACGTGAAGGGAAGCGAATAACTTTATGCGGATGCTATGACAAAAGTTTTTTTTTTCACGTGAAAATATCAAACGGCGCACGGAAAAGCCGGAGCCGGCGTCGCAAGCCGAGGAACGGTTCATAACCCACGCATCTTGGCAGCGTTCCACAGCGCGAAGCATTCCAGAGTGCGACCTTCAACAGGAAAGTAGCGAAAAGTGGCCGCCCAGCAGCCAAATTAGCGAACAGACAAGAAGCGAAATTCACCATCTTCGTCAACTCTTCTGCTACACGGCGGCAAGGACGAGTTGCGCCGCAACGCGTAGGAGACTGATCTAACCCATTCAAAAGTGTTTAAAGGGACACTGAAGTGATTTGTAACATTGTGGGATTGATAGCGCAAATTGTAGTCCGGAGTCCATTGGCCATGTTTCGACCATTCTGAGCGCGTTTACGCGAATTTATTTAGTAGAAAAATCAATTCGAAAATGCTGTCCTCCCCTCTGCACCCTCGCCCATTTTCTGTGGTGTTTTGGTGTGACGTCAGGATGAGATGAGCTGGCAATTGGCTGCGCTACTGAACGGCTCGCCGACCTTCCGACAGAGTCAGTCGGGCCAGCGTTTAGTCCGCCGGCCACTGACGGGTCTTCGCAATTCGCTCGCTCAGTTGAAACTAAGCCACAACACGTTTGTGAATGGAAAAATGTGCCTTTGTTTACTTTGTTGGTTTGTACGCTGTATCAAGCTCCCAGTCCGGGTCACCCCACACAAGCGCTGCACAAGTGCACATGCGACGCTTCGCTGACTGGTACGCTAGTAAGAAAACCTAAGGCCACTTGAAGGCGGGAGAAGAGTCAGCTAAGTCAATATAGCTACTAAGGAAATAAAATCAACTGAAACTTTTACAGTACAGTGCAAAACTAGGGAGTAGGAAGGACTTTTTTTCGCTGGGTGAAGAAGCACAGCGGTAAAGCAGCACGACCACACATCTGCGAACGCGTTTCTGTCTAAGAAATGGAATTGCTAGACGTGAGATATTGTTGAAGTTTGGGGGACGCTTACTGCACGAGCGCTATACAACAAATAGTCATCTAAGGTACTTGAAATGCTAAAACTAAATAAAAGTGTAAACTGGTTGTTCATTACATACCTGATATATCCAACCTCGGCAGCTCTGGCTCGTGGCCGAGTGGTCTGAAGTTCTGGATTATTGTTTTCCGAGTTGCAGGTTCGAATCCCCGAAGGCACATGCTTTTTTTTCTGTAAGTTGATTTTTTCGTTTGCGGCCGATGATATTTTCTAAACTTAGTTCACCATTTTTGGGGCGTAACGTTCCCTGCTCCACGAGTGAGATCGCAGAACACGCGCAGACTGACACTGACGCGCTAGCAAGTTCTCGTTGGTGTGCTGTTGCCACAAGCACCGACTACTTGCGGCCAGGGGGCACAGGCCAGAATCACCAGACCCTTGGTCTGGTGCGAACACGCTTTTAGATGCGACTGCATCTCATTCACTCGCCTTGTCCCTCCATACGGCGTTGTTGTTGTCCGTCCACACCCATCCCCCATTCTCCTCGCCGCGCGAGCTACGCTGTCCGCCGCTCACCCCCTATCCTCTCCGATAGCGAACACTCTCTCCGAGGGTCATTGTATTGGATTCGATTGGATTGGCTTGGCTTGGACTGGACTGGACTGGACTGGATTGGATTGGATTGTGTTGCGGCATAGCCGCGGCAGGGGGTTCATGGCACGTTCCACGCGATGGGAGAATCAACCTAACGGAAACAACAACGGAACCCCCTATGCGTCGCATCTACACAGGGGTTCCCGCGAGGGGAGGTGGGAGTAATTTTTTTTATACAGGCATGAGTGAGCTTCGAATATGCGGGAAAGCCCATGGCATTTGAACGTCTGCGGTGATGCGGAGGGCGTTCTCTACTCCGTAGGCCTCGGCTAGTGATTGCTACGACTCCAAGCCGTCCTGGGAGGCTTATCTTAGGCACATAACAGCCGACAACATGGCAGAAGCGCGGTACCACGATTACTGAGATACCGAGAATGCCCATCCAACGATGCCGTCGGATGTCAAGCATATTGTTTTACAGAACCGAAACCGAAACTTGTTTGAATGCTAATCAAGGTGCATCTCCTCCTGTCGTCACAGCATTTAGTTGGTGCGGCCGCCACAGACCGCGCATGGTAGTTTCTCTTCTTTCCCGCTTTATAAAATAATTACCGACTTGTCAACCGGATAAACGATGAAAAGTGTGGTAATTTGAGCCAGTCTATGCAGTTCAAGCAAAACCGGGAGCTTGACAAACTCACTTCAGTGTCCCTTTAAAATACAGACAACCGATTTTTGTAGAGTGCATGTCCTCTAGCCCATATTAAAGCCAGCTTTTTGTATACTGGGGTAATCACAAGGACTTCCTGAATAAGCCGCAGGAAACAATTTTAATTTGCCACTAAAATTTCTGAAGTCTGAAAGGTGGCGCCATGTAGTGTATAAACGCGAAGCACCGTTACATGTTCAAACAACTCTGTCGGTTTCAACGCGGGATTCGAGAGCAGCATAAACCAACAGGAAAGATCACAAAATGTTGTGGTTTTAGTCGCGGACCATTTCTAAACAACTCTTTTTATCTCACGTACCGTCACAAGTATGTTTCCGCACGGCTGACGGTCATGGTTGCCAGCATTCTTTTCGGCAAGACACGTATGGCTGGTAGATCTAAAAATTCGGATTCTGAAAGTTCTGGGGCGCTATCTGTAAAACCGTTTCGGGATAACCTGTTTTTAGTGATGCCCTTTCATTGGGATAGGTAAAATACACTCGACGAAAAATCGGTCCTCTGTTCCTTCAAGGCGGATCGCAAACAACAGCATCTTATTGATTGGTCACATTACAAAGCCCACTGACAACGCGAGGCGCAAACAAGGGCTCTCGGGCGTTGAATGCGTTCGCATTCACAAACCCTTAGTGACCCCGGACATTTTCACTTCCAATAGCTGCACGTGAGCTTTTATCAAGCCCTCACAATCTTCTAGAATACTGTGTTGTGAAACCTCGATTATGCTTGGGAAATGTTGCCCATACCACTCGTAGAATCTCGTTTCGTACGGTTACTGCTAATGGAGATTTGATTACTTTTTGCATCAAGCGTCTGCGCATAGGGTCAATCACACTGGGTTCAATAAAATAGTTCGTAGCGGGGATTATGACCCATTTATGCTGAAGCAAGGACAGTGCGGGGGTGGCTTGTCCCGAACAGTTTTTACATTTGCGCTGACAAATAATCGCCCGTACGAGTGCGTCAATCCCGCCTTTGGGCAAAGCTATGTGGGGCGAAAACGAAAGGTTCTATAATGCAACCTAAATGGACATTTAATAACGCAACAGGTTTGAATGCCCTCCTAAGCACCCTCTTCAACCGATAATATTCAGGCGTTCAGTGGATGTCCTTTTTGCCGATTCGACAATGCATTTCAAATGATATGACGGGCCATCGACGATCCCTAACCTAAGCCGGATTTTTTCCGACAAGAATGCTTTGTGCCGCCCGACATTAGCAGGGGTATGAGAAGACATCGCAGCGGCGAGATGTAATTTGTGAGCCGTTATCCAACCGTGATTGTGGTCCACTGTGAACGGAGCAAATACGTTTCGTAACCGTCTTGTGCTGCGTGGGAGGTAGCGGGTCGTCAGCGGGTGACGTAAACGAGGCTCCTCCCCCAGAGGTATTCATGGGCCGTCTCATCAGGGGCTACTCGGAGCTGCAGGGAGGAAAAAGGCTTCCTTTTCTGAATGACCGGATACTGCTCACCGTGGTATCAAGTTGGCTTCAGCACAAGTAGCAGTGTGAGCACCGGAATCGTCTTTGCTTCTTCACTGCTGCTGAACTGGTCATTCCCCCCTTGCAACTATCATCATAGTGTCACATGCCTGCACCACCATCTTCTCCATCACTCAGACTCGCGCCTTCACCATTGTTTTCTGAAGCAGCTTCTCGGCGAGGTTGTGTTATCATTATACGCATCTTCGAAGTCCCCCGTGTCCGTGTGTGTGTGCTCGTGTGTGTGTGTGTGTGCGCGCGTGTGTGCGCGTGTTCGTGTGTGTGTGTGTCTTCGTGAGTGTGTGTTCGTGTGCGTGTGCCTATGCCTGTGTGGGTGTGTGCGTGCGTGTGCGTGCGTGTGTGTCCGTGTGTGGCTGTGTGTGTGCGTTTGTGGGTGTGCGTGTGTGTGCGTCTGTGTGTGCGTGCGCGTACACGTACGTTGTCTAGGCCGGTTGTCTGCACAAAGCGC
Source organism: Haemaphysalis longicornis (assembly GCF_048455015.1). NCBI lineage: Eukaryota > Metazoa > Arthropoda > Arachnida > Ixodida > Ixodidae > Haemaphysalis > Haemaphysalis longicornis. The sequence continues at coordinate 143,748,448 of NW_027526407.1, forward strand.
TATGCTTTTTCTGTGACAAAAATTTCGGCCTTTTGGACTTCTCACCGTCGCGCAGGCTTCTAAACGAGGGAAGTGAATTCAGTCTAAAGCTTGCTTCCCCGCACAGAAATGCGCCGAGTGATGTTCCTGAAAACGGGAGACACGAAGGCCAGGGGGCACAGACATAGCGCTGTTATGGCGCGTTTGATGCCTCTTTTCTGCGTTTCTCTCGTTTTTAGCGCTGTTACTTGCTTTAGCGTAGTTCTAACTCGCCCAATCGTCCACTGTTGCACCGAACACCGTTTTCGACCCGACCTCCCGCACATAAATACGACAACGTGGCTAGTGTTGTGTCGGGTACCAAATTCTCATTCTACGCACTCCAATTAGCAACTCATTGTACTTAGTACGCAGAGTTCATTGTTTCTTATGACTGTTGTTGCGTACTTTGAACAGCAGAGTGGTTTAGGCCGACACAAATCCGTTCGCCGCAACTAAAAACCTCGAAAGCCTCATGAAATAAATGCGGTTAAGGAGGTCCCGTGCGTCGACCTCGAGCCCTTTACGCCATGAAACTGGCAACCTAACCACTGCGCCACCAGCACGCCCGAGGGGTACGGGTTAGCAGCGGTGGAGAACATAGGCAGCCATGGGCAGCCAATTGCAAAAAAAACGCTTCCCATGGTCGTATTTGAACCTGGGTCCTGGCTTTATAAAACCAACGCTTACCGGATTGAGCTATCACAGCTTTTTATAATTTATTGCCAGTCTTCAACATACATGTACAACATCAAAATAACCACACGCTGCATGTGGTACGACACACACCGACATAAACCTACTAACCATCCCCCCCGCATGGCTTTGTCATTTGATCATCACTTTAGAGTAGTTAACGGCTTTACAAAATACAACCAATCTGTGACTTGCTGCTGGACATGCTACCCCTCAACGAATTGCGCGACACTCTCCCGGAGAAACTGCCGGGCCGGTCGGTCATCCACGTCGCCATGGAGCCACGCCATGCGCGCCCGCCCTAGGCTGGGGAGGCCAACGAGCATTATTAAATCGGAGGGGACTCCTTCGTTATTTTCTGTGGGTAAATACCGTATACATGCGGGTTAAGTGGGACGTCTTTGTGTAACGTTTGGTGCATAAGATCCCAAAAGTGAACCGCCATCCTACAGTGCGTAAAAACGTGGTCTATGTTACCCGGTTGTTTAGAAATTGTGAAGTAAGTACCACACGGGCTATCTAGCCCTTTTTCTTTTAACCAAGTTTGCATAGCAAGTGTCCTCCTATGAAGTTTGAAAAAAAGGACTTCACGCCCGGTGGCAAAGGCATACGCTTACCTCTTTTCAGTACTTCCTGCCCTGTGCCTCAACTGTACAGTTCTCTGTATTGCGGTAACGGGAACAGACTGTCGCAAACATCTTTGCATAATTTTCTACCTGGCACTGTACTCAAATAGCCCATCGAAACGCGAGTTGACAGAAACCTGAATGACATTGCAACTTCTTTAAAATAGCCCGAAATCTTTCCCTGTATGTACAAAACTTGACGCAACACATTCAGGCAGCGCTTGAGACAGCCGCACCAGGCAATCTGTTCGCAAAAAAGGATCGCTTGTATCCCGAAGAAAAAATAAACCTGTTCACCAACTGGCGGACAAACAGGTGGGCCAATCAGTGACCGCCCTCCTTGACCTGTCAAAAAAGCTTATGTCTACTGGACCATTCCCAAGTAAAATATCAGATAAACACAGCTAATGCCGGGCGCATTCGGCGACCATCGCATCCGGCAGCGAAGCATTTGTTTTAGGTTGGTAGCGCGGGTGTTGGCTTTCGACCTAGCCGCGGGTTCTAGCGCGTACTAACCCGGCCCATTTGGGAGAGATGTGAAAGCCTGCGGACAAAGTGATCCGGGCCTGTCAGTCACAGAGAACTTTCAGCGGAAAGTTCATAAATAAATGTGAGGTGATAATATATCGACCGGAAACCTGGCGCCTTACTAAATAACTTCAAAGCAAACTTATATCCCTGCTACACTGGCGTCCGAATGTCATTTGAAACAAATGTCATTTGACTCGAATGCCAAGTTGTGATTGCTACACAGCGTTTTGAAATGCCATTCGGCTCAAATGACATTCGATCCAAATGAGCACCGGGAGAGACATTTGGGATTTCGAATGCCATTTCTAGCACTCTCGCACGCAGCGTCTTCGATCGGCAATAAAAGATATAATATTTCTGTACGTAAAGCAAACAAAATATTTTTCGTGGAACTTTGTTTATTACCCGTCGCGGTGGCTCACTTTCTAAGGCGTTGCGCTGCTGAGCACGAGGTCGCGGGTTTGATTCCCGGCCGCGGCGGTCGCTTTTCTGATGGAGGCGAAGAGCAGAAACGCCCGTGTGTAAGAGATTTCGGCGCACGTTGAAGATCCCCAGGTGGTCGAAATTAATCCGGACCCCTCCACTACGGTGCGCTTCATCGCCTGCGTTGCGTCGGCGCGTTAAACCCTACCATCAATAAATCAAACTTTGTTCACAATATGAAATCAACATATTTAATTCTCATACTCTCAAAACCAGTGAGTCAGTTGCAAAAAAAAAAATAAAACTAGGCGTACAGCCACCACAATGGAGTCAGAAATGGTGTCTTCTAATTTGATATCATTTTACTGCCTTAGACTGCTCCTAAAATTGATTGACGTACTATTGTACAAAAACGGAACGGGGCGACAACAGTGCCATTACAGCACGGCGAGCAATTGTGAAAGCTTTCAAACGCCATTGAAATTGAAATTGAATCCGCCATTGAAACGGCGGATTCCGAATGGCATTCGAAGCGCCCCATTTGAGTCTAATGATATTTGGTTCAAATGACATTCGGACCCTAGTTTAGCCGGGGTATTATGTCTGTTCAACGGGCCATGGAACTCATAATGATCAGAGTAACACTTTGAGACAAGAAACGAGCGTGCTGAATCAGAGAACAAACTAGAGTAGAGGATATCATAGTTCAAATAAAAAAAAAAAGTAATGGGGATGGGCTGGCCACGCAATTACGTGAAATGACAATCTGTGGGCTCCCAGGGTGACAGAGTGGACACCGAGGGACGGGCTTATAAAAAAAAAGAAGGCCAGTTAGTCGACGGAGGGACCGAAATAAGGAAATTGGGAGGCAAAGAATGGAATCGAGCGGCGCGGGACAGGAGTGGTTGGAGATCCATAGCAGAGGCCTACGTCCTGCAGGGGACCTAGTGGGCTTCTGATGATAATGACTGCAACAGCCGAGTCTCCAACGAAGGGAGAGGGGCCGCCATCTCTGCTTTTTCTACAGCCTTGCACCACTAGTGCAAGCTGCGCAAATATGTACAGTTCACCGCCAAAAATGTCCAAGCGCCGTTGGTGCGCACTTCCAAACAAACAAACAAACAAACAAACAAACAAACAAACAAACAAACAAACAAACAAACAAACAAACAAACAAACAAACAAACAAACAAACAAACAAACAAACAAACAATACAAACAAACAAACAATACAAACAAACAAACAAACAAACAAACAAACAAACAAACAGACAAACAAACAAACAAACAAACAAACTAACAAACAAACAAACAAACAAATAAATAAATAAAAATAAATGTGTCTCCCCTGAATAATGGGGAAAAACAAGGATAAAATAACGCGACCGATTCGAAGAATACTTTGTGCTTTGGTTTGTGTTTTAATTTCGGCGCCCTGTGTGTTTTTTTAATTTCTTCCTGAATTTGCAACTTGCCGACCAACTTGCCTACCGGTCCCCTTGGATGCATGTTGCTGTGAATCATTCCTTTCGATTTGCTTATTTATCAATTTCTAACAGGGTCGAGCCACGCGCGGCCGTCTTATCTTGTGCTCTAAGTGAATCGCGTACTTTTTTTATTACTTTTTTGTATTCTGCACAGGAAGTTTTGTTTTGATAGGAAAAAAGTGTTGCTTTCCGGTCACTACCCAGACTGCTTTTGTTTAACCTAAAATGTTCTCCATCTAAATCGATGTTCCTTGCAACGAGTATTGCAGATAATTGCATGAAGATGAAACAACGTCGCATTTCATTCGCCGACGATCGTCTGTGCACGTCGCTCTGTTGAATGGTTCATCAACGCTGGAGCTGTTGAATTTTTCAGGTGAAATTCAATCAATCAATCAAAGAAGTTTATTTTTCGTTATATATACAGCGAAAAAAAGGTGGTCGGAGAAAAAAGCCGCACTTTCGCAGCTTGACGAAGCTCCATCCACCTGTACACAGCAGTTCAAATTGATTGATGTTATGCCCCCCAAAAAGCCAGCAGGAACGCTGTCACGGCGGTTTTCATCGTCAAGTAGTGAACTCTCCAAATAAGGCAATTGAAAACTTCATAGTAGAATCAACAGCGAATTGCGTCCTAGTGCGAACCAGCAACACCAATGGCATCGCGCGGCTACGGCGTTATTTATGGCTTGCGCCCTCGGCAGGAACAAATGAGGAGCACATGCCGGAAAGAAATGGAGGGCCTCCCTAAGTAAAGTACCGCCCGTGTCTGTCGCCTTAGCTCGACAGCTCGCTCTGCGACGGGCTACGGTAATCGGATTACGTCGTGACGCCACCAGCTCTGGAGCGCTCGTGGCTTCCTGAAGGTGGTACGTAGCATCACGCGGCGCTTGCGGTCGACGTCACAATGGCATCAAGCGACCTGCGGCTTTCTTGAAGGCAATGGCCTTTTTTTGGATAAGCAAACTCGAAAACTTTGGTCTCTTTCTGTCCATCATTCGATTCAACTACTTCCTACCGCGCGAAAAAATTGCCCGCCTGTCGTCTGGTGCCCTGTAAAGAACCACTATCATGGCTGTCTCTTCACGTTTATCATGGTGAAAGAAGCACTGGGACAACAGGAACGAACAAGGAAGCAGACAACACGGCGCTTTTTTAATGGAGATGAGCACATACAAACTTTAAACTTACTGTTCTGCTGCATGCCCACATCATGTGTTTTTGTGTCATGTTTTCGGCTGTTTGTCCACCGTGCGACATTTTATGTACTCGCTACAAAGATGTACCTACTCTGCTGAGGTCTGGTATCAAGATCGCAGTATCTTCCCAAAAATAATTATTCAGCTTGAAGCCAACCTCAGGATTATTTGAGGGAAAATATAAGTGCCTAACTGAGCGCACCACGTTATTTTAATTACAAACATACGCTTGATTGGTGTTTCCGGTGGGCCCCCTTTCGCTTAGAAATCTTCAGTCAAGTTTTTCGCCCCTCTCACCCTCTCCCACCCGGCGTGGTGGCTCAGTGGCTAAGGTGTTGTAATGCTGAGCGGTTCGATTCCTGCTAGCGGCGGCCTCTTTTCTGATGGACGCGAAAGGCAAGGACGCCCTTCTGTACGATATTTCGGAGCACGTTAAAGATCCCCAGGAGGTCAAAACTAATCCGGAGGCCTCCACTACGGCGCGCCTCATCGCCTGCGTTGCGTCAGGGCGTTCAACCCTACAATGAATGAATGAATGAATGAATGAATCAATCAATCAATCAATCACTCCCTCTCCCACCTCTCAGGCTTTACCCTCCCTCCTCCCTCTTTCTTTCTATGATGTCATGACCTTAAAAATAGCGAACAAGCAGTGCGAAAGAGGCGTGACATAAGAAGGATGACCTACGACGCAGCGCTAAACTATCAACTGGATTTTAATTGAGAAAACACACATATATACTTCACTCTGAAAAGCCATGGGGCTTTATATCTTGTCATCCGCGATTACAACACAAGTTACATCATTGACAGCCTGTACGTACCAAGTACCACACAATGCGTATCGCGACCAGACAGTAAGACAGATTCCCTATCAGCTTGGCAGCCGCGATTACAACACTGACAGACTGCATGTGCCAAGTACCGCACTAATGCGCATCGTGGCCAGTCAGGAACACAAATTCACTATCAGCTATCGACACTGAAAGAACGCTGACGCACTTGTCTCCATTTAAACACGAAAGTGTTTTATGCCGGGATCCACGAAGATCTGACTGACGTTATATCCGTCACCAAAAAGGCATCGCGAGAAAAAGTTCCATTGACAAGGCTGCGCCAGGATTCGAGCCAGGAACTTCATCGCCGCAACGGGAGGTGCCAGGCAATTTGCCGACTGCACTATTGATTGATTGATTGTGGGGTTTAACGCGCCGACGCAACGCAGGCGATGAGGCGCGCCGTAGTGGAGGGCTCCGGATTAATTTTGACCACCTGGGGATCTTTATCGTGCGCCGAAATCTCGTACACACGGGCGTTTTTGCTTTTCGCCTCCATCAGAAAAGCGGCCGCCGCGGCCGGGAATTGAACCCGCGACCTCGTGCTCAGCTGACTGCACTATGAACTGAAGCACAGGCATCTGTATGAACGCGCCATACATCCTTCCTATAACCTCCTCCATTTAAATGGTGCTGCCGTCTAAGAGAGGTGAAGCGAAGTAGTGCATCGCGATGCTAAGGAGCGGCGACAGATGGCGCCAGCTGAGCTCGATGCAACGCAACCGTCTGCCGTACACTCGACGGAGCAGGGACGCCACGCAGTGGTCGCACATTTCCCAAAGCGACGCGCCAGTCGTCGCTCGCCAAGCACACCCACAAGACAGCCCCACAAATAATGCTCTTTCGCTGCAGCGGACCGAGAGTTCACCGACCAATTCGCTGCCAACCCGTTCTGTTTCGCAGGGTTTGCGAGCACGTGTGGTTTCATTCGGGTTTACGCAGTGCTCCGGCGCGTGCAACCGGACAAGTATAAATAGCGATGTACAAGTTCATATCGATGCAGAATAAACATTAAACTGATCCTGTGAAGGCACACTTTACTTTGGTCTTTTACCGATTCCTATGGAAGGGGGATCAACCACATATTTTTTTTCTAATCTGATAAGCTTCTATAATTTCCCGTACCCGTTGATCTTTGTGTTTTGGAATTAGCACAGTGTCTTGAAAAATGTGGACACACCCACACTTCGCACTATGCTGAGCAACATGGGAATACTCGTTTCTTGCAACGTGCGCTTGTGCTCCATACGTCTCAGGTTAAGGCAGCGGCCTGTTTGTCCGATGTACACGTTTCCGTATCACAAAAACGGTATCAAATACACTAGTGCTACACAGCAAGAAACCAATAAGGCATCGCATTATAAAACACGTATTTGATCATTCAGCGACGATTTTCTTATTTAAATTTCATTTTTCCCCTCCGCGTCCTAGCACCATCTGGTTTAAATAGTGCGCAAGCTTTTTTCATTTCCTATTGTAATAACTAGTATTCAGATTTAAAGGCCTTTAACGTTGCTTCCTTTGATTAAGTACTGACATCTTGCCTCCGACAGGCCTGCGGTTTTGAAAGGTGATAGTGTTTTCTGGGCTAATTAAACACGAAAGTTTGATCTGTCTGTCTGTCTGTCTGTCTGTCTGTCTGTCTGTCTGTCTGTCTGTCTGTCTGTCTGTCTGTCTGTCTGTCTGTCTGTCCCTGTGTTCAGTCACCCAGTCAACAGAGAAAAAAACTTCTGGAGCGAGATGTTTGTATAGGCAAAACCTACCCGAACCTCGAAGTCTGTTACTATCAGTCATATAATTGTCTACATTGTTGAAAAAAAATAAAACGTTAAGTATATTTGAGGCAAACACCAATAAATGTGCACTTGATGTTTTCAGTAGCAAATAAAAAATACGCTATGGAAACAATATTTTGACCCCAAAATACAAAAAGTGCTCGTGCCCTATTTAGACCTAGCGGCTGCATTCCAAGTCCAACCGTAACAAAAACTTTCAATAGATCGCGTGTCAACAGTACAAATGAGAAAAAATTTAGTTTACTTGAGCCAACTTCTTTCGTGTTTGTCGTGGGAGAATCGAAAGGGAGAGAGAAAGAGAGAGAGAGAGAGTAAACTTTATGACAGTGAACTTGTTTTCAGTGTGAGAAGTTGGTGATCGTTGGTATTAGCCTAGCGACGACCGAGGTGGCCCTAGCGATCAGGGACATCTGTACCTTCCTTTGGCGTGATGCTATTGCTCCTCGTGGAGGCGCGAGACCGGATGGGCATAGCGTGAGATGTGGACGGAGGAGAGAACGAGACATTTACGTGGCCGGTAAGGCAGAAGGCTATCGGATTTCCTGTACATTTGAATTTCATTTTTTTTTTTTTGGCGCCGGGTAAAGTGAACTTGTATGACCCATGCCAGTGGTTGTAGTAGATGGGAACGGTATTACTCATAGAAAAAAAAATGTTTCAAAGCTTGGCCGGGTGGTTCGACTGTGTGACAGACAGACAGACAGACAGACAGACAGACAGACAGACAGACAGACAGACAGACAGACTGACAGACTGACAGACAGACAGACAGACAGACAGACAGACAGACAGACAGACAGACAGATCAAAATTCTCTCGTTTGGATAGCTAAAGAAAGGCCATCATTTTAAAACTGCCGCAAAGGATGACGCGCTTCGCCATCTTTGTCTCTTGGCTTGTACATAACAGCGTTCTTACACAAACGAAAAAAAAAACGATGAACTCGCTGTACCTCATTTCCTTACCGCTTTAGAGAACTCGGCGCTGTTGCTGTTCATTCTCGAACAGAACACTTAATACTGCATACAGGAGCAGGAAATTGGCGAGGACGAGCAAGTTCCATGAGACTATTTGAGGACAAAAGCAAGTGAGTTACATTTTCTTATTGCCTTGGAAAATCGCTTGATCCATCCAGACTGGCTCGTGAAAACATTCTACAAAACCAGACGATTCTTAAAGTACATCCCGAACCAAATTCACCTGAAAACAAGACTCTCAACAAGGTACAAGCGGCCAGTACATTGTCAATAGCAGCACTCTCGGAATCTTCGTTCTTCAAACTTTTTTTTCAGACTTAGCATCAGATATTGAAACCGGATAGAAGCGCAGAACGCCAGGAAATGGAGCTTTGTGGTGCAAGCACAAGCATTCCAACACAGATCCTTCCAGTCGTTGGTTTCAAGGCTTCTTTCTAAACTCAGGTGAGGGTTCTCTAAAAGTGGATGCACTTTGCGCCGCATCCGTCTTGGTGAAATTGCCCATTTCCCGCCCCGCTTTTCAAATGCACTCTCCATCCTTTTGAAACTATAAACCTCCTGTTTGTATGCTTTCTCGTTGCACAAAGCGTAGCCTGCACCGCACTGTAATGGCACAATCTGCTCTATTCCATTTCGATTCTCTTGCGGAGCCAAAGAACAGATGATTGCACAACGGAAAGTATGAAAAGGAAGGGCAGTGTGTTTAGAAATATGATGCAAGGTTTCACTGCTTCAGGGACCATCTTTGACTGAACCATTCTTGATGCACATCGCCGCAAAGCATTGCGATATAGTTTCAGAAACAACACTTGTGCACCGTGATATGGCAGCTTAAATTGAGTGAAATATCTGCAAGGAAATCCTCTGGAACATTACAGTAGCCAAGGAAACGCACAGGGCTTTACTAGACGAGGGCGGGGACTCAACTTACAGGTGGGCTGTTACTGCGAGCAAATATCAGAAAATACTTGCTAATGTACGAGCGTTGGGTAGGCTGTCTAGAAAGAAGATCCCTAGAAAACTGATCATATCGTGGCATAATATCGAAGTATCTATCCATCCCTATCTAGGATGACCGTCAACTTCCCTGAAGCATTGGTTTTTACTGTTCATTGATCACTAGCTGCTATGAAGTGGAAACCAGCGATAAGCGGTCACAGACTTGCCGGCAGAAACATTAGGAGAGATGCCGCAATAAAAAAACGCAGCCATATTTGACCATCAAAACGCAAATATGAACCTTTCTTTTTGAAAACTTCAATAAACCCAGGCTGTTAACCTGCGCAAGCTATAGGCAACTGCCATCATCCAGTTCTAAAACGGAACTTTTACTAATCGTTATCGTAAGGCGTAGGGACGGAACAACACCAGGCATTCTATCGCACTCAGTGCGTTCATTGTATGAGCGTTGTACTAGACAGCAAGCGTTGAGTGCACTCATTGTATAGCGTACAATGCGCCAGAAAGCGCCGGGCACCCTCCAGTGTTAGTCGCACTTGAATAAGAGGCGGCTTTGCTCTTCCCGCATTAGACGGCAGCTCCCGCTTCCCGTATTGGGATTCAAAACGCTCTCGTATCCTTTGCTGCACTTGTTATATATTGCACCTTTAGTACTCCTTTAACGTATCACCGGTCGCAAATGGCGAAGCAGCGATCCCCTCGATGCAATGGACTCCCACCGAAGACAGGGAAACGCCGATTTACCTACGATGAGCTGAAGCTCTTCTATAACGTTCTCAACAAATCCAGAAAGACAGTGGTCGTCGTTTTCGCTAAGGGTTAAGATAAACTTTCTAATGGACCCCATGTCTTCGGGTAGATACAAATGAACGAATGAGTGAATGCCGCCACAAAAAATAGCATGCGCAGCTTTTTTAGTATCTGTTTCTAGATGCTTTGTTGGAGGCATGTCACTAGTAGCCAACGAACGCCCCATTTAAACAAGGACAGGATCATCGTGCCTGGAGTCCACAGCGCTGTACGGGCAAGCTTCCTGAGGAACTGCCAATTAGAAGCTCCCGAGAAATACCTCGCCATTTGAGCGCGGATATTTCCCCTTGAAAAATACGTGTTCTTTCTCTCTCTCTCTCCACATCCTTCTACACTGACCGTAGCTGGGTCACGTCTTTGATATGATGTGAGGTGGCTTAGGCCGACCGATCGACAGCAGTGTTACGCGATGCTATAGAAGCCCCCCTCATCAAACAAGGCATACAACTACTTAGAACCCAACAGGTGGATGTATATTTGATCGTTTTGGAATCGACTTCCATGGGGCTCTACCATCTACACCTTCTGGCAACCGCTGGGTTGTCGTGGCTGGGGACCACCTCACGCGCTGCGCATCCGGCTGCCACAGCAAGCGGCGTCGCGTCCCTTCTGTTGCGTCACTTTGTATTTCAAAGTAACGCTCTCAGAGACATACCCAGTGACCAAGGATGCGTCCTGGTATAGGAAGTAATCAAGAATGTCCTGGCAAATGTCGTGTAGTTTATTTAACTGTGACGTTCTGCCACTCACCGGTGAATTGGCTTGCAAAAGAATTCAATCGCCATTTTGACGACATGCTTTCCATGTGCAGGGCATTGCATAATTATGACCAGACATGGTACTTCAATTCCGCACATACGCAGACAATGACTATATTTTCTCCGTTCTGCCAACTGTGCAGACGTAAACCGTCATGCATACTTGGTATACTATTTTCCGTGCCGTCGAGATTAGGCCGATTTTGAGCAAGTTCCGGTTTCGGAGGTATCCAAAGACGTCTCAGAGTACAGTATACTTGCGTGCTCCCTTTTGTCGGCAAACCAACACTCCCGAGAAGCATCGTCGCAACCACTCAACCGCAACTCACATGTGCAGTCATGGAGAAATTAAACGCGAACGCAAAGGTATGAATCAGAACACGCAAATCAAAGAATATGGCTAGTGGAGATACAACAACGTCCCTCTAGTGCTATGTTAGGATGTACACATTTCCCAACTTTGCTACTGAAACAAAACCTCACGACTATCTCCCCCTTGCATAGAAATTTGTTCGTCTATTTGTGCGTTCTGGTTCATATTTTCGGGTTCCCGTTTCATTTGTCCATGACTGTACATACCCTGTTCACTTCTTTCGGAGTAGGTGTCATGCCGTACACCCGGCCTCTCGTCAGATCTTGTGGCCAAATACGCTTTTCCATGCGCATAAATCATGCGCACTTCGCAGGGGAATTACCTCGTCCAACCCATCACGTCCCTTCCGGGCTGCCGACCCTGTGAGCTCGAAATAGTTGATATGCAATGGCCGAAACCATCCTGCAGTCGTGCGATCTCTCTCCTGTTCACCTTGAGTCGTAAGGATAGCTTCTTTTCAGCGGAATCATTTATAGCAAATGTTGGACGTTACTGTAGTGAATGCGATGGTGACTGGCAAGAGCGCGTTCTCTGCTTGTGGAAGCTCAGCATGCGATGTTGTTCGGAGCTCTTTATTAAAGTGAAAGCATTCTTAGTGGGAGGGATGTCGTTCTGTCGAGAAACTAGTGCATTTTGACGTGGACAGGTTGATGGACTGGAAAGCTCTGATAACATCTCTGAACACTCACAAACGTCCGGCCAAGCCCTCAATTTTTCATTCCGGCGGCCGATATCGCCGCTTCCTGGGCATGCAGGTGAGGGCCATTTTTGGTCGCGCTTCCGCACCTCAGCCTGCTGTTTGCATGCTTTCTGGTTGCACAAAACGTAGACTGCACCACACTGTAACGGCACAATCTGGTCTATTTTTTTTTTTGCCCGTCTGCTTTGTGTGTTATTTTTTTCTTTCGTCGTCGCTGCGCCGAAGGGGGCACATGGCGGGGCCACGGCAGTTTGGCTCGCTCGCGGCTGTCTCGATTTTTCGGGAGGCAACGTCAGTGAACCGCAAGGGACCAACGGGGTCCAGCGAGGGCCGCCTGCGCGATTTCGGGAAGGTGACGTCACAATCGAAAGAGCAGCCCCGCACTCGCAGATGCGGCGTGGTTTCAGGAGTCCAGGGTAAAAAAGAACCAATGGGGACGGCGAAGGAGAAAATGTGCAGGACAGTCCGGCGATCGGCCGGAGTCTACTTGGGGAGTGCGAGCGGGAGCTTGGGGGCAGTCGATTGAAGATTTGTCAACGTGAAAATCGCTGGGGTGGGTACGGGGGGGACGCGGAATAGGGAGTTTTAGAATAGGGTGCCCCAACGCTCTGGGGCCCCCAAGCGTCTTGGGGCGTTGTACTGTGCATGCGCAGAACCCAAGCCGTCCTTGGGGTTTTGGGTTTGCGTCTAGCGCGCACGCTATTTTGCTGAAATAGCGGGTGCCCCAAAGCTGGAGTTTGCGTTCTTGCGTCGCTCTCGCAGCCAGCGAGATAGCGCGTGAGCATGGCTGAAGCGAAACCTGCGGCTCGTTCCTCGACTCACCCGATCAACTACGACAATCGCTGTGCTGAATTTGTAGATTCCGCGCGTCGTTCACAAGAATAAAGCAGGCAATCGCTAAGTGTTTTCTGCCTTCGGAAACAGTCCGCGCACACGCCGGCCGCGCCTGCCAGCTCGGCCCACTCAGCGGCTCGAACCGGCGCAGACCACGGCAGCAACCGCTTGACGCTGCGCTTCCAAATCAATCCGATCGCTAAAAAAAAGTTCCACATGCGAGAAAGTAGGTTTTAGTGTGGTGAAAAATTGTGCTATGGATTGTTATCAGGGCTCATTTTAAAAGCGGCGATCATATATCTGCCGCGATGCTAAGCCCACGCTGACCGGCCGCGGAGGTTCGGCGCTCCGACCACTCGCCGCGGTGCGTGGCGCGCCGAGCGGCCGAGAGATGACGCTACCTGCGCGGAAGCATTGCAACAGGCTACGCAGATGTCTTGGTCACCGATCGCTCTAACGGCAGTTATAGCTGAAATAAAGTTTCACATGCGAGAAATGGGATGATAGTGTGGTGAAAAGTTGTGTTACAGATTGTCATTCGGAGTTTCACAGATATGGGCCATCATATTTCCGCAACGACGCTAAGCCTAAAGTTCCCACCACCCGAGCCTACCCGAGCAACGGCAGCCGGTTGCGGGCTGTCGGGGGCGCCCCTCTTCTAAAACTCGCCACGCGCGAGCGCCTTGCGTTTGTGTTTCACCAACTTCTTGGGGTCTCGAGCACCGGCTTCCCCTATTCTAAAACTCCCTAATATGCTTGCGGCGGGACGACCACCACCTCCTCTACGGGGTCGAGTTCGCCTCGTCGTCGCAGGTCACAAGGCCGACCAGACTCCGCAGCCCGGGCCCCGAAAAGCGTAAACGGCTTCCCGGCGCAGTCGACTCGACTCCGCCATGACTTTCTGCGATTGAAATTGCGGTTTTTCATAGCCACGCCTAGGGTTAAGATGTATGCCTCCCCAGCTGTGTTCCCCGCATTGTCTATTTGGGTTTTCTTTTTGGTTGTCGCTTGTCTAGTTACCGCCGTGCGTTAGCCGCCCTGCGCGCACGTACGCATATTGTACAGCGTCTCAGGGTTAGTGCCTGCGCGCACCAAAGACAATGTCCGCGTAAAGACTTTTAGATGCGACGCATCTCTTTAACTCGCCTTGTCCCGCGTCGTTGTCTCGGCGTAGTCCGCATCCTCGGCGCGGCAGCTGTGCGCTCCGCCGCTCTCACCGCAGCGCCATCTGTGCGTCAGCGCGGTCAGCTCGCTCCCGTCGCCGTGCCAGCTGTGCGTTAGCGCGCAGCTTGCGCTCGGTTAACACATGCGCATGCGCTGCTATGCGCTGCTATACGCTGCTCTCTCTCATTCCGCTGCATATAAACGCGGTAAGTGCGCCGCTCCGCTCAGTCGTTCCGCCGCCGGCGTCCGATGATTTGAATAACGCAACAGCAACCACCGATGCGTCGCATCTACCCCATGGTTAACCTCGTGGGAGGATGATGTAAATTTTTTCTTGTCTTTTTTGTCAAGTGTTGTCTTTCCCCATGTAATCTCGTCTTGTTCATGCAGTAAAAATATTTCGTTTAAAACGTACTCGTGCACCCCTGTGAACTCTCAGTAACTCCAGCAACTTCGGAACACGCACGGGCCAGCCACCCTGCAAAATTAAACTGTTGTCGTGCCTTATTGTTTACGCGAGCGGGCTAAGGGGGCTGTGACAAACACCCGGCGCGTGCGTGAAACGGGGCTTCCATTGTGCTAAAACAGTTACTTGAAAATCGTGAAAAGGTAACCATTCTAAATAATTTAGTGACATGAGCGAATCGTTAATCGATAAGACTTTCAAGCGCCAAATATTTAGACAAACGACGTAAAAGACACAGACATGCGCTGTAGACATGTTCTAGACAAGGCACAGATCGTGAACACGCAGTATAATAGTGTCACTTTATCTCATAAACCACGTATCGGTGTACATTTAAATCGTCCTCAGATGTGTTTATATTGTGCGCGAAAAATATTCGAATGGGTTCGTTCTTTGCTTGCGATCTGTGTCTGTGAAGGTCTGGTGATCGATTGGACTCACTTTCGCCGAAGGTTTGACCCACTTTTTATGATGATGGTAGGATGTTAAGGGCGCAAGGTCAGCTGGGGCAAATAGCGCCTTGACTCACTTTTACCTTTTGTGCTTCTCTCAACTTTCTTCAAGAAGGGACGGTAAATTTTCCAGAAATGTCAAGGCTCTGAGTCATGTGGGAAGTGAAGCGGGAAAGGTAGGTTTCGTGAATATTAGTTCGGGCAGAATTATCGTATTTAGAAGCGTTAATTGGAGTCCTTCGGCGGTTTGGAAATAGTGTGCAGGGCTCCAACAGTGTACCAGCCGTAGCGCACTCCCTTGCACTCGGAGAACTCTCTTTTAAACAAATTCAGCTTTAGCGAGAAGAATACGTTTTGCGGAGAGAGCATGGGCCGATAAGGGCGTTTGGATCTGAAACGAAGATGGGGGCAGAATTTACGTTATCGCGGAATCTGAGGCAGTGACAAGTGTCGTATTGTAGATATGCTGGGGCGAATAGTTGGCAATACGTACATTTGGCTGTCCTAGCAGGGTTGCTCCACTTGCGTATATTTGGGATGCTTATGAGGTATTAATGATTTTTTGTTCATAAAGAACGGTTGACCACTGCAAGGTGTGTAATATCGTCAGTGGGTGGTCGTTGCTGAAGTGAAAGTTTCTTCGCCTTCCCTTTTCGTATTAGTAATGCGAGTGCCTGGGGGAGTAAAGCTCCAGAGAGGAAGGAGGAGGTCTTCAGATCGAAGCATCAAAAGGAAAGCAGTGCAAGTTTGCAAATTGTGAGCCTCGTAAGCCACCGTGTGGGCTTCCTGATCCCCAGTAGATGACCGCTGATGCTCCGGGGTCCACAAATAACTAAGTGGGGCATTTTCTGACTAACGGTTCTTGAATGTACTGAGAATTGAGTAAAAAAGAAGAGAGAGAGAGAAAAAGAACAAATTTATTCACCAATAATGTGTGGGTGGTTCTTCGGCCCAGGAACCCCTGTGCTTCCCACTGCGCAGTCCTGGTCACAAGCGGGAGGTGATCCTCAGGTCGACAGCTGGGCAGCAGTATCTCCCAACGCCCGAGGGAAGGGGGCGGGTTCTGGGGCAGACTTTCTGAGGCTGTGCACAGCCTAATATTATGTGTTTCAGAGTTGCATGTTGCTGGCAGAATTTACATTGAGGTTAGTATTGTATGGAAAATAGTAAATTCACAAGGACTGGGTGCGCTTTTCCCTACCGAGTATGGGAGAGACCAACCTTCGTTTTAGCTAGTCACGTTCGAGCTAGTATTCGTAGTTCTTAGACCCTGCGAACGAACGTGTTTAAACGCGTATACTTCCTGAATAGAAAGCTATAGTTCAAAAATCATGAATTCGAGTGCATCATTGATATCTGGAAGTTCTACTTCAAGCCATGGTGCGTGCAGCAGGGACATTTGCTGATCCCCAAGTTTTAAAATATCTCCCGTAGTCAGTTCTTGCAGTGGAGCGTAAAACTAGCATTTTTAGAGATGTCGACTTCGACGGTTTGTTTGGCATCTATAAGAAAGTGAAGGCGTTTTCGAGATGGCGCTGCATTCAATAAGAATTTAAAGGAGCAGGTCAACCAAACTATCTTGAATAGATACCTTACACACTCGGAAATTTTACTCAACGCATGGTGTTCACGAGAACACCATCTACTCTCCGACATCCCTACTCTATCACCCGTTGCTAAAGTCCATTCTTACGGAGGCTGCAGCATGGAATTTAGCAAATATTGACTTCCGAAGCGGACGATAAGCAAGGATCACCACCTTGCACCAAACAATTATGTGCACTGGCTGGCAGAGCTGGCTTGACGCTATGGAGCACGGATTCGGCTGGTAGCTACCGACCACACGAACATAATTTCAATGCATTTAAACAATTGCTTATGTGTAAGCACATCTCTGGAAATACCCACAAAAAGTGCTTGTGTGCTAAGTTCGTTACCCCGTTCTAACCTCTCTCGGCGTAGGTTTTCATCTTTTCACTTTCAGCCATCAAGTGACAAATTTGTAAGGCCGGTGGAATAAGTGCGATTACGTTTCATTCCAACCTTAAACGAACAACTCTCGCGAAATCATATCCAGCTCACTGGAATGACCTCACGAGTGTCTGGTGTCACCACCAAGCCCCCACGCTTGCGTTTCGCAAACCAGAACACCCTTGAACAAATATCGCTCACAGGCCTGAAGGTATCGCTCGATTCTGGTTTCGCTGCACCCTATCATAGGAAGGGCGCCCTTCTGCTCCAACATTTTGCCGTTCTGCCACAGTGATGAAATGTACGGCCCGATACACAGAAACGTGACCATAGACAAAGGTCGCATCATCCCAGTGAACCTCGTGTTGACCGAAGGCACACTCAGCCACACCGAAGGTTTCGCAAGCTATCGACCAGCAAAGTGCTGGTTACAAAGAGAAAACAGAACAAACCCATGCTAGAAATCACAAATCATTTCATCTCCCTCTACTTAGAAAAATAACGACGCACAGTAAAAAAAAAAACTGCGCTGACGTTACATTGTGGCCGCCCCATCACCATCGATTTCCCGAGCGACGAAGCAGAAGGACTCGACGTTGAGGTTGGCACTCACGCAAAAAAGGATCGCCAGAAAAATCGACTCCCATACAAAAAGGTAACCTACTTTACTTTTATCTAGCGCCTTTCTGCTACATTTGAGAGCAAAGTGAAGAAGTTTTCCCTCCACTTCGGGCTCTGGTGACAGAGAGTAAGAGAACAAAGAAACACACTCATAGTATCAACTAGCGTACGACCGAATAAAATAATAAGGCACTCCCATACACTTCGTGTAGTTTCTGGATTTTTTCTCTCTTTCGACGTCTTGGTATAGCAAGCTAAGTTTTAGTGCAACGGAGAAACTAAAGTGCCTTAGAGTTTACGTTGCGCCGACATCAATGTGACACTCTAGCCTTACCGATCGCGGGACGTTAAGGTAAAAAAACTACCCCAGCAAAAAGGGATTCGTGATCGATAAAATATCGTTTGGAGAAATAGTTTCGTTTCTGGACTTACACTAGTCTCCCGTGATGATAAGAACGAAAAGTTGACTTACTTTTAACTCATTGTTTTTTTATATTGACGGGAAAGTGTACTACAAGCGCAACAGTTTCGTGCAAAGACGAATGCAGCTTATTACAGGCAACAGACAAAGAACGGGTTACCACGTTTGATGTAGACTACAAAACACAAATGCAGGCAAAAAAGTCCCGTCATTTCAGGGAGCGTTGTGTTGACCGAAGGCTTGTGGACTCAGCGACGTCGATGGTTTTGCAAGCTATCGACCATGCAAGGGCTGCTTACAAAAAGAAAATAAGCAAAGCACCCACCTGCTCAGAAGATTTAATCTTTCATGCCTCGTTTCTTTGTAAAGTAACAAACCTAAGCTCATAATATTCGAGAAAAAACAGAGCTTTCGAGGACTCCAGTACGTCTAAAGAAGACAAAAAATGTCAAAGAACTTGTGAAAGGGCAAACTTCAGTGTAGCATAGCCAAATAAAAAAGGACATTATCTGATATATAGGCCGCACTATGGTGCATTGATTTCCGAAGTTGATACATTTTGCCGTAAGCTCAGGGATACTTTGTAGGCTAAAAACAATGGTCGTCTTGTCGGTTAGACACTCACGGATAGCCTAAAATGCAGTAAGGAACCATGGGCTAGGCAAGGCAGCAAGCCAGAATACCGGCATTCCAGTGTGGTGCGGTGGGCTTACATCAGTTAGTCAGTCAGTCAGTCTGTCAGTCAGTCCGTCAATCAATCAATCAATCAATCAATCAATCAATCAATCAATCAATCAATCAATCAATCAATCAATCAATCAATCAATCAATCAATCAATCAATCAATCAATCAGAACCCTTTACGGCCTTACCTGCAAAGGTTCTATTTTAAAACCCGCATTACGCGAGCCCTTTTGCATACTTCACACCAAGTGGCCCTAAAAATATGATTAGCATGCCACTGACCGGAATGCTCTTGATCTATTCCCCTCACGGATGCGCACTGCAAGTTTCGTTGGACATGGGACAGCATTTTAGACCCGAAACCGCTCAGATTTTCTTTGTAAGGACCTGTATTTCTGAATTGGCTGTTTCCAGATGTGGAAACTTTGTGGAATAAGACATTACGACATTACGACATCTCGGACATTACGAGAAAGATTACGCTCAAAAACCCTGAAATTGTATTTTTGGTAATCCGGGAACAGGCCCTGTACTACGCGCATAACGCAATAGCCCAGATTGCGTGCCCCGCCTCGATGCATGTGTGTGGCATCACAAATAATGAACTAGAGCTTATTTACTCATATTCCTACATTTTAAACAGTGTAGCATATGCGCTTCATGATTTGACTTACACTTATAGAGCTGTTATCTACCCACTGCGTGTAAAGGACTTGCGGTTTAGTCCGGATTCACCCTTCCAAAGCAATGGAGCTCACGCAAAAATTGAGCCTACAGCTTTTGACAAAAATAAAGCGGACAAAAAGACTAATTCGGCAGGAAAAACTTCTCGTCTTGCCTGCAATGGTGAAGCAAATACCGCTTCTATTCCAGACTTCCAGTTTAAAGGGACCGTGGAACACTTTCTTCAAAATTTTTTTGAAATCTTAAATGCTTGTAGAACGTAGTCACCCAACGCACTCAGTACTTAGATTAGGTAGTCGCAAAGCACCTCAGCCACAAATTGCTGCTCAGGGCTCCTCGGGTGACTTGAAAACTCGCTCAAAAGATTTTTCTCGGTTTCCCGGTCTTGATGTTCTTCGGCGGCCCGAATTACGTCACTGAGGCCATGTAGCCGCTGTTGGCCGGTTTTCCTTCAGCCCCAGCAACGCTTTTTTATAGCAACTTTAAAAATAAAGGCACAAAAACAACGCAGAAACAGAAGGCGCATCTGGTGCGACGAGCAAATCACGCAGTGCCGCTCCATGCTGGCGATAACTGCAGCTTTCGCAGTGGTTCCAGACGCGACGGAAAGAGTGAAAGCGTGTATCAAAAGTGTTGCAGGCTCCCTTTAAGCCAAAGCCAAACATGGTGGTTAGCTCGCACTGTGTGTTTGAAACACTCTGTTGCAGGCACAGTGCTTCCTGAGCACCGATGCCGTTTAAATCATTCTAAGCTGTAAAAATCAACGATTGCTCAAATGGTTTAATTATAAAAGTCACTACCGGACAATGATGCACTCTAAAAAGGTCTGGTTTGTTATCTCACAAGACACCCTAGAAAGCTTTGTGAATTGTATGTAAGGTACTGAAACATCCGAACATATAACCTTTCTACAGCATTATCTTAACTCCGTTTCTCATTGGTGTTAAACATGCATCATGGTAAAACAATAACAAATGTAAATCTTTATGTGTTTCGAGAGCAAACCATTAAGTGCCCACTTGTTACCTTGATAACACACCTCTTGAATCCCTGACAAACTATAAATACCTTGTGCACATCACAACCGAACTGACCTGGGCTGTTCACTGTAAACACGTAATCAATAATGCTAACCGAATGTTAGGTTATCTCCATCGCAACTTTTCAACGGCCCCTTCTTCCTTGAAACTTCTGCACACTACACTAATACGATCTAAACTTGAATATGCCGCTGCACTACAGGATCTTAGTCATGCCGACCAAAAACACTCCCTTCTCGTTTTCTCCTTTGCAACTACAACCAGACAGCAAGAACAACAGCATGAAATCCATGTTTAACTTGCCTTCACTTTCATCCCGTCGTAAAATGTTTCGTCTCGACTTGTTTCATAAGCTGTTTCATCACCCATCGCTGCGGGACGGTCTTATCTTGCCTCCTAGTTATATCTCACCTCGCTTGGATCATTCCCATAAGGCCGGGTTGCCTTTCTGCAGGACTCACACCAGTGGTTGTTATCTAAGTTAGCTGGTTAGGTAAAATTGTATAATTAGGAACTTCTACGCGATGTAAGACTGACAGCTGCATTTTTGAAAGCCTTTGTGTTTTCTTTTGTAACCACTCCCCTCTGTAATGCCTTTTGGCCCTGAGAGTATTCCGAAAAAAAATAAAAAAATAAATAAATAAATATAAAATAGCTCAAAGTTGTCTCTTTGTCAGTAATACACCACAAAGTCATATCCCCCCGCGATTTTCCTCTAAAATATAACGATGAAGTGCACATACGCACCGACGTACTTTTAATACATTAATGTGGACGATTTCGTTGCTGGAGAAGCGGAAGAATAGTGAAACTCTTACTAGGTGAGGCCTCAGATTACTTACGTGTAGCGTTCACGGTGCATTGAAACAACAAAAGTTTGGCTCGATTTAAGCAAAGCTTAAAGCGGACACAAAATATCAAACTTGCCAGAGCACATTAATTTTTCAGCAGCCAGAAAAGACATTCCCACTCCCGGAAAAAAATAAAACTGATCAGGAACAACATCGAGAATACTGAAAACCCTAATATACTGAAAAAAATATACGCGTGCCTCTTGCGAAAAAAATTTTTGGAGTGCACTAGATATTTCCCTTCACAAGTTACGAAAGCTGAGACAATAGACTTTACCCCAACCCGCAGTGGTGGCTCAGTGGCTAAGGCGTTGTGCCGCTGAGCACGAGGTCGCGGGTTCGATTCCCGGCCACGGCAGCCGCTTTTCTGATGCAGGCGAAAAGCAAAAATGCCCGTGTGTACGAGATTTCCGCGCAGGTTAAAGATCCATAGGTGGTCAAAATTGATCCGGAGCCCTCCACTGCAGCGTTGCCAGATTGAAAATACCCATCGACACCATCTCCTGGCCCAAATTTCACCAGATTTCACCAGCACTAAATACAGCCAGTATTACATTGTTTTGGATCCTTCACGTCTTCTGTGCATGCAATTCTCAAAAACACAGCCTTTTGATATGGCGTTTTGGTTGCTTATGGCAATCCATCCAGCCTACCCAGGGGGTGATTTGATCATCTCATAATTAAAAATCGAAGAGTGTTACTCAGTTACCTATAGTATTAAATTGGCAAAGTAGTTTCAAAAGAAGTGAAATATTACTTCGTATCCATGTACATCGCAGTACGTGTCTAAGGAACCCTTATTCCATGTTCTATGGGCACGCTCGCAGAGCAGGTTACTGCGCATGCAATTCAGTTGTCGCTATGCTTTTTCACCTATATTGAAGCACAAGACCTGGTACAACGTAAATTTCTCTTTAGTTAGTATATGAGGATTTAACATTGCACTATTTTTTTTATAATAAACATGCCATATGTAGCTGTAACCATTTAGAGAGGGAACCTCAGGACGCTTTTGGGTACACGCCCTCCGTTAAAAAATTCGGAGGTTGTGGTTCATTGTGGTGCATTTGAAATACAAAATGCACCATTTGAGCTTTCGTTACTTTCAAGCAGTATGGTGAAAACCCAATATACTTATCAAGCACATTAGAACACGCATGCTCAGACAGTGCAGCGGCTTTTGGTGTTTATATGCTGAAAAAGCTTTCATTCAAAAATAAAACAGTCTATAGTTCAAAGAAACAACACGGTTTTTTCACCAGTTTTCACCAGATATTGTCTGGTGTAGCCGTATTGGTACCTCAACACCAGTAGCCCCCCAATTTCACCAGATTTTCACAATCTGGTGCCGTATTTCACCATCTGGCAACGCTGCTCCACTGTCATATTTAATTCTCCAGCATTTTATATCCTGCATGAAGCTATTCTATTGCGAAATCATTCCGTTCCTATCTCCACCGATTTTCCGCGAATGGGCTGAAGCCCTCTTCGTGAAGCCTCCCGTATTTTTAAGCCTATAACTCGCCTTTGGAAACGTTCATGCGCAGGAGAAGGGGCGCCGCAGGTACACGACAGGCAGACAAAAGCCGCTGAGGAGGCATGAAGACAAAATAAAGTTTGCTTCATTAAAAACACTACTTCTTGCCAATAACAATTACAAAAATTTTATCGCAAACTTTGAACAAATAATGAAGGTATTTAAGAAAACATGCGAGCATTGGCGCTTCTCTAGCCACTTTCCGGCAACTTTTTTGTAACGTCACAGAATATTCGCTGTGCGATTGGCGGCCGCCTAACTAACCTATCGCTAATACACAGTGGTAGTGCGGCCTCTGGTTTTATTTTATCGCATCACTGTGATGCTAACCAGAAGTTAACACACTGAAAAGTATATTTAGTGGTTGCCCATATGGCGTTACTCCTGCCAATGCACGTCACTGTAGCGAGAAAATTGAACGTGTTAAAGTGAAGCTTTTTATCTTTACCCCCCAGGGGTTCTGTCCCTACCGTTGGTGTCAACAGAAAACTCCCGCGAACAAATAAAGGAAGATACTCCCAGCGCCAGGAATAGAACCTGGAACAAATATAATAACGAAGCGAGAGCTCGCTGTTTGACCTATTGAGCTACGAAAGCGAGCGGAGACGGTGGAGACAGACGGTGCACTCACCGAGAACATCTGCGAGTTTACCCCCCTGCGTTCTCACTGAATTCCACGTGATATCATGACGGGACCTTTAGCACCGCTGTCCGCTCCGTGCACGGCGCGTGTAGAGGCCGTGTGCCTTGCTTGCTTAGGCGTACGGAGTTGGTAAACATTAAAGGAAGCGGTAAAAGTTGAAGGAAGCTCACACCAATGCATGGCATCTCACTTCTCCACCGTTTCTTCCGCCGCCGAATGAGGCGACGAGGTAGGCGGCATAGACGGAGGAGAAGTGACATCGTCTAACACCGTGTTTGAGAGCCCTTTCATATTAAAAAACAAGAATTCCCACTGATTCCCTTTACCAATGCAACTCAACCAACCCACCATTCATAAATCATTCATTTATTTGACTGCACCAAAGAATATCTCTTTGAAGTAATAAAAGGGTGGGGTTAAGTGCATTTCACTGGTTATGATTTCAGTCATTGTGGAGTCATGTTTATAAATTTAAGTGACGTCGCATGGGTAATCGTTGTGAGTGTCGTTTGCAGCTTCGCTTTCCAACCACATTCAGAGGGTGGATCGGCGTGCATTTTTTTTCAAATCTTGTGGTTTTTTCGTGTAAAAGATGGTTTTCGTCACTGAAATGAAACTGAGTGATGTACTAAAGCCTAGTTCCTACAAAAAAAAACGCGTTTTACTTTCTTTTATTGGTCCTCGTAAGACCTACTTCTTCAATGGACATCCGCATTACAACTTAATATGAGTCTGACGTTGCTAGACACGCTGGAGTACTCAGCTTGAGGGTAATGGAACGGTAAACCTAAAACAAGGACGCAAGGCCATACGGCATGCTTTGAGCTCTAACGTCGTCAGCTGGTACCCGCTGAAAAGATTACCCGCGTATGCGCTCGCTCCGCTGAAAATTTGGTCGTAAAGACAATAGACTTCTGCCGCTTCTCCCACATAAATGCCTCTCTCGTCTTCCCCTCTCCCCTCTCATGCTCTTCCCCTACCGTCTCGCTCCTCCTACGACAAAGTGGAGGTTTGGTCAAGCTGATTCAATTTTCCCGCGTTCCACTGCTAGCGCCACCTCGTAGAACATTTTGTTACTGTTGAACTTCGAACAGTGCCACAAGGTCCAGGTTCGCGCGAGCTCTTTTCGTATTCTTGGGTCAAGCTAGTGGTTTCAAGGTGTATTGTTTTATTTGCTATCGCTAATATCAAACATATTTATTTTCAATTTGAAAAAACACTACGAAATACCAGTTGTGCATTGGTTATTTCCCTCAAATATACCTAATGGTTTCTTTTTGCACAATTTGTGAACAATGTTGAGAAGTATGAAGTATGTTTCTAGATTTGGTGGTTCGTAAAGGTTATCACTATACAAACTTCTCGTTCAAGAATTCTTTTAACGTTTGGCCGAATGTTTGAATCGAGAGACACACAGATTCTCCTTTCTAACATATATCCTGATTATGTTTTCTATGCCGTTATATATGTGATTGCATAGTTGTAAATAGCATTCCTTTCTTTCACATAGCTAGCGTTGTTGTGCTGACCATGGTCAGTGTCTGTACAGTTAAACGTGGATGTCACGAAGTTGACAAAATTTTGCAATTTTTCATTACATCCAGGATTTTCTTACATGCAGATTTCGAGTTTAGGCTCGTGGGAATGAAGAATAAACGAAGTAAAAATGCTAGACAACAGTGAAGGTGAATTCACCCTCCATGGATTTATTTCACAGCAAAAAACTGCGTGAGTTGAGACTCCTGCTTTCCCACGAGCCTAGGCACTACACGGCGATTCAAAGAAGCAAGGTCACTTACACCGGTATTAACAAACGTAACTTAAAGAAACAAATTTGCCTTTTTACACTCTCCAGAGATTTAACGCGATGAAAGAACCAAACTTATGCTTAGAGGGTGCCCTTTTGCGAACTTGATGCCCTTTACCGCACTGAAGATTGTTGAGAAGATGCTAGCTGGGATACTATACAGGGCGCCAACATTCTTCTTCCTCGCCAGAGGAGACGGCATTTAAAATTGTGCGCTTTTCTTGGAGAGAGGCAGCTTTTTATTTTCTAGCAGCAGCACTCATCACTGATGAACCGGTGCCACAGATAGAAGTGGAACGTGCGAATACACGCTGACCTGGAACCGAAACCGCCCTCATACATGGAAACGCATGGTAGTTTAGCGGTGCGGGCGAACAAAAAACGTGAGGGGTAGTTACTCTTGCTAGCTAGTGTGGTGTCACGCAACACAAGCAGAATCAGACGTGATTGCTACGTTAGGAAGGGATGGTGCTATCCCCTCCATTCATCATCATCATCATGGTGAATTTTGTGTTTAGGCGATTTTCGACCTTACGGTAGTGCTGGTATTCGCTACATTAGTTCATTTCTATGGTCGATTTTTGAGTAAAAGTGCAAAAAATAATCACTGATCAGCTCACTCACTTCATTACATCAAGGTTAACCACCGTGATGTTTCGTTACATAGAGGTCACAAATATATGCTGTTTATCGGGGGAGGCAATGGGGAATTGAAAAACTTCGTCAAATCCAGGAATTCATTACATAGAGGATCGTTACATCCAGGTTTACTTTATATACCTCCAGGCATTGTGCATGAAGGTTCTTTGTCTTGTGTTTGTACCGAAAGTTGTGTGTATCATCAAACAAAGTATTCCTAAAAAATACTGACACACGACAAATCTAAGGTTTCGGGTTCGAGCAGCCCAAGAAAGGCTATCCTCTTCAATAATCGCTCAGTGTGCTCAATGTACGTAGATCAGCGTGTATTGGTTCACGTAGTAGTCCTCAACGCGCAACCTCGGGCCTATGCTCGGGTGCATACCGTACAGTTACTGAGCATTGTTATTCCAACAAAAGATGCATACCCACAGAATTGAAAGTACCCGAGGGGGTGTATTGCAACGTGCTTTGTAAGTAAAGTTGTTCGTTTTCGGATTTTATATTTTTTTGAAATCAGGGTGTAAAAATCAGGTGATATTTTTCAAACTGGTAATCGGGGAGAAACCGGGTTTTTTGTAAAACCATTCCGAAATTTGAGGTTTTTCGTCTTTACTCTGCAGATGCACTACACACGAATAGCACAAAAATTCAGCATCTTCCCGTAGGGGAACCCTGAGTAGTATGCGAAGCAGCCATGGGGTCGACTCAAGTTCCTATTAGTTTTCAGTTTGATCGCGGCGTTGCGGGAGGAGAATGAGGGGAGCGGACGGCGCGCGCGCGTCATTTATACCGCGGAGCTACAGTGGCGCCCCCAGCGGAGTATGCAGCGGCTACGGTCGCGTCTCTAACCCTAAGCTGCTTCGCAATATCGCGCGCGGAGCCACAGGTGTTGCCATTCGTTGCGAAATTCCGGAGAGGACAGAAGGAATGTCTCGCATACTACTCAGGGTTCCCCTATAAGAACATGACGACGGTGGTTGAACGCTAAGCTATCTCGTGATGGATTCTTTGGTTGGTCAATCCCTGGGGGCATCCTGCCACAATCATCATCAGCGGTGCCTGGACAGGCAGGCGCAGTGGGAGTGTGGTACTCAGGGTTCCCCTACGGGAAGATGAAGATGGTGGTTGAACGCGAAGCTATCTCGGGATGGATTCTTTGGTTGGCCAATCCCTAGGGGCGTCCTGCCACAATCATTATCAGCGGTGCCTGGCCAGGCATGGGCAGTGGGTGTGCGGACGGCGGACAACGACAGCGACAAGGGAGGGAGGGACACAGCCCCGAGCATGAGATGCTTCGCATCTAATCCAATCCCTAGGGGCATCCTGGCACAATCGCTCCCGCACACAGCCTTTAAAACGGGTCACATAAGCTGCTTTCACATAATATTCTGCGGTTTGGGATTACAAACAGTCTGCCGGTTTTTACAGCGCAGCCGTTTAGCCTACGCAGTTTGGCGGCTAGATGAGTCGGTAGGCCCAGTATATCATCGCGATGCCTGCCGTTTCCAACAATTAAGGAAATCACCTCAGAAGATAAACGTAAAACCCGTAGTTAAGGCTAAAGGCCTTCACGTCTTATCAAACGCGAAAGGTGTCTGTCATTGTGAACACAAATGCTATCAGAATTCAATTTTGCCGCGTCCGCACTACTGGTGCGCTGTCGGTGGGGAGTGTTAATTCTTTGCAATCGAGCCCCGAGTGCTTGGCTGAGATGTGTATTCTGTGGTTAACCATGGTTTTGAACGCGTTTTTTTTTTATTTGCTCTCCCAAAAATCGAGCAAACATCTACTTCGAATAAATGATAACGCAAACTCCAGCTATGTACAGACACGTTGCGGAAATGTTTGCCGCACCAGCAGCAACGCCATTTTGAACATCCTGGTGGTGGAGGGCGTCATTTCTATTCTGATAGATGCCATGCTCGTGACGACCTCTGTTCAATTTTCGTAAGCGTAGGCGCCCTGCCCGACAGCCGTGATTACCACGAGTGAAGCCATGGGAGCCCACACACAGAAGGCTCTTGGTGATGTCATAACAAAAGCAAAGACACGAGAATTTTGAGCGGCGCCAGTGACAAGACGTCAGTTGCGGATATTGTAGCAGACCAGTCGAGTTGTAGGTAATGAAAAACGCCAGGAGGAATCGATGCGTTCATCACGGCTATTTTTCTTTACGCCTTGTCTCAGTATCAGCCCTGTAGACCGTTGGCAACGCGCGCTGCATGGATTTGGGGACCCCATCATCGCTCCCTGCTTGAGTTTCTTCGCGAAACGGGGGTTAATATATACCTGTGACGCAGTCTTTTATGCCAACGGGCATACTATCGCAATAAAAAAAAGGCAGTGGTTGATAACGGGACGAGAAATCACCACTGCTTTGTCAGTGCCCTAGCGTGCGCTACAAACAACTTTATTAGGAACTGTGCTGAGCTCGGCCTTGGTCTGCTTCAGGGTGCGTGCTGACGATCTTCCTCAAACAAGCCTAATAACATATTTTTCTTAACAAAGTTGACAGACATGGCGTATCTTTTCAGAATTATTAGACTGAAAATGTTTTACTGACAGAAGCGTCTCACTCAAGACTTCTTTCCACTTCGGCCGGGCGGCTCAATCGAAGAACAGACAGACAGACCAAATTTTTCGCGTTTGAGTCGTACAAAAAAGATTGTCATCTGTAAAAATACAGTTCAGCTGGCGTTCTCTTTGAAAGGGCTCCAGATAAAGCTCCAAGTTCGTTGGCACTTTGCCAACTAAGCTTCCAAAAAGGGTGCGCGTCAATTTGTGAACATGTGTCATGGCACAATTATTGGCGATTGATGAAACCTCATTGCTGGTGTTGGAACTTCATCTTCCCGCATAGGAGACGACGCTCATCCATTATAGCGGGCAATGGCAAGTTAATTTATGGTTCATTAGTGATAAAATAAGATAGATTAGGGTGGATAAAAGTGAATTGAAATGGATTAAATGCATTAAGATGAAGTAAGATAAATTAGTCATTGGTTAGTGACTGACAGTATGGAATAATAAGGTGAAGGTTTGATTGTTAAGGTGTAGCAAGCTGAATAAGTGTATTGAGATTAATGGAGACGGATTAGTCCCCGCACGGGGCACCTTGAGTAATCTTGGTGACGGTGAGTGGCGACACGCGACACCGCGTACCCCGAGCCCCCATACTTAAGCTGTTACCTACCGTGGCGAGAAGTTGAAAGGTGAAGGGTTAGAAGCCGTGAACGGTGGCCGTCGGAGCCCTGGTCAAGCTCCGGCCGATGGGATCCCTGTCTGTCTATCAGGCTGGGAGCTCCGGGACTTCTTTGACCATCAGGGTAACGTCAAAGAAGAAAGTACCCCAGTTCCCTGCTTTATACTATGTCGCATGGTATTTTCGAAACCCTCTCTTCCAAATGATCGGGCCCTAAAAAGGGCCCGCACCGATGTAATTTTCAAACCTCTGCCCAACATGAAATTTAACACCCCGGACAACTTTCCTCGCTTCTTAGTGATACAATCTAAGAACAAGGAATCTCCAGTTACCTGCAAGTCGGTTTTCTTAATTGCCATGTTTATTGAGAGTGTAGTTGGTGCGAACTACAAGGCAAAGAAGCTGATATCGGGGGATGTGCTTGTAGAACTATCTACTAAAAAACAATCTGATAGTCTCTTGAACCAGACCGACCTACTTGGCCTTGAAGTAGCTGTAACGCCACACCGGACCCTAACAGCTCGCAGGGCGTCATATCTGAGATGGACCTGCTCAATGAAAGTGAGTCTGACCTCCTCGAGGGCATGCGTGACCAGGGCGTTACTGCGGTAAGAATAATAATGATCAGACGCGATGGTAAAGAAGTAAAAACGAAACATGTGATCCTAACTTTTGACCGAAGTGTCCTACCGGAGTCTGTCACTGCAGGCTTCCTTTATTGCAACGTACGACCTTACATACCCAACCCACGCCGCTGCTTCAAGTGCCAGCGGTATGGGCACAGTACTACCACCTGCCGCGGAAAACTGACATGTGCCAAGTGCGCAGGACATCATGACCCTTCAGAGAACTGTGCTTCTAAAGTATTGAAATGTGCCAACTGTGAACAACCCCGCGCTGCATTCTCTCGGTCATGTGCTAAATTCAAAGCCGAGAAAGAAATCATAAACATGAAGGTCACCCAGAACATTACCTATCAAGAAGCACGACAGAAACACTCAATGTTTTCGCAAAGGTATGCCGATGCAGCTCGCCGGGGGGCGGAGCGGCGTCAAGTCACGGCGGCCACCCAGTACTGCGAAGCAAACTTGGTGCCGTCCCAGCCCCCCCAGGTGCTGCCCAAGGCAGCCCAACCATCCGACACGACACCTGTGGCGCCCGCAAGTGTTGTGTTAGCTGCGAGTGTGAGGAGTGACGGCTCTGCCGTCAATCCTCCTCTTCCGGCTGCCAGACTGCAGGCGGCCATGGACGTAGATGTGGTCGGTCCCACAACCACTTCTGTGCCCAACAAACAGTCGGGGACGGCAGGGGCTCCTACCTCCACTTCGAACATATCCCGAGGTGGAGCCCGCAAGGACTCCATCTCGTCACTGTCACACCACTCAGATGATGACATGGAGGTAACACTGTCTCTGCCAGTGCCAAAGGCGGAAAGAGAACAGCGCACCATGGCGGGGCGAGGCAAAAAGCCACCAGCCACCCGTGTCACATTCCCAAGTCTAAAGTGAGAGATAGTATACATCCAGCCCAAGTCCTCAGATCTACACCAGGTAAAATCTCCTCCCCAAACATTTATGGTAGCACAAATAATTACACAGTGGAACTGCGGGGCCTTATTAAAAACCTAGATGATATATATGAAATCCTACACAAAACGCAATCAGCCATCCTATGTTTACAGGAGACACACTTGAAACCTAAGCACACCAATTTCCTGAACCAATACACAGTATTCAGGAGAGACAGAGATAGCTGCACGCACTGCTCTGGTGGCGTAGCTATAGTTACGCAAAAATCTATCCCTTGCCAATCTCTTCAATTGCGTACCGCCCTAGAAGCGGTTGCAATCCGGGCAATTATTTTCAACAGATTAACAACAATTTGCTCACTATACATTCCCCCTGAATATCGTTTATCTAGCTCTGAATCTGAGTCCCTCATAGATGAGCTGCCGGAACCGTTCCTACTCGTAGGTGACCTGAATGCACACAGCCCACTATGGGGATCTGAACGCACAGATTCCCGGGGCCGCTTGATAGAAAAATTCCTCTTCTCATCCGGACCTTGTCTCTTTAACAAAAAAGAGCCGACATACTACAACACTACACACAATAGATACTCACACATAGACTTGGCGATCGGCTCTTCTGTCCTCTTTCCGGCTGTTGAATGGGAAGTGGACGACAACCCCTATGGGAGCGACCACTTCCCTGTCATCTTGAAAGGCATTGATAAAGCCCGTAACAGTTCCATCTGCCATAAAAAGTTGAAGGAATCTGGTGCTGATTGGTTAAAATTTAAACAATTATCTCAGCTTTCATACACGTCCTTAAGCTATTTGGGCATTGACAAAGCCTGTGAACTGGTGACTGCACACATTCTTCATGCTGCCGAGGGCTCAATTCCGCAAACATCTGGTGCCACACCTAACACTAGGAGGCCGTGGTGGAATGAAGAGTGTAGGCTTGCACTGCAGGCTCAAAATAAGGCGTGGGGTGTCCTTCGCAGGTACCCCACAACGCAAAACTTGATTTCCTTCAAACGGGCAAAAGCACAAGGAAGACGCATTCGCCAGCAAGCAAAAAGAGATAGCTGGCGCTCTTTCGTGACTTCTATCAACACGTACACAGATGCAGGCAAAGTATGAAACAGAATTAAAAAGTTTAATGGACGGAAAACACACACCCTACCTTTGGTCAACAGTACAGGCGATACCCTAGAGGACCAGGCAAACACACTTGCGAAATACTCTTCATATGTATCGAGTTCTGCTCATTACACGAATGCTTTCTTACGACACAAAACATCTATGGAGAAGAAACCGATTCGTGATAACAAAAGATCTGACGAACCATACAACACCGAATTTTCCATAACAGAGCTTTTGGTCGGCTTGGGAACATGTAAGGCTTCAGCGCCTGGGGCAGATAGTATATCATACACAATGATACAACATCTGCACCCAGAAACTCTCCGAACACTCTTGCACTTGTTCAACAAAATATGGGCGGCGGGATACTTTCCGAGAGCTTGGAGAGAAGCAGTTGTAGTTGCCGTATTAAAACAGGGGAAAGATGCCTCACTATCTGCCAGTTACCGACCAATAGCTCTGACAAGTTGCTTAGGAAATGTTTTTGAAAAAATGGTAAATAAGAGGCTAATCCATTTTCTTGAATATAACGGCATCCTGGACAGTTGTCAGGCTGGTTTCCGATCAGGTCGAAGCACAACTGACCAGCTAGTTGCCTTTGAGTCGTATGTCAAAGATGCTTTTATCCACAAACAGCACTGTCTTTCTGTTTTCTTTGACTTAGAAAAAGCATACGACACAACTTGGCGTTACGGCATACTGCTTGATCTCGAGGCATTCGGTGTGTCTGGACATATGCTAAACACTATTGAGTTATTTGTCGGAGCGGACATTTAGGGTAAGAGTAGGGACAGTGGTATCAAGAACATACATACAAGAAAATGGGGTTCCCCAGGGTGGAGTATTAAGCTGTACTCTCTTTATTATTAAAATGAATTCACTTGGGAAATCGTTTCCACCCTCAATCTCCTACTCAATGTATGTTGACGACGTCCAAATAAGCTTTAGGTCATGCAATCAGTCCATATGTGAAAGGCAGATACAGTTAGGTGTGAACAGGCTTGCAAAATGGACGGAAGAAAATGGTTTTAAATTGAATCCTCACAAAAGTACATGTGTGTTATTCACAAGACAGCGTGGAATTCGTCGAGAACCCGATGTCACACTGAACGGAGAACGGATTGCTGTCAAGAAAGAACACAAGTTTTTAGGTGTTGTACTTGACGGAAAACTAACGTACGTACAGCACTTAAAGAAACTCAAACAAAAATGCCTAAACACCATTAACATTTTAAAAGTGTTGTCACATCAGTCTTATGGTGCTGATAAAGGCTGCCTTCTACGTCTCTTTGTGAGTTTAGTTAGGTCACGTATAGACTATGGAAGTGTAACATACGGGTCCGCGTCTAAAACTGCCTTAAAAATGTTAGACCCAGTACTACATTTGGGCTTCGCCTTGCCTCTGGAGCCTTCAGGACAAGTCCAATCCAGAGTCTTTATGTAGAATGCGACCACTGGTGTCTAGAGCACCAGCGTGCTTATACAGCACTCCTCTATGCTATTAGGACAATGTCTATGACGAATCACCCATGCAATTCTATTGTGAATGACATCTCATCCGCCCATTTGTATTTAGCGCGCCCGTCGATCCCTGCCCCTGTAGCCTTGCGTGTCAAAGGCCTTGCAGAGGAGATAGGGGTGTCTTTAGATGATGGCATAAAAACCTGTATCGCCGATATAGTCCCACCTTGGGACAAACAAATTGACAAGCGTCGTGCACCCCGCGAATTGATTTTACAGCATTTCTTAAGTTTACAACACAGATATCCATGCGCCTCTTTTTACACAGATGCTTCCAAGTCTTCTTCTTCTGTGTCCTGTGCTGCACATGGCCCGGACTTTGCCAGCACAAGGACATTGAACAGAAATTGTAGCATCTTTACAGCAGAAGCCTATGGTATTCTAATCACAGTGGAACACATTACACAGAACAAAATACAACAATCAGTCATCTACACAGACTCCCTACGCGTAGCAACTGCATTGGATTCCTTTAAGCCAACAAAAAACGTTATTCTAAACCGCCTTTTTAAAGCTCTTATAACTGCCTATAGGTCAAAGCTAAAAATACTTGTTTGCTGGATCCCTGGACACAGTGGCATTCTGGGCAATGAAATTGCTGACCAGAACGCCACTTTGGCGGCCCTACGTAGTGGTGTTGATGTAGCGCAGGTCCCTCACCTCGATCTGAAACCAGTAATCCGGAGGGGAATCCGTAAATGCTGGCAGCACATGTGGGACACACACACAGACAACAAGCTCCGCTCAGTAAAATCGAACCTAGGAAGATACACAACAGAAAAACAAAACAGATTCATTGAAGTATCCATTTGCAGACTGCGAATAGGGCACACTTACGCTACAGACGCATATCTTTTGAATGGAACACTCCCACCTGTTTGTAACAAGTGTGGGGAACGGCTCACCGTCCTCCATGTGTTAATTGAGTGCACATTCTGCAATGAAGCCAGAAAACGGCATTTCCCGAAAATATATACCTACAACATTCCACTACATCCTTCACTGTTTTTAGGAGATGAACCTATGCGTACAAACAAAAGTCTTTTAAGTTATCTTGCAGACATCAAGTTTTTAAAACTCATCTCGTACAGTGCGTGACCTCAGAGCCTTCGAGCAATGAGTGAGGCCCTCATGCTCCCTTTGTCCGCACGGGAGGCCCACTCTCGTCGCATGCTCTTTGGCTCGAGGTGCATCACGTTTCACCCATAATCCATTTCAGCCACCATTATGAACATCTTCATGCTTTAGTGGACGGGCCCTCTACACCCATATATACAGTATTTTAAGATGTATCATACTCATTTCATACATATTTTAAGCACAAACATGACTATTGAAAGACCACATAACATAGTTCTGGCGCTCTTTGGTCTTAGAAACCCTTGCGCCAATAAACCACAAACATACATACAATGGAGACGGATTAGTGATGTATTAGGGAATGATAGTATAGAATTGTAAGGTGCTAATAAGGCATATAAGGGTGAATTAGGGCGTGGTGAGCGTTTGATAAAGTGAAATAAGGAACTTATGGAGTTGGATAACAATAGCTTAGGGCGGGCTAGGGTGAAATGAAGTGTACTAAGATAAATTACATGTGATAATGTAGCCTGGCTGCTTTGTAGAGACGTGAGCATTTTTATCAACGTACCCGCCGGAAAAGTACGCCAGGGTTTAACTTCAGAGTACTAAACAAGACGTAATTATACAGAGAAATGTTTGGGGTAGTGAATATTATGGTAGTGAATCATCGCCGTCGTCAATAGAGCACATTGGCCCAAAAGTGATTTATATACCACAATTGCTGACTTTTATCGATTCCAACCGGTTGGGGTGAGACAGAAACAGCAGCCAAATGTTGACATTTAATCATAATCAGGAACGGGATAAGGGAAGGCTATCCTCGTGTTCTGTCTCGAGGTCCTCATTTAATATGCGTCACGCTGAGATAAACAAAATGATTTTGAGGAACTTAGAAGAAAAAAATTACGCCCACCTCCCCTCGCGGGAACCCTGGTGTGATGCGACGCTGAGGGGAGTTCAAGCGCAAGCGGAGAGCAACTATTGACCGAAAGGCCGCTGGAGAGCGGCACACCGGTTATATGCGCAACGCGCCCGAAGGAGAGGAGACCGCGGAGCGAGAGAGAGTACTGCACATGCGCGGCACCGCGCGCAGCGCCTCCCACCGGTGGAGTGAGAGCGCGCTGGGCCGCACACCCGCAGATGTTGAGAGAGAGAGTGTTCGCTCTCACCTGGGCACGCGCCGGCGCCAGTGCGTCTGCTGCGGCTATGACGCAACACAATTCAACACAATCCACTTTAATCCAATCCAATCCAAGTCCAATCCAAGCCAAGCCAAGCCAATCGAATCCAATCCAATGCCCCTCACGAGAGAGTTTTTGCTATCGGAGAGGAGAGGGGGTGAGCGGAGGAGAATGCGGACGCCGACGACGACGACGGACGCACGCAGGAAGGACAGGGCTGCCGACAAGAGATGCTCTCAGCGTCGCATCTAATGAACCTTCACTTTTTACAGTTCTTTAACTGTGACTCGGTGTACTTGAGTTTCAGGACGCTTGAAGCCTATTTGATTGAACACCAATTAAAATGCATATTGTATTCCATGTCAAGTTCTACGAGGAAGTGGGTGGTGGGAAGCAATCATACTAGACGGTGGAACGTACCTTTAAAGGCGCCAACAACACCGACGAAATGAGAAGGAACAAGCTTTGACATGTTTTAATGTCTAAACAACTGGCCCACTTAAAGCCACTCCTAGTTTCCTTCCCAAAATGCTCGCATTTTGACGGTCGTCTAGCACTTTTTAAACTCAGACCGACTGAACAGTTCGGCATTTTGTTAAAAGGAATGTCGTCTTTCAACCAAACTGCGTGCGTGCCAAAATTAGTTTCGCAGAGAAATAAAGCTTGTTATTAATTACGATACATTAAATGCAAGCTGAATATTTTCGTCTAGTCATTAGCCAAGAGCAAGCTAAGTCTGATTATTCTTAAATGGTAAAATCCTGTCATCGGCAGGATTTTACAATACGACATAGCAACCCAATGGGTACAAAGCCACTGAAGAAACATAAATTGCTAAACGTGAATACCTGCTTCCTTGTGATGAGGTTTTAGTTAAGTCTTCCTATTCTCGGAGGACTATACTGACAGACATAATAACTTGCTCAAATGACACCATTGACTGACGTTACTTTATCACACGGAGAGAATTTTTGAAGCGTCCCGCCACAACTGAGAAGTTCAAGTTTCAAAGACATCGTATTTTATTTGGTCTACTTCATAATAAAAAGAAGGTGATGAAGAGAAATAATTAGGGATTTGGATTTCCGGGTTTATTCTCTCGGAAAGCGACTACAATGTTCTCCCAGCCAAACCACTGGAATTCACAAAAAACCACAAAAACAACCAACCAGTGCTGAATGGAGTGGGATTTTTCTGGCACTTAGGAAATAGTGAAAGCTATCAGTGTTTGCCTAGATTACAACGGCGATAAAAGAGACAGAATCCCTTTAGAAAAGCACGTAAAATCTTTGTCACCCCAGGGTCCTTTGTCTCCTCGCATTGATATTTGCTGTTTTTATGGTCGCTGGGAGGCAGAAACGAATGTAAAAGCGCTCGTAGATCTCTGAGCCCAGAGTTCGTTACCTAAAATAAAGGAAGATCAGCTGCAAGTAGAATGTGAGAAAACGAAAGTTGTGCTGAGCTAACCGGCTATACGCATGGTGATAAACTAATAAGAACAATTGGTCTCCCGCGAAGTTTTGACCATGTTAAGTAACCTAAAATGGCAAGGAGACATGCGTAAAAGCCAGACGTAAGCAGAAAGTAATTTGTTTTTTGGCAAAAATAGCGCAAGCTTATATAGAAATCTTTTAGGCTTAAGGTTAGGAGAATGAATGTGGTAAATTTTGTATGGTTATGTCAACTACACAAACAATAAAGATTAGGGCCAAGATTGATCAATATGCAATAAGCTGGTACGGAAATAAAAAGGCAGTGGACTTTGGTGATGCCGCTTTCTGGGCAGACAAGTTGAAAAGTGCACCACGAGCGATAAAACTGTTGGAAAGAGCTCTCGATTTAATGAGACAAGTTTCTTTACCCCATTAAGTACCCGCATTAACATAAACAGATCATGTTCCCTTTTTGCGAGACTGCATGTTTCAAGCCATGTTAACATAGCTGAAAAGTAATGAACAAGTAACATTGCATCAAATAATTCCGAACTACGTTTGAATGCTTTTATCTTTCTGTTGTAGGCCTGCTGACTACTGCATCAGTGACACAACAAGAGGCTGGCTTGGATTCAGTGAGAGTGGCGGTGAAAAGTAATGCGTGCAATACATGGACGCACTGACTTTACGGATAACAGGTGATCTTAATTATTCTGTATACCTCTCCATTACGCCTCAACACGTAAAGACCATCTTGCCTCTAAATTCCCGCATTCATTGTATTCTGTTAGCAGTACATTTTTCCTTGTTCAAAGCACCTTATTGCTGGAAGCATTTCCAATTAAATTTTTATACTTCGGCAAAGTGCTTCTCCGCGCAAAATTTGCTGCGCCGCAAGCAACACCGTGTTGAATTGACAGGTGGCTTTTACACAGATTTACGCTAGTTAGAACCTTTCGGGGCGCTAAGCGCAGGCTACGAGCTACAGTTTGTTCTGGTACGGAGTTAATTGGCGGTTTTCGCTACTAATTCTGTTTTTCTGTAGTGCCGCTTTATTGCGATAGAATCACGGGTCCCAGAAAGTCGAAAATCCGGCTTCCCACGGAAACAACAAAAAGCAAAGAATATTCCCGATACCGCAATGAGAATAAAAGTAATTTGAATGAAAAATGGCAGCATCTCCACTCCGTGAATGATGGCGAGGGTGCGGAGTACGGGGACTAGAAATGACATCCAAGTTGCGCCCCGAGTGACATCCGATTTACGCCCCGACTGTAATTCGATTTGAGCTTTGAGTTGCACGTTGATTATTCTTTAAATGAAAGTGAAACTCACGGCTCAAATTGAATTTCGCTTGATTTTCGCTTTACGGTGGTGTGCGCACGGATGGACGCGGACGGACATTGGGAGGTCCTAAGGTACTCCGCCCCGTTACAGGCTAGGGAGTTAGCCGTTTGACTCTCGGGTACTAAGTCATGGCCGTAGCCCAATGGGTAATACAACTGATACTAACTCTGTCTAGTCTACCAGACACATGCTTAAATCCTGCTTGTATCTGTGATTTTTTTGCGATTGTAAATGCTATGCGCAAGGGCGTGGACGAAAATTGTGCGGTACTAAGGTACTCCCACCTAAAAATGGCTATATTTCTGTTTCGATGGGAATATAACAAAAGGCCTCCGGGAAGCAAGACGAGAACAAGGATACCTGCCACCATCACAGCTCGACGACTCTAAGTAAACGTGGAAATAATGATTGCGTTGTGGTCTTCGACATAGAAACATTGCATGTACGGAGGCCTACATTGCAGTATGGGAGTTTATTTCGAGATATAGTTACCAGAACAATAACAATGTGCGTCCTCACTAAATCTCTTGTCATAGCGATGTGAACGCTTATATATGCTGTGTCTTAGAAACGGGCAGAATAAAATATGTAAAGGTAAAAGGATACGTCTGGCAATAATATGGCGGATTCACTATTTCTACGATTATGCTTTCGCTTTCCATAAATAAGAGAGAGCACGTAATGTCCTCGAAATTGTTCATGGAATTTTATGTTCAGCTGGTTCAGCGCTGACAAATCAGGATAAAACATCGTTCCTTAGAATACGCATAAAGGAGGCCAGGCGAACGCCGTTAAGCGTAATATTGCCTAGCTAAACGCCGACATGTAGCCGCTTGATTTTTTACACTAATACTGCAGTTGCAGGTAGCCCCAGCTAACTCAAAGAAATGTTACGGGTATGCAATATGTAAAACTTGGCGTTTCTACTTTCTTTTTTATTGTATTGTATAGCGCGCTTTGTTTTGGATAAATGTTTAACGCTTTCAGAATGCCTCCTCCGCACATCGGATGAGGCAATAACCTAGCATCACAAAATAAGGTTTCCGTGACAAGCGGTATACAACTTTGTTAATGGGCCTGAACTTCCTTAAGAAGAAGACGACTGCAACAAAACGCAAGTACAGACGCCTGTCGCCACAAAACACCAAGGACGCCACAAAAAGCCACAAGATTCGGGCATAAAACAAAGTGGTAGAAGACAAAGAGAGACAGAGATGTTTTTCAAAGTGAATCTGCTGGAACCAGAAATCCGTTTGCTGTGGCACTCGTCGCGTTATCGGGACGCGAGATGAAACACCTAACTCTCATGACTATTCTAATGATGATTCTCATCGTGATGATACCCATCAGTTGCAATCAGAAGGGATCACGAGACTGATTCTCGGTATTCACGCCATGCAGCAGCGGAAGGAAGGTAGGGGAGCAGGCTGGCTGGCTCCATCTGAAGCACGGTGCAAGAGGTATTTTAGGTGAGAGAGCGCCGCCGCCCAGCTCGTCGACGTAAAGTTCTCCTTCGGGGGCGGGCCGACAGATGGCGACTGTGATTGCGGCCCGCTCAACCGGCTACGTTGCGCGTGCACACCGGCGCAAAAGCAGCCCCGGCGCGATGAATAAAAATATATCGTTCGAGTGAGCGACCATTGGGAGTTCATCTGTGAATCAAGCGATGTTTTCTCTTGCACTCCCTGACATCCGCTGCACGTACCCGCCCAGCTCTGACACACTGCGTTTGAGAAGACGGCATATTGGCGTCAGCGTGCGGCGCGGTTGCACAAGTTTCATCGTATCTTGGAGACAACTGCTGCTAGTTTTTTTTTTATTTTATTAAGAGAAATCGCAACAATATTTAATAGACAGCACAGCACGAATAAGACATGAGATAATAATGGAATTTTTGAGGTTCGAAGCAGTCATAATGCTGTCAAACATGACACTCCTGTCGGCTTTTACGAAGAACCCTACCTGAAACCACAATGAAAAAACAACAGCAACATTTTTCTATCCTCTAAACTAGCTATTTTAGAATGATACAACACATGTTTGCTTGTTTCTTCACCATTTATTTAAATGATAGCAACGTTCTCAAAACAATAAGGGCGAAACACACAAACTGAGGACACCTAAACTTATACGTGAATGAAGGTTGTAAAAGCGGTACTGCACTCGTCCCGACATTCGGTCTCAAACAAGCTTTGACATTTTTCGCAAGTCATGGCTTTTTGTTTCATTTTTCTTTTTCAACTGCCTGCAGTACTGCCGCATGCGCAGGCACACGTAATAATGCAACAGCTTTGCCAGCATTTCTTCTTTGTGAGCACTGCATGGAAACATGAAGTTGTGATTCTCCAGCACAGCATCAATGGTTTTGTCGTATACATCTCGGTCACTAGCATGTTTTGCAAAATGCTCTTCACTGCATTTGAAAAGATTGAAGAGATGCATATTTGGGTGTGTCAGCCAGCCCTTTGTTTTGCAGTTCACTAGGTCGGCTTCAGGGACATTTACAATGCCCTTTTTCCCCGCAAGAGCCTCTTTGCAACTGGTGCAGGATGTGCAGCTGCCAACCTTCCGGGATACGAATCCTGTGACGTAGTAGACGATGCAGTCAACTACTGTTGCGTCTGAGTCGTCGAAGTCGAAGAGATCGTCGCACTCCCAGCTTCCTTCTTCAATCAGGCCGTCAAGTTTTTTTTTTTTTTTTTCAGTTGATCTAATTTGGCAGGGCATTGCGAGGATGAATCATTGTAAATATTTCTTAAATCCGCCAAGGTGACAACAGAAGCTTGCTTGTTTCCAGTAGTCGTGCAGTTGCCGAACTGCGGTGGCTTTAGCAAGGAATACAAGCTCAGCATGCGGTATAGCTGAAGGAACGTGGGAAATGTAGGGTGTTCGTTCTGCCCTCCGGCTTGTCTGACGATGCCAAAAAAACATTCCAAGGGGTCTTGATTCATCTTCGCTGTCAGAACATACTTGAAACCGCATTCTTTCAGTAGGTAAACTGAAAGCTCCCGCACCGACTTTAAAGGGACACTGAAGTGATATGTAAACATTGCGGGATTACTTGCGCAAATTGTAGTCCGGGGTCCCCAGGCCATGTTACGACCACTCTGGGCGCGTTTACGCGCTTTTATTTAGTAAAAAACTTAATTCGAAAATGCTGTCCTCCTCTCTTTACGCTCGCCCATTTTCTGCGGCGTTTTCGTGTGACGTCGAGAGGAGCCGAGCTCGCAATTGGCTGAGCTGTCTGCACGGCTCCCCGGCCTTCAGACAGAGTCAGTCGGCCCAGCGTTTCGTCCGCCGGACGCCGACGGGTCGTCGCAATTCGTTCGCTCAGTTGAAACGAAGCCAGGGCCAGGACACGTTTGTGAATGGAAGAATGGGCCTTTCTTTACTTGGTTAGTTTGTACACTGTATCTAGCTCCAAGTCAAGGTCGCTTCAAACAAGCGCTGCGCAAACGCACATGCGACGCTTCGCTGACTGGTACGCCCGTAGGAAAATATAAGGCCTCTTGAAGGCGGGAGAAGAGTCAGCGAAGTCAATATAGGTACTAAGGAAATAAAATCAACTGATATTTTTACCGTACAGCGTAAAAATAGGGTGCGGGAAGCACTTTTTTGCGCTGGGCGAACAAGCACAGCGGTCAGCAGCACGACTACGCATCTGCGAACGCTTTTCCGTCTACGAAATGCAATTGCTAGACGTGAGCTATTGCGGAAACTCGGGGGACGCTTACTGCACGAGCACAATACAACAAATAGTCACCTAAGCTGCTTGAAATGCCAAAACTAAATAAAAATGTAAACTTGTTGTACAATATATACCTTATATTACCATGACCTGCGCAGCCCGTGTCGTAGCCGAGTTGCCTAAGGCTGCAGGTATGTCGCCGCCGGATGTTTTGCAAGTCACGAGTTCGAGTCCCCGCGGGTACGTGCTTTCTTCGTTTTTTTTTTTTGTAAGTTAACTTTTTTGTTTTCTGCCGATGTTTTCTACATTGAGTTCACCTTTGTTTGGGCCGCAACGTTCATGGCTCCACGAACTAGTTCACAGAACGAGCGCAGGCTGGCACTGGCGCGCTAGCGAGTTCTCGTTGGCGTGCTGTCCATAAGCACCGACTGCTTGCGGGCAGTGGGCACAGGCCAGAATGAACAGACCCTTGGCCTGGTGGCCTGGTGCGAACACGCATTTTACGGTACAGGCATGAGTGAGGCAAGCTCCAAATAGGGGGGGGGGGGGGGGGGGAAGCGCATGACATTTGTGCGTCTGCGGGCACGCGGAGGGCGTCCATGCACTGCGTAGGCCTCGGCTAGTGAATGCTACGATTCCAAGCCGTCCTGGGAGGCTTATCTTTATGCATTTTTACAGCTGACAACATGGCAGAAGCGCGGTACGATGATTACTGAGTTATTGAGAATGCCCATCCAACAACGCACAGGTTGTGTTTTACAGAACCGAAACCGAAACCGAAACTTGTTTGGTTGCTCACCTTGGGCATCGTCCAATCACGGTCCCGCTCCTCCCAACGTCACAGCTTTAGTTGGTGCGGCCGCCGCAAACCGCGCATGGTAGTTTTTCTTCTTTGGCGCTTTGTAAAATAATTACCGATTTGTCAACCGGATAAACGATGAAAAGTGGGCTAATTTGAGCCAGTCTACGCAGTGCAAGCAAAAACGAGAGCTTGACAAATTCACTTCAGTGTCCCTTTAATGTTACGCGTAAGCCTCCAGCTGTTGACTGCGTCAAAAAAACGTCTTTGGAAATTTATCCTTTCACGACCTCGGTCTCCCAAGAGTCTAGCCACTCAGATGCAGCTTCTAGGACAGAAAAATCTTTGCATCCCAGTTTTAGGCCTTCGGAGGGAAAACGCCGGTTCAGTGCATCAAAGAGGTCGTTTAAAAAAAGGATAAACTGGGCTGTCGGATCGGCATTAGTTAGACGTGGTGCGCCTTTCTGTGCGTAGAACATTATTCCTTTAGCCACGGAGTTACTAAAAATCTGTGTCGCCAGCTTAACTCTCATTTTCAGCATCTTAGATGGGTTGACGTGATTATACGTTATTTTTGGACATACTCTAAGTTCACCACAGTGCTTGCTGTCTGCAACGAACAGGGCATCATAGCATGACCATCTAATGAGCTTGCCATCTTTCATCAATACCTTCCTGTCGTGTAGTCGATTCCTAATGCACTTAAAAAGGTGAGGGGTGTCAGATAGGACATACACCTTCCTTGAAGTGTCCAGTGGG
Organism: Haemaphysalis longicornis; assembly: GCF_048455015.1. Lineage (NCBI taxonomy): Eukaryota > Metazoa > Arthropoda > Arachnida > Ixodida > Ixodidae > Haemaphysalis > Haemaphysalis longicornis. The sequence continues at coordinate 143,792,118 of NW_027526407.1, forward strand.
TGCTCGAATGCATTTACCACGCTGGCCAGTGCGCCACTGATCCCAAGCTGCTTCCACATGGAGCGGTTGGTGGATGCTTCATCGCACACAACGCCGTCAATGAACACTCCGGCCTGCTCAAGTTTCACGATGCACTGAATCAAGAGCTGCGCTAAAAGAGTCCCCTTAGTCGGTCCTTTGGACGCAAACACTGCTACGGGCTGCAAATAGTTCTCGCCGAACGGGGCAAAAGCAAAAACCAGGCCGTGATCTGCGAGCTCACTACTCTGATCTTTTGTTTCGCCATGATCAACGAGTCCAGTGTACGTCATCGTTTTCGAATTGGCGGATATTTCCTTCCTTACTGGAATTTCGTCAAATATCAGCATTCCTCTGCGCTGAAACTGACTTGGAGGAAAGTTTAATCTTGAAAGCTTTGAAAAAGTTTTCATCAAAGCCACACTTGAGGCCAACCATGCTTATGTACTTTCTTATCGTAGTGATGCATGGCAACGGCAGTACATCATTACTGCGCAAAAAAGCGTATGTAGCTGGGCTGCGGATGTTCAGAAGAAGACACAACAGGAGCCAGTCATCCGTATACCGTCTGTTTGTTTTTGAAGTGCACTTTGCGGCCGATATGCATTCTTCTAGCAGAAGAAGCTGCGCTTGTGGCAAATTGAGGCCCTTCAATTTTTCAGTGATGTCTTCTTCCTGCGGCTTTGTAAGTTCCTTCCTGGAAGCTTGCAACTGCTCCAACAGAAGCTTGTTCCTTCTTGCGAGTCGTGCTCGTGGTATTTGGAGTGCATAGTTTGCTCGCCTCAAAGCGTGGAGCTTCTGTTTTTGACCAGGTGCTACTTCCAACCTGATTCGCTTCAATGGTCGATCCTGTTTGGCTCTTGCAGCTCGACGATCGGCATGTATTCGCAATGTATCAGCAAGGCCGCTGCAGAACTGACAGATGGTTCAACTGGGTGGAACTAAAAGGCACCTGTTGTGTCTCCAGTTCCCCTGGCAGTCCACAAAAGCACACTCAGGAGCGACACCAGGAAAATCCTTTAAATTCGGCCCTCCGCAACAAACGCTAGTGCTGTAGATGACGCTGAGCATAGTATCCAGTTCCGATACAGTTGAGACTGACGGATTTAAGCCCAAAGCAGCAGTACCTACTTGTTTGCCGAATACGTAGGCCTGCACGGTCATGTCACTCTTCACATGCAACGCCTTCCGATTGAACACCAGCGAAGAGCCGTCGCTTGTCCTGTGCGTCACCGCAGCGTCTGTCTATAAAGACGATGTCCCTCACGCCTTCTGCGTCAGTGCGATGCACAGCCCACGAAGATTGTGGTAGGCTAATGCCAGGCGCCGAGTTAAAAAGCTCTCCAAAAGATGAGTCACGCGAGTCATTTGCGTAGGGCTCCATCACAGTACTGCTGTCACAGGGCATTTCCGTGCTAGAGATCTCACCAGGCGACGTCGGCATGGGCTCACTGCTGCTTCCACTGTGAGAAGTGCTTGTCGAAGGGGCTACACGATGGGCTTGTCGCTTTACTTGCTTGCGAGGGCTTTTAATCTTCTTGGAGAGGTATCTTGGTGCTCCCTCGAAAATTGACGGTACAGCGTCTTTCGCTAGGCCGGCTCTTCTTTTTCCAGACATCAGCACATGGCCGTCTATTTCCGCCGACCAAGTCTTCATGATGAAATGCGCGGCGAAATGCTTCTCGCAGACTCTGTCCGTCCTTTGAAGCACGCGGTCCTTCCGAGGTATTGCACGTCTCAATGCTTCAAGCCTCGATAGGTCGTGCGGCGGCGTGAAAAGCGAATACTTTTCCTTGCACGACTTATACCCCGTTTTGCAAAACGGAACAAAGCACTTTCCCATCGCGCATGCTCGGGAATGAGTTCTTAGCTTACAGTTCTTGAGCACAACAAGTGAAAATGGCACAAAAACGTCGCACAAACAGCACAAATTCCGCGCACACGGGGATGGAAAGAACTGACAAAGAGGAGCAGGCTGCGCGCGGACGAGGCACCAGTTGCTAGCGCCCTCTCTTGGCGCGCCGCGGAAGGAGAACCACGTCTCCCCTTGACCGCGAGCGGCTCGCCCGCGCCGTTCGCTCACCTCAGGCGGGTAAAGCTGGCTCAAAAATGTGTCTAAACACGAATGCCGCCATGATGCCACGCTGTAGTTGCCAGATCAGTAGTTGAAGATATGGCTAATAATTTTTCTTAAAAATCAGGCACGAATTTAGGACCCTAAGCTAAAATTAGGCAACTTTTATGGCAATAACTGAGTTTCTTTACCAGTTTGCATGCTTTTTATTAGTTTTCTTGAAGTATTCATGCTTGACGAACAAAAATAAATGAAAGTATGAGCAAAAAGAAGACGTTTCGGTTTCGGTATATTGTGAGGAGCGTCAGTCGTGTGGGCCTAATTTACAAAGGTTCACTCTAACACGCCTTAGTGTCAGCTGTGTCACTTCGTTGCTTGCGAAGACAGCCTTGCGAAGACTGCCGACGATACGGAATAAAGCCGCCGCCGCCCATCTTCAAGGACACCTTCTCTACATGTCCGTAGTGGCTGCTGCCGATTTGAGCTCGCCGTCAGCCGGTCATATCATGTTACGCGAAACATGTCTGGGCAGATCGGCTCCTTTTAATCGTATATGATTCGTAAATTAAAAACAAACAAATGTACGTACCATTTTACCATGCCTAGCGTATAACTAGGCTCTTGTTTATGGGTGCTGTTATACTTTCACTGAACGGTGTTTTACTTGAGTCAGAGATAAAACAACCGCCAAATAATAATAATAATGGTAACTTTATTTGCACGATAAGGTGGTTTTCTAGAGGAGGACAAGGCGAAGCCGAAAGGTAATCCCGAATGTAGGTGCAGAAATCTCCTGTATGGGTGTGTGCGATTGGTGCATGCTCCTTCGATCGCTGAAACACGCAATCTGAAATTTTCGAGAATATATTTGATGCTTTGCATGACACATTTCTTAAATTCGGCGGATCAGCGACGTTGTTTAATTACGTATACTTGCACCACTGCTCTCATATGGTCCATGTATATACCTGCACAGAGGAGGTGGGGGAGGAGTAAACTTCGTTCATGGGAGGTGGGCACCCGTGTGGTGGGGCGTTAAGAAAAATTATTCTGCCCTTCCCTGGGTGCCTTCGCCAATGAACGGAAACGGCCACTTCTGTTCACGCCCAATTATCAGGACCACCCCGCCTGCAGGCGGTTTTGCCTGAAATGCCTGCGGGTTCGGCCGGAAATCTGTCTGTCAACAGAAACCGCCTAGGAAGCATGCTGAGGTAACACACATATGCGCTTTCTTGGGTCGCGATGGGACCGTCATGTATTTTGTGCAAGGCGAGGTCGACGAAGGATATACGTCTCCCTTGAAAAGCAAATTAATTTGAGTGCACCTAAAAATTGTTATTGCCGCTCATTAGTTCAATCGTAGTGGTTAATTTTGAAACAGCTGCCAAACATAACTATAGCAGGTGAATCAGACTGCCTAGCATGAGACTATCAATCGCTGATATAGAGTATTCAGACACTTAATGTGCATTGCATATGGCAGTCATTAAGAAAGCCGACAATAAATTGAACTCTCAATTTTATTATTTGCCACAGTTACATCTGCACGTATCGGTTCAGCCAGGGCCATCTGGAGACGTTCTTCAGCTGTATACACTAGATAAAAGGAAGGAATGCGATATGCGATACGCGATAGAACGAAGGAATTCGATATGTGTAGCACAGCCTTCTCATTTATGTCAACATCAAATCGGTGGCCACAAAGGTGCCACACCAGACCTTGTAGAATTTCCACGCTTCCATTCCAGCGTGCTCACAGCAACAAGGATGATGACGAAGTTGCATTACCGAAGCTGAGTTCCAGTAATGCTGTAGCTGATTATGAAAGTTCTGGCTAATGCTCATTCAGATTGTGGTCATCAGCATTCTTATTTTCATCAAAAATAATGGACCATCGCAATGCCATCAGTCCGTGTATCAGAAGCAAAAATAAACACAGAAAAAGCAAGAGGGTCATATGTACAAGCAATTCTTATCCAACAAACTTTATTTCACCACCAGTAATACCACCAGACCTCTAGGGAAGTTTGTGATGGTAAGAGCAAGGCTAAGATGACCTAATGCCCAGTCGAAAAACACAACAGGAATTTCTGTCGCACAACAGACATTTCTGTCGCACGACAGAAATTTCTGTCGCACGACAGGGATTTCTGTTGGGACTACAGGATGGTCTGTCGTGCGACAGGAAGTTCTGTAGTACAACTACAGAAAATCTGTCGTACGACAGGCATTTCTGTCGCACGACAGGAATTTCTGTTCGGACTACAGGGTCGCCTGTCGTGCGACAGAAATTTCTGTAGTACAACTACAGAAAATCTGTCGTACGACAGGCATTTCTGTCGCACAACAGGAATTTCTGTTGGGAATACAGGATGGTCTGTTGTGAGACAGGAATCTCTGCAGAATGATGACAGAATGTCTGTCGTACGACAGAAATTTATGTAGTAGAACAGACATATCTATCATGCGACCGACATTCTGCAGTCCCCACTACAAAAAACCTTTGTAATAGAACTACAAAATTTCTGTCGCATGAGACATTTCTGTTGTACTACAGTTATTGTGCAACACCCTGTAGGCACTACACAAACTTCTGTTGGCCCACAGACTGTCCTTCAGCCAGTAAATTCAGCATTCCGTAATTACCATTATTATCTGCCATGCGACAGGTCATTTTGTAGTCCCTGCAGATTTTTATAGTGTGAAAGAGAAGTTTAGATCCATTGCGAAAGTGTCACATGACAGACCGTTCAGTATTGCTACAAAATCTCTTGCTTACCCTGTCGGAAAACCACGCGTTTTCCGGCATTAGGAGAGCGATGGAATAGCCCGGAAAGAACGGAATACACAGGAAAACACCGCGCTGAACAACAGCAACGCGGGGAGGTTGCTGGAGAGCATCGAATAACATGGGGACATTGCCTTTGGGGACAGGGCTTCAGCCAATGCGAAGGGGATAGCACGAACGGGATAGTACGGGATGGTATGGTGCCGCTGCTTGGCTGGACACGGAAATGCCGCGCGCTGCGATCGACGCAGATGCTCCAAAACTTGGTGTTTGCGGCCCGTGCGGTGCCGCAAAATGCCACTTTTTTAGCGTGCGCTGCACGGAAACAATGCTGCGTGCGAGTGACGGTCATCTCGTTCAATTGTATTGCAAGCGTCTGTTGTAATGAACGTTTGTTGCATTGCGGCCATTAGCATTCCGGCCGTGTTGGAAAAAAACCTTCGCTACAAATTTGCAATTAACAACGCAACTTAGAACAAATCACACTAATGTTGGAGCATCTAAGCGTAGCCCCATAATAAAAAAAAAATGGATACATAGAGAACTTCAGAAATTCCTTGGGTTCTTTGAGTGAATTGCATATATTGTACTGTGGACAATGTTTGATAAAAGAATCAGGCAACAAGGGTAGCCCCTCGGCAAAACGGACGCATAAAAAACAAGCAAGATGTGCTTTTTGAAGACGTGGTGTAATAATTGCAGTGCACATTCTGACATGTATTTCTGGGTGTCTTTGAGAGCCCCATTGTTTCAATCTGCGTGCTGTTGTTTTATTTTTTTAGTGAGCAATTTGTTTATTTTAACGCGAAGCATGTGTCCAATCAAGCCGAAATAGTTAAAATAAGATTTTAAAAACAGCGAACCAGTTCCCGCTACCTGTGAAAAAAAAAAAAAAAAACGGCGCCAGTGAACTCGCTGCATTACCGAGATGTGTTAAAAAAAAATAAATGTAGAAAGAAAGAAAACGCGCGCCTTCCCTCTAGCCCGGCCCTTCGGAAGAAGTTCGGGGAAGCATCGTCACCACTGAAGGCATGTCGCGGCGCGGCAGAACTCGAGGGACGGGGAGACCAGAATACGAAGAATCGAGAGGGGTGAGGAGGGGTCGCGAAACAACTTCTCGTGATCGGCCGGTTCCCTCCTTACCCTTCCTTTGTTCCCTCCTGCTTTGTTCCCTCCTGCTTTTCGTCTCCCGGTCAAAATTTGCGGTGGCTGCGTGTCCCAGTGGCTCGTTCACATTTCACATCGGCGCTTTGCCTAGTTGAAGTTAGGCTTAACTTTTTTGTAAAAACGTGCATCTTATGTCCCCGCGGAGTGTCAGCAGCAACATTTGAAGCTTCGGAAGCTGTGGTAAAATCAAGATCAGTGGTCCGGATTTCAAGCATCTCGATGTGAGGACTCCTCCAGCGACGACTAACCGGGATGCTTGGGATAATTGGCACTTTAATGTGAGTGAATGCGACGAATATCGCAGGCAGCGTGATCTGGAATACGTGCGATGTGCTTCGACAATCGACTGAACTTGCCACGATCCCTGCGTGACTTCGGCAGGTATCGTGCGTGCATACTCTTCAAGATAGTGCAGCACCACAGAGACGTGCGCTTTTCCCCACAAGATACCCTTCCACGCCTTGCTGTGCGAATGCAACGGAACAAAGTTCACAAAGGCAAGCATTCCAGCTAAAGATTGACTTTCCATTTTAATTTTCTCACGTTCTCTCACGTTTTGCAGTGTAAAAAAAACTATTTGTTCACTTGTGTTTTAATGGCCCTAACTAATATAAGGAACGAATTTTCGAATGGTTATTGTCGATGCTCGTTTAATATTTTTTTTCTATCGGGGAGAATAAATTTGCTTTTATCAACAGGTTGAGCTTCATGGACGGAACGCGATGATGGGACGGGATTGGGCCCTGCTTCCGAAGCACGGCCAAATCAGCTGAAAAGTGCCTAAATGAGTCTGGCTAAATTTTGTAGCGCTACTGAGGTTTCCCTGAAGGAATGACTTCTGTATTTCTTGTTAACAGCTACGCGGGTTTGCAATTACACGGCTATTAAAGAAAACAAGGCCGGGCGTGTTCCAGCGGTACGTTCCAGCGGCTGCTGGATCCACGAGTTTCCGCGTCCGGCGTGTACCAGCGTCCAGGTTCCCGTGAATTTGCAGCAGGCGCAGTTTGGCATGACGTGCGGATGAAACCTGTTTTGTACTAAAAGAAATTATAGTTCTGACCGTTTCCAAGTCAGCACGATCATGGAGAATACAAATAACGCGGCATATTTTGTTTTTATAAAATAAAAAAAATATTTGTTTGGTGTAACAGCAACATAAGAGGGCAGTAAAAGCCGCTCCATGACAAAAAGTGAAGCCACGGTAGTGCCCAGGAACAGTGTTGTAAAAAGAGGAAAATAAAATGGATAAGCACCGCAAACTGCTTTTTTTTTTCGGACTGTGATCAGGCATGTGCAGTCTGCGTAACATCAAACTTTTGTATTGCATGCATGAATGTACCACTAGTTGCATTGCTTAAAAGCCTTTTGGTACAGCTTTCTTAAATCAGTTATTCACTGAAAACAATTTCAAGCTTGTACCAGAAAGGCAAGAATGACCCCAAATGCTTATGTTTGTTGGTCATACTTTTATTGAAATTGTTATTGAAATTTCGAAATTGAAATTGAAATAAAATTTTATTGAAATCCTGCATACTTCAGGTACTTAATAGAAAAAACATCACGGCAAGTAAATTTCTTATGCCAAACAAGTTGAAATTGGAGACATGACAGGATTTACTACAGACTACAGAACAGGATTTACTACAGACTACAGGGCAGGATTTACTACAGACTACAGGACAGGATTTACGACAGACTACAGGACAGGATTAACTACAGGACAGGATTTACTACAGAATACAGGACAGGATTTACTACAGACTACAGGACAGGATTTACTACAGACTACAGGATGTCCCATTCCCTCACAGGATCATTCTGTCGTATTTTTCTGTTGTGTTTTTCGACTGGGTGTGCGACTTCAAAGAAAGGAAGAAACTGTAGAAGAAAGCTAGGGAGGTTAACCAAGGAAAGGAGAAGAAGAGCTGTCCAGCTGGCTGTGCTACATGTGGAAATGGGAACAGGAAACTTGAAAGGAAAGGAAAGGACTGCCATAAAATAAAGGATAAAAAATTCTGGAGAAAAAAAAACATGGCGTGGAAATGGCCAGTACAAAGACAGCACCATGGCGAAAAAAAGATAGGCATAAAAGAAGCAGGCAAAATGACAAAATGGGCAAACGAAGGATACTGCATGCTGGTAACACCCCTACAGCACCTGTGACTGTTTTTCTCTCTTAATCACTGCAATCTGCTTCTTCAAGGCAAGAACTGATTTGGCTACTTGAGCTCCATCTTGTCTAAAACCACTGAAATATGTATGATTTTCTGTGTACATAATGTAAATAGGGTACATAATTTCTAATTTTTTTAAATTTCTCCTGAAGTGTCTGCTACTTCGTGGAAGCTTTCGTGACTATTTGCCTCGTAGAATTGCATTTGCTTTGTTCATTTTTTGCTCTTTTATGCTGCCTCTGTTTGTATTTGTTTATTTCGTTCTTCTTCTCTTCTCCAGTGCTTAGGTTTTTATCATGAAATTGTTTTTTCTTCAAAAAGGTTTTTTTGGTTTTTAACCCTGTCTGTTTATTGGCTTTAAACCTGCCATAGCTTTGCTGGAAATAGTTAGTTCCTCACACAATTTTCCTCTTTCTTTATTCTGGGAGAGGGGGCATGAAATTTTAAAAGGTAAAGAGCCCTGCAGCGACTAATGAACACTTCCACTACTTTCTTTGTAGTTGGAAGTACTGAAAGCTATAGTACCACAAACCAGGAATGGAAATGCGCGTTCTACATGATATCTTCTAGTCTCTGGTTTGCTTTTGTCGAGATTTTGTTTAAGCTGCTATTAAATAGAATTATTGCGACCTAATGTAACCTGACAACATTAATCATGTACCTTGTGTGACGTCCCCAAGCATACAATCAATGACAAATCTTCTAAGCATACCTAGAAAAACGGAAAATCTCTTGAGAGAGTCTCTTGATGCACATAACTTAGTAATATTAGGCTTGGGTATTTCACGGTTATTGCATCTAAGCTAGTGCAAGGGCCACTACCTAAAAGCATTTCAACTGGAGAAAAAAGTTGACACACGTGCTGCAGGGGCCTCGTAGACAGGCAGAGGAACAGGCACAGAAAGCATGTTTGTTTAGCATAAAGTGCAGTCACAAATACGATTTTCCATTTACATGCATTTCTTTGAAGCGTTGTCAAGTTCGAACTTCCATTCGCTAGAAAAGCAAGTAGTTGTAAAGAGCACCTCAATAGATTGCGAAAACAATCAGCTGACGCATACAGGGGGGGGGGAGGCGTGTGAAACATGTTAAAATAGCGCTGTACACACGGGACAACAAAGAAAATACTACACAGGACTAGCGCTGCATATCAACTGAACTCTTTTAGCACACACAAAATGATATATACAGAAAAAGCGCATGCGCGCATACAGGGGAAGCCACCAGGACAAAAAATCAGGGGGAAAAAGCAATCAGGGGGAAGTGATTTCTTTTTAAAGGAAGCAGGAAAATAAATGGACTGGGGATATTATTAAGCTCTCATGGGAGCTCACCTGCATTTAACACAATCCGGAAGCGGGAATAGTTGGGGAAATAGGATAGGAGAAAGAAAAGTAAAGATTAGAAAGGTGAGGAAAGAGTAGAGAAGAGTAGTTCCACTGTGGTCGATTCCGTCGCACACAACACACCACGAACACTGTTGGCTGGCGTAATGCTGCGTCCGGGAGACGAGAAACCTCGAAGGGAACGGTGAAGCGCGGAGGCGAGCATGGTGCGACGAAGAGAGAAGTCTGCGGCGGTCCCGACCGCTTTGGAGACGAGTACTCGGGGGGGGGGGGAGCTGGCACTCGACCGCCCACACCAGCAGAGCGAAAGCCGGGCGACGTCCAACGGCCCGCGCTTGCAACGGGCCGCCGAAATGAAGCCCCTCCGAAGCACAAGAGCACGAAAAAACACGTCCGCTCAACTCCGAAGCGATGACCGAACTCGCCTGACGCACCCGCAAAAGCTACCTCTCCGAGCGTACGAAGTACCCGCTATTCTACGCGCTAGCCTTCTCAGTTGCGGAGAATGCAAAACGGCATCTAACGCGGCAGCATGGCACAAAAGTTCGCTACCTACCACAGGAAAAACTTCACACAACGTTTCTGCACAGCAAAGTTTTCACAGCGCACTAACAGCAACGGTGGCTGCCATGATGGAATGCGTTGGTTACTAGGTGAATACCGACTACTGCCGCCAACTCTAGTAGGCGAAAAGGCAGCGGGCAACGCTGTGAGGGTGGCATCATGTCAGCGCCCGGGTGTAGCACGGTTTCAATGCACGGGCTGGCCGGGCAGCTTTTCCTCTAGAGTCAGTAGTATTAACTCTATGGCTCACCTAAAATACCTCTTACACCGTGATCTGAAGTGAACAGCTTCGACCGGAGAATGTGCTTCTTATACACACCGGCAGGTGGCACGACAGATCACAAGCAGGGAGCTCTTATTTGAGGCCACAATGATCTGGGCACAGCCGCTTCTCTAGGCAAGCAGGAGTGGTGGGACAAGACTGGATCGATTGATACTGTAGCAGTTTACTACTAGTTCTACCATGATTCTGCTCATATTTATGTCCCTTACATAGCCCCCGTTTTGTCTCAGTAAAGTTTGTGGGATTAATTCAGGAATGGTGGTGGAAGAGAATTAAGGAACAGATGATGGCGCATGATAAGTAATCAAGCAGATGACAATTCAGAACAATGGTAGCTGAAGGGGGTAGGGAAAAATGTGAGACACATTGGTAGCTAACCTGCCATAACCTCACGAATTCTTGCGCTTTACGACAACCTAGCGGAAATATTTGTGTACGCAGCCAAGTCTCCGTCATAATCGCTGATAATTAAGTCAATGGTTTGCAGGGCACGCGTCTGTACGGGAAGGGTCATTTAAGGAATGCAAGGACGCAGACTACATATAATAAAAACGCATTTTCGACGTTTCGCCACCCAGCACAGGTGCCTTTTCCGCAATCTTGTAAACAGCCTTTTTATTCTTACATATCCTATATACAATCGGGAACGAAGGTGCTGAAAACCTCAAATGCTGTTGCAGCCGAATAAATACAACATGTCTTTTCTTGGAAAATCTGAAGGTTCCTGTTGGTCTACTGCAGGCTCGCTAAGTGCGAACTTCCACAACCCTTCCGAGGGCCTGCGTTAAGTGCACTCACGCTGAAGTCTAAGCGGCCATGTGTCATGCCAGTCCAAGTGATAGAGGGCCGTAAATGCAACAGGTGCACTAGCCACACGTTATTTAAAGTTAATCAAAGCAGCTGTCCCACATACTTTTTTCCGTGTTTATAAGCACGTTCAACAAACTGCCACTCTGCATGAAGTTCAATTCTTGGGGAATGATGCTGTACTAGCGCGTTAAATTCTTGCGGTGCTCATATAGCAATTTTAACTAAAAAAGCGATCACCCATTTATTTGCATGATTCATGCTCGGGCGTGCTAATCTATGAGCGAAGGGAGGAAAGAGCCGGGAGACAGGATTGTTAGCATGATGACTTGACAGGTGAGTGTACGACTATGCACGTAAGGTGAATGTGCCGTATTAAAAACTGAAGGTAAATGCAAGCAGCAGTTCAGATTATAGAGTTCATGCAACCAGTCGAGAATTTCTTGTTGTCTGAAGTAGTTTCTTGTTGTCTGAAGATGTTGACTAACATCTGCTGCACTTCTCTAACACGCGTACCACAAAGGCTGCCGAGGAATCGAAGAGGACTTTCAATGCCGAAGGTGGGGCCTTATACAATCATTATCCGTTCCCTCCACCTGGGTCTCAGCAGGGTCTGAAAGTTCTAGCTCTTACGGAGGGTCCCACTATGCTGTCGTTTGCGCAATGCCACCGCGCACATGCAGAAAGACAGTCACGAGAACCAACTATAAGGCCGAACTGCTCCGACGCCGCGAATCTGGAAGACCACCATCTGAAACGCCATGGAAACCAAGGCCTGCAACGAAAACACGCGAAGGCGGCTGGCCAGCATTTGCGGCAAGAAACACGCTGTCATCGGCGTCGCCCCGGTCCTGCCCTCAACGCATAACTGCACTACATCCGGGACGCTAAACGGTCTTCCGGGAACCAGCGCTATTTTTTAAATCAACCATATCCTGAGGCCATTAAAAAATAAGAATCAGTTCCGCTGAACGTGACAGCTGTCGAAGTGCGGAGCAGTGATTCGCCAAAGGGGCGGTGGCGCCCTCTTTAGACTAGTTTCATTATCAGCCTGTCGTTGATACCGAACGTAGTCAAGAGAGGGCGTCGCAGCCCCTAAAAAGAGCAATAAAGACACTTTTAGTAGCTTTCAATATTTTAGGCTAAATAATGCGCTAAATCATGATGTTCTCATTATTTCATTTTATTGTATACGTATTTGTGCCCTAGCAACGACAGCGTCTGTGCAACGACTCTGCGCGAAGATCCCCAACTTTTAGCATATGATTAACGTGTGCCTCCGTGGTGCAATGGGCTAAAAACATCGGCTCTGTAACGTGAGGGACCCAGGTTCGATGGTGAACAGGGGGAGTGGTTTTCTTTTCGAAGCCTCTGTTTGAGTGCGGGACGCTGTGAACCGGGACTCGCTACGACGACAAGCTGGGCCCCTAAATTGTTTCGCACCTAAAGTGCTTCGCGCGGTCACACAACAGCACCAACAGAGCTGTCAGCGCTACGCTAAACAATTGCGACGTAATGTGAAAACCATTTTGTCCGGAGCGTGATACCAGAAATGACTTTTCGGTCATGTATGCTTTGCTTCCCGCGTAATAAACTCGATGATGAGGGGATACGTTCTCCGTAAATCATGACGTCACACCCACATTACAGGTAGTTCCAGGTGGCCATCTCGGAATTCGGGAAGCAGTGAGTTTTGTATCTGTCGGTGACACCCCGAACGTTCGCTCTCTTACGCACCTGCGTGCACCGCCCGATATCCAGGTTGCAGTCTTTTTACTGCTGACTTTCACAGTCTAAAATCTTTGCCAATCCCCTCGGAATGTTCCCTGCATGAACAACTTCCCAGCATAGTTTTCACTCAAAGGATTACATGTTGGCTTGTTGGCTACTTCGAAATTTTCTGCATTGCTTCTCTGGCCTTTGCGGACGTCCTCCCCGTTGATCAACTCCTTGAAGCTTAGTTGACGGGAATTGTGCGTCATCTTTGTACGCCTCAAAGGATTTGTTGATAGGCGGCGTGAGCTCTATCAGACCTCTCCTGTTTACTGTCGGCTGAGAACATGCCCGGATAAGTCCGGAAGGTAACATAACAGCACAACCCCCGGTGCGTTTCGGGGCCTGTTTGAATTTAAGCCAGTTTATTATTTGGCATTATATCTTCGTAAAAAATCAGCTTTACTGCGCTGGGCACACACTGGTGACAGAAATTGTGGTTGAGCTTCCACATCAGCTTTGTAGCAAAACTGGCATGGTTTTGTCTCAAGTTCACACGGTGCTTTTGAGGCGTGAGTATTGCAAAAAACCATTTCATCATTTACAGGGACTGCGCAACACTTACGATAAACGTTTTCAGTCTTGACTTGGCGTCTGGCAGCATTTTCAAAACTATTGTTATCAACAGCACGGAGCAGCACTGCGGGATTTCATCGCCCTAGCAGAATTATCTGCTTTTAGTTTGTTTTTCTTTTTGCTGTTTTTCTTTCAATCTGTCCATCGAATGCATTAATCGCAGGAAGGGAAACTAAACGGCCAATAGTCGCTGAATTTCCGTGAGGACGAAATTCGACTGCTCAAATAACACCAATACTCGGGTAAGAGAGAAAAATATTTTGAGCAAGTTGCCAAGTTATCTGGTGGGCATAGAGCATCAAGTTTTGGCTGGCGTACTTCGGGACCCCTATATTAATCACTAACCAAGTGTTTGTTGACTACCTTCTTAAAGCATGAAGGATTAGGAACAAGAGGAAAAGATTATTGCAGGGTCCCTTGAAAATTTGGAGGGTACGATCACCAGCGTGTGCTGGCAAAGTGAAGCGCACGTACTGAACACCACTGCACAATAGATACTTCGGCAGGGAGGTGCATATCAATTGCTGTCTTACCTTTCACGCAAGCATCCGGGTCTTCCTGGACTAATTTCGGCTTCTTTTTAGGTAGAGTTCGGGCGCCTTTTATCGCCTGCCCTTCGGCACAGTAGCAACCAGCAAGGTCACTAAAAGCTTCCACAGCAATTCCACCCCCACCCCCCCGTCAGGACCAAGCATCGTGCAACAAGAATGTGGATGGACTAACTAGTTGCCCTACTTCTGTAGTGACTTCGGTCTTTTGTTTGACGTGCCGTCTGTACCACTAGTGATCTAGTTATCACTATTATTATAACGAGGGGCAAAACAGTTAACGCCAGTGGTTATCTATTACACTAACCGAAGCCTAGTGTTCAGATACCGTTGAGACAAAAATGGAAGTTTTGGTTCCATTTAGAGCTTTGGTTTTTAAGAGCTTCCGAAACAGTCCACCAAATCTGCGAAAAACACTAGTTGATATTAAGTTAGAAGTGCGACAGCGCTTCATCATTGCAGCGAAGTCAGGGCATAAAAGACGGTTGCCCGCCCACAATGCAATGACTGCATACATGCACGAAACCACAAGGAGACAAACGAGTTGCATGAGACGGCGATTCTTATTTTCGTCTGTGCACACTTCGCCGGTGCAGCAACAGGAGATGGTGGGCGTCTTGGGAAATTGGTTGAACTCTACATTGAGGTGCTTCGTTCATACCGTTCTCAAAACACGAGCGCACTTCACTACGCACTTGTCACTTCACTGTTCGCACCAATCACATCAACTGCTCACTGCTCGTGGCTAGATGAGAAGTGGGGACGGTGAAACGTTCTCAGGGCGTTTTTGTTCGAAGTTCAGTGAAGTAGCCCTCCAGTTCAGATATTGTTGAGCATACCGTCACACGTCATTTACTCGCCAGCGTACTGTTCGGCATAAACTGTTCGGTGTGGTGGCACGTCGTCGAAACGATGTCGCTGGGAACACGCTGCGGGTATGAAAGACGACCACAATAATCGTTCGTACAAACAGTAACCTACAATGTGAGGAACAACGGTAGGGCATAGCGGGTGGCATCGACAAACATTCCTCCCACAGAAAAACACAGCATCATTGCGAACACATCGTCATTCCGATCGCAGGCTGATTTCGGACAAATCAACCCTTCTAATGGCAAGATTTGTCATCTACAAGCCCTCTCACGCAACAAGAACAACAGAAATAAATTTTCGTAAGAGAACGTTTTGTTGCAAACTCAGATTATGTACAGTCAAAATGTTACTTAAATTAACATTGATTGAACAAACATGTTCGTGTAAGAACTTCTTTTGACTTCCCCACCGCAGTGATGCTCGAACCTACGCCAGTGGGAACAGTTTGTCACATACAAATGTTTTACAGCACCCGTGTTAGTGCCAGTGTCGCTACATTCACGACGACTGGCGTAGTGGACACTGGCAGAAAAGTATAAGTATGGCGCCGCAAAACAAAATATGCGCAATGAAGAGCCGTAACAGACACTCACCCATGGGGATTGGCCAATTTTCTGTTGAACAGCTCATGAAATGAATGATTACCGTCATTGAGTTCAAGTTATTCAACAACTTCAATCAGTTCAGCAGCAAATCATTTCAAATCAAGTGTAATCGAACACCCTTTACCAAACAGCAATGTATATGTTCTCTCTGTTGCCATACCGTCAACATATTTTCAAGGTATATGTCATGAACACCGGACGTGCTGACCAAAACTGAGAAAACGGCAAGAAATAAATAACTTCAATGTATTGCAACAAATGAACCACCTCAATAACACAATAATCAGATTAAGTACACCAAAATCAATCTTAGTACCAGCTGGCTCCGAATTGGGCAGACACCGTCTTCAGTCGTCGTTGAAGTCTGACACGAGGGTCTGGATTTCAAGTTATCCGGCACTGGCTGAATAAAACTGGAAATTTCTTTACGGCAACTTTTCCTCTCACACATACACAAGCTGAAAGACTCCCACATGCTGCGATTGCGACAAGAAACCGGCTGGAATAAAAACACGACTATTGCTGGTAGTCATGAGGCTCAGCATACGTACACATTGATTATGCGTAAATAAACACGCAGCGCAGCCTACGAAAAAAATCACACCAGTGAACCCCGCCCGAGACCCTGTAGATTTATGAACACGGACACGAAATGGCCGCATATTTTGCTTAAATGACCAGTTTTAATCCAGTTATACAGAAAGCCATGATTGTTTGTCTTATGATCGTCACGTTTCATTCAGGCCAATGTTTCTTGGTCTGTAAAACCCTGCTAAAATCAGTTTTAATGTGCTGGCTTGCTGTTGAAGTTTAAAAACTCCGTACGCCTAGTAAACAGGTTTTTACTAGTGCTTAACAGCATTACCCGGAAATCCGCTTTTTAAATGAAAGCCGCCCTTTAAATTACTCTGGTCAATCAAAACATCAAGCGGAACACGCATGGTACCATAATTTCCTCCTTATTGTGTTTCAACATACGCAAGAATTTAAAGCCCACTTGCATGTTCTTGTTGCGTACCGTTTCATTGGGCCATGGATTTCCTGATCAAGAAGACACCCTATGTTAACTGTGATGGCATTAACCACATTGGAACAAGGGCAGCGCGCTTCCGCTATTCCTGCCCGATAGTTATGCCACCGCAATTGACCATGCTGTGGTGTTGCGCTTCCAGTTCAATAGTGGGATAAACGTACAACTTATCAGAATGCGTGAAACTACGCACTCCTCACCCCACTACTTACAGAAGTGACCCTTCACGCAGTGGTGTGCAGGTAGCAAAAAACGCAGTGGTGCACAGTTCGAGAAAATTACGCAGGGGTGTGCAGGTAACAAATACGCAGTGGTGTGTGGGTACTACATAACTCAGTGGTATGCAGGTAGGTTCCGTCATGAATGAGCAAGATTCATTCGTGAGTTTCATGGGACTGACATTTTAGAAGCCTTGGCAACTTTTGTCAGCTGCTGGCGTTTGGCCGCAATTGTTCCAAAGCATAAAGCAACACAGGGAAAAACTGAGCGGTAGTGACGCCATACAAGCTATCTTTCAAATATAAAAGGTGCTGTCTCGTTTCCCTCAGCCTCATTCACACAATATTGAAGGGCTTTTCGAAAATGATGTTTGTTTGCACGATGCCAGGTGGCCACCAATCCTCATGCGTCATCTGTTCACTTTGCAGCCACATGTTCAAGTGGTTGCAATGAACTTTGCGCCAATTCCTGTGAAAACTTGTTTAAGGTGGCCTCAGTAATAGAACAAGACATAAACAACCACACCTTTTCGATTACCAGTCCAAGTTGTATGCGCTTTCAGCGCAACTGGGGAGATAGTTGAGCGTAGTGATTGCTGCGCACCGATACTTACTGGAAGGCCAAATTTTGTCCAAAGAAATGTGTGCTTGCTTTTAGCTACTTTGAGCTTGTTTATACAATGATAAATGCGCACCTGAAAAGTTACCCACAATATCGTTAAAAATAAAACTCGACGTCACTACAAACTGCAAATAAGATTATTGCCGTAACCAACCAGCAGCGGTTCAAGTTTTAAAGGGGAACCCACTATGCACTCCTTAAGATGCAACCAATCAAAGGTATTCTGCAACACTTCCTATAAACGGTTTAACTCTTCTCTTCGCGTCTGTAAGCAATATGGAAGCTTCAGTTATTGCCATCACAGAGCGCCGCTGCGTAATTTGCATGTAGCACCGGATCCGCCTTGCATTTCTGCCTTGATTTTGTCGCTTTTTAACTATAGTTCATATCACAAGCTAGCTGCAGCACTGTGGAGGCTACATTGTTATCAATAGCGCGCCCACTGAGGGAGCCTAACTCGCCGTGAAGGGGGTCCTGAAAGGACACTCCCTCCTCCCCTCTCGGCAAGTGGCACCGCAAGGCCCCAGCGCCTTTTGTCGCTTCCTTCGCGGTGAGTTAGGCGCCCTGAGGGGAACGACAATGTAGCCTCCACAGCGCTGCAGCTAGCTTGTGATATGAACTATAGGTGGCGATCGAGGGCGTTTATTGCTTCAACTGAAGGAAAGCCGCCGCCTATTAGCCGTCACATCGCTGTAATGACGTGATTGGAGCGGTCGAAGAAAGTCAAGTCCCGGAAAGACGGAAACATCTTTTGACCAAGTTTCTAAGTTATCTGATGGACGCAGAGCAGTAATTTTGGGTTGAGGCACTTTGCGACTCCCTATTCAGAGTACTGGATGTGCTGGTTGATTACGTTCTGAAAGCATTTATTATTTAGAAAAAAGTTTGAGAGATGTGTTGCAGGCCCCCTTTAAGGCGCAGGCTCTATGCCAGACGGTTACGGGCCTCGATCTTGTTTCCTCATCCCAACAACCACTTTCAGTTTCTTTGTCCTTATGATGCAGTGAATGCGAAAACATTAGCTCTTAACTGTGGAACGGATTTGCAATTACACTGTTCGCCGCCATGTTTCATAGCTGCTGCTGCTGGTGCATGCATGCTGCAGACAGCCGTTGTATACACCCCACCGATGAAATCTTGAAAGCGAAAGCTTTTTAGTGGGACCGATGGCGTTCCGCCAAAAAAAGTAATGCATTTCCCCGTAGGCGGGTTGGTCGACCGAACTCTCACAAGATCTCTGGACACACGACACACACGTGAAACCAGGTTCCATTGTGTGAAAGCGGTTACTTGAAAATCGCAAAAAAAAACAACTCTTCTAGAGAAGGTAGTACACGCATCGATCATGAAGAGGAGTACAATAGGATGTTTTTATCTCATAAACAAAGCATCGGTTACATTGTGATCGTTCTTAGACGCGTTAACTCAGTGCGGGAAAAATATTCGCATGGGCTCGTTCTTCGTTCGCTATTTCGGTCTTTGGAGGCTTGACGATGGATTGGACGCACTTTCAGCGCAAGTTTGACGCACCTTATGCTTTCGCGCTTCTCTGAACTTTCTTTTGGAAGGGCTGGTGCGCTTTGAAATAGGTGTTGTGTGGAGGGGACTGCGTACGTTTAATGGACTGTAATGGCGTAGTTCCTATGCTGGCTCGTGTCAGGCAGTGCGCACTTGTCTTTACATTGTAATCATCATCGTCGTCGTCATCATCCTCATCCTTTCCGCCTACCTTAGCGACGTTTCCTTCCCCTTTCTGTTCCTTGGCCAACCCACTTTGTTATTCCTGCATCTCTGCTGTTAACTTGCTACTCACCTATGCTGCTGCATCTGCAATTACTATGCTCAAATTCCTCCTACCCGCCGCGGTGGCCCAGTGGCTAAGGCGTTGCGCTGCTGAGAACGAGGCCGCGGGTTCTATTCCCGACCGCGGCGGTCGCTTTTCTGATGGAGGCGAAAAGCAAACATGCTCGTGTGCGCGAGATTTCGGCGCACGATAAAGATCCCCAGGTGGTCCAAATTAATCCGGAGCCCTCCACTACGGTGCGCCTCATCGCCTCAGTTGCGTCGGCGCGTTAAACCCTACAATCATCAAATTCCTCCTGTAGTACTGAAAACATGTATCAAACACAGGTAGCATACCCGATGGTCAGAACCAATTTACAGGTTTCGCCTTCAGTCAGCTAAAATCATTGCATTGTGGATGGCACCCTTTCTACGTGTCTTTGTATGTGTCTGTTGTGCTTGTAATCGTCTGAGAAGGCAATAAAAAATCTGTGGTGGTTCAGGCGTTCCGTGTCCCTGGAACACCTTCTAGAGGACCCTGGGTAACCCCTACACACAGCAAAATTTGCCTAATATTGTTTTCAATGAAATTAGTTACTTTGTTTATTTGTTGAAAGCCTGCTGTTCGAGCGGCTAAAATATCATTAACACAAATTCCCAATTCCACACAGAGAAAACCTTAGAAGGTACAAAAACGCGTTTAACAATGTCAACACAAAACTAACAAAAGCGAATTCCCGCTCTTTCGTTCTTCCTATTGAAAATCTCTTAACATTAGCCTCTAAGGGTAATAGTGTCAACTGGAAAGTACCGTTATTGTTACCGCTAAATCAGTTGCGCGGTACATTGTACTGTTTTATATCGCAAATTCTCAAATGCGTTAGTTCGCTTAGATGCAGGAAAATAGTGAACTTCTATCGTCGTCAAAAATTACAAATCATGGTAGCCAATCAATTATAACAGTTGCTCAATGGTCGTGCAATGAACAAGAGAAATCTCACTGCCTGAGAAATACATATTTCCACGTTGCATTACGTTTCCTTCAGCGAGATCACATGCTTCACACCATTGCGACTTCACCCGGCACAATACCTATACCTACATCACTAACACATGAAGGAATATCGTCACCAACCGCATTTCAAAAACGATGTCTAGGTTACGGCAAACAGCAACCGCACCTCGAAAACAATGTATAGGTTACGGTACACACCACCTTCTCATGCCTTTTTTTACCTGCCATGATGGCATTAACACCAAAGTTGTCAGAATCAGCTGTTCGGACTTGCTACTTGCATCACCAATGGGGATTAAAATGCCAAAGGGTAGGTTTAGGCGTTAGTGGGCTCTACTCTGGAGTGTAGGGCCAACGTAGAAGTTTTGAATCCTCAGTCCAGGGACTTATTGTAAAATAAAATGAGTACTGCCCTGATATTACTAACAAAAACCCGGACATTGAATATTGTTTCAACCGATTTAATGCCTTCATTGTGGTGAAGGAAACTTCAAAACATGTTCTGAGCGCGCAATAACGTTGTTAATATTTTAGTCGGCAATAACTCTGTAATATGATTCTTTTGAAACAGATTGTGGACAGCTAAAATAAAACGACATAAAAACTTCCAAGCTGGTTTCCCCCCACAGCGCCAGCGTTCTAAGCTTGGCTGAAAACAAAAACTCGGCAAGGGGAGCTCATGAGAGCGAGTCAGATGTAGTGGACAGGTGTGCGCTTTATTAATTGAACCTCCTACACCTACCGTCATATATTCACGCAAAGGACGTGTTGGTTCGCACAGAGATTCGGACACTCAAACGCGAGCGACAATGCCTTGAGCTGCTTTCAACGATCACACGACCGCACTTGCAAACTTTGAAACACCGTAAGCCTTTAGCAGCTGACTCCACCTTATCAACACTGCGACATAAACGGTCCTTACCATGGCAGGCGCATACGGTTACCCTAGTTTGTGCAAACTTCTCAAAATATCCTTCACAAACCACGTAGTCAAGATCCAAGTGCGCGAATACACTGCGCAGTGCCTTGCAAGATCTCGGACCACATATACGGCAGCAGAAACAACTTTCGGTGTAACAAACGGTGACTAGCGGCAGAACGGTGTTATGGGGCGGTTGGAAGGTCCAGTTTTGGTTTTTTTTTTACTTCACTTTGTCTTTTGCCACAAGGAATAACAAACTGTGTCCTGCCACCGAACAGGTCCATTGCACGGTGTGGAGATACACGTCGGGGTGATGGTGGGGCATTTGGCAACGGGCCTTTCTAGTAGCGGGTCACCGGTGTGGACGTCGCGGTGTCCTGGGAACGCGTTGTGGAAGAGGAGGCGTGTGACCCCCGTAGCAGGGCGGTGGGCACTCGTTGAGACCACGATTGGAAGAAAGCGGCAGGGCGCAGGGCACGCACCGGGATACTCGCGTCCGAGCACATCACCCAATGTTTGCGCGCTTTTCGTCGGGCGAGGGTTCGCCAGTAGCGCAGCGGCTCCTGCAGCAACGGGGAGAAAGAGATACAAATAAGTGTCAGGGAAACCATTGGTTGTCCGGTGTACTGAGAGCGCAACTCAATATGTTATATGTTTCCTGAGAAGGTGGCACCAGATTCGTGTATTTTTTTCCGTTGTGAAGGACTATGGCCATCCTGCGGCCTTAGGTTGTTTTTTGTTACATTGTTTGGTTGTTACATTTTTGGTTGTAGCCTGGAATGCTGACCACCCGGTCTTTGTTTTGTGCCTGACGGGCCCAAGGGCTAGTCAAGCTGTCGAGTGTGGCTTTTTTCCTTGCCGTGCAGTGGCGCCAACGCCATCTGCAGTTAGTGCCACTATCACCATCATCCGCATCCTGCCACAATCATCACCAGCGGTGCCTCGCCACGTCAGCGGTTCCACGCGACACAGGTGTTCGAACACGGCTGCGCTCCAGGGGCTCCATCGCCGCTCTCCAGTTTTGGCCGGGGCTTCGACACCAACAATAAATATAGGAGCACCACAGCATCACCAAGTCCACGGCTCCCTTTCCTACAAAAGAATTCATTCATTCATTCATTCATTCATTCATTCATTCATCCCACTTTTAAAGCAGACAAGGGCCGCAACTTCAGTACACGCCGTGCGCCTTCTTCCGTTATCATGCTCCCATCCTTTTTCCCCCCCTCCCTTTCACCTATCTTCTTCTTCCCTGTTCACGATCCCCTCTCATGTCTCCATCCACTTATATCCCGTATTTTTCCCCAGTCCCTTCACCACTCATCACCCCTCTTCCCCTTAAAGGAAGCCTGCAACACTTCTGATAAGCACTTTCACTCTTTCTTTCGCGTCTGGAAGCAATGCAAAAGCTATAGTTTTCGCCAGCACGGAGCGGCACTGCGTGATTGGCTCGCCGCACCAGATGCGCCTTCCGTTTTTGCGTTGTTTTTGCGACTTTTGTTTAAGTTTCTGTCGAAAAGCGTTCATTGCTGCAACTGAATGAAAACCGGCCAACAGCCGCTACATGGCCTCAGTGACGTAATTCAAGCCGCCGAAGAACGTCACGACCTGGAAAGAGAGAAAAATATTCTGAGCCAGTTTACAAGTTATCTGATGGCCATAGAGCAGCAATTTTTGGCTGAGGTACTTTCCGACCCGCTAATCTAAGTACTGGGCGTATTGGGTGACTACGTTATGCAAGCATTTCATCATCATTACAGGCTTATCTACGCCCACTGCAGGGCAAAGGTCTCTCCCATCAATCTCCAATTATCCCGGTCATGTGCCAACTGTGACCAATTTATCCCCGCAAACTTCTTGATCTCATCTGCCCATCTAACTTTCTGCCGCCCCCTGCAACGCTTGCCTTCTCTAGGGATCCACTCCGTTACCCTCAATGACCAACGGGTACTTTGCCTTCGCATTACATGCCCTGCCCACGTTTATTTCTTCGTAATTTATACTAATATGTTTTAACACGCATTTGTTCCCTGACTCACTGCACTCTCTTCTTGTCCCTTAACGTTACATATATCATCTTCCGTTCCATTGCTCGCTGAGACGTCCTCAATTTAAGTTGGACCCTCTTAGTGAGCCTCCAAGTTTCTGCCCCGTAGGTGAGTACCGGTAAGATGCAGCTGTCATACACTTTCTTCTTCAGGGACAATGGTAGGCTGCCATTCATTATCTGCGAATGCCTACCGAAAGCACTCCCCTCCATTCTTATCTTCATAATTATCTCTGCCTCATGGTTGAGATGCGGGGTCGAAAATTGGCCTAAGTGGATATATGCGCTTACCACTTCCACTGCCTCGCCACCTATCTCAAACCGCTGTGCTGTCCCGATGTTATTGAACATTACTTTAGGTTTCTGCATAATAATTTTAAGGCCCACGGTTCTACTCCGCGTGTCCAGTGCGGTAAGCATGCTTTGCAATTCGTCCCCCTAGTTACTTAGCAAGGCAACGTCATCAGCAGATGTGAGGTTACTGAGGTATTCTCCATTAACCCTTACTCCCTCCTGAGCATTTAGCTTTTAGGTTTTCAAATAAAGTTGAAAAAAGTGTTGCAGGGTCCCTTTAATTTATTCGTCTTACACATTCCCTCTGCACCACAGTCCTTTCCTCCTCTCCCGGACTCCACCCATATCCGCTAAACGTTTTCATCGTACTCTGTCGGCTTGCCATTTCTCCACCCAGCTCTTCCATCCCCCTCCTCCTTTTCCACTCTTCTCTTTCCATCTACCTCCTTAATAGACGTATTGTGGATTGCCGATTACACACACTGTGGCTTACAACATCGAGCGGCCATGTTTGCGGTCAAAGATCCTCCTAATTTCCGCTGAGTCGGATGGCCCACCGTCTGAAGTAGCTCTCTCATGACCCCGATGAAGAGCGCTGCCGATGATGCGCCATCGTCCAGAGTTAAAAGCATTCATGATCCCCTACCTCTTCCCGGCCTGTCTCGGTCAGCTTAGGTATTCTTAAACGAGGCACGCTACGCACATGAACTGTCGGACGACGTGATCGCGGGACGGCAGCCATAAAGCGGCACACCTATTGCCGCAACCCCACCCTTTGAGGAACGTGCCCTCAATCGAGACACCGCAGAGACACACGCAAGCAGCGCCACGCCAACCGCCATCCCTAAAGCTGCCATGCCTGCAAGCAGACGCTGGTCCCGGAATTCCGTCACGTGGTGTGGTATGGCGTGGGCATTAACGAACCTCATCCGACGCATCGGCCATCGTGGGTTCATTATTACGATAAGTGGATACGCTTTACGGGCCGCTCAAAAAGCTTTCACATGCCTGTCGAAGCTTGTTTGAGAAGCCTCCGTGGGAGGGAATTATCCTTTATTATACGTCCATCCTTCCTTCCTTTTCCTCCAGCGCAATATCGCCATCCCAAGCCAATTACCATTACTTCTCTTTCCCCCTTCTCTCCCCTACTCTTTCCGCTCATCACTTGGACTGCACTTGCCCTCGCAGCTTCACCGTTTTCTTTGTAGTCCTCCAGTCTTCGCCCCCTCCATCTGCACTCTTTTGCCACAGTAAACGTCTTCCTCTCCCGTATGTGCCTTCATCGCTCCCAATGTGCCTACACCCCTTCCCGCTGTATACTTCTCTTTCTGCACTTCCCCACCAATTCCAAGCGGTCCAGTAACCCGCATGTGAGCAGGATCACCGGTAACTCTTTCGGCTCATTCAAGTGACAGACAGACAGACAGACAGACAGACAGACAGACAGACAGACAGACAGACAGACAGACAGACGGACGGACGGACGGACGGACGGACGGACGGACGGACAGAAAGACCAAACTTTTCACTTAGGCGTAGCTCAAAGAAGCCTATCATCTTTAAAAGCAGGTGCTCTCCTGGCTTGTTCGTATCTTCTGCGCAGGCCGCAGACCATGAACAAGATTGATTAGCAACGCTCCTGCACAAGCCATGACGCCGGCCGTTGTTCTCGAATCGGTGTATTGAGCGTCAAAAAGGAGTTGCCGCGAATTTGTTGTTGGTCTAGAACCCAAGTAGTCCGCGGGGAATCAGGCTCACGTCGGAAATTTAAGCTCACACGGCGCTATTCCTTCTCCGACAGGGGCTGTTCACTGAAGCAAGCAGCAGCAGCAGCAGTGTCGAGAATTCAATGGCCTTGACAACGAAGGCTCCACACTACCCACTGCACTCGTGTACCTCGCATCCTGTATCGAACTCCAAACAGGCGCGCACGAGCGCCCCGACTGTTGCTTGAAGATATAAATAACAAGTTCGACTTCGACGTTTGAGCGCCTGGTCGATTTTTGAAATATCGATTTTCACTTTCCGCCACTGTTTCGGAGGTCCCTACGGCGCCGAGCAAAGACAGGGATCGTCGAAGTAGCAAAGCGTGAGGCGAGACGTGAAAGGGTTTACGAAGACGAAATACAGGTTTAGTTCATTTTTTAATAAACACTGCTTCGTCCCGATACCCTTTATAGCCATTTTATTGCAAGCTGCAAACAAATAACCGAAACATTCAGAAAAACGTCACCTCACGTCGCTTCAGCATCACCCATAGTTCATCTAATCTTGTCCTGTCACCACGTAGCAATGTGCCTTCTCGATTATGATTCCTGACTTCCCGACAAGTGTTCCGGAGCTCAATTTTCCCGCGTATTCCTATAGGACTTCCGGTCCGAAGGCCGTCCTCGGACCGCCCGCGGACTGTCCAGGACTGGTAAATCGAGGATTCCCGAAATGCCACAGTAGCGGCTCCGCAGTTACTGGGACATTTTTTTTTACCTGAACTGGTCCAGATTAGTGCAGTGTCGTGCAGACCAGTGCAGAATGCTACTGGGTATATCAATTAGTAAACAAAAATGAATATATGCTGCACTGCTTGCACCAGTGCAGGCAGTTCAGGTAAAAAAAATGCCTCTACTTTATGGCGATTTCTCTATGACGTCACAGACTGTCATTTGTGCGGACTCTAGTTCCGCTTGATAGTGTCACTTAAATGCCAACGTGCAGTTAACACGCGGACACCTACGCTATTAGTGCGACTCCTCGATTTACCAGTCCTGAACGGTCCGCGGGCAGTTGGAGGACTGCGTTCGGACTAGAAGCCCCGTAGGATCCTATACGTGGAAAAATCGAGTGCCAGATCGCATCTAGGGCAGTGCGCGGACGATTCGGGACTGATCATCGAGGAGACCCAGTGCTGGACAGCAATACGTCACTCCTGCCCATGTGGCGCATAATTTGAAACGTCTTTCAATATGCGTTGCATTTTTTTTTTGTTAAAAAACGTCTTTTGTGGCTTGAATGGAGCTGAGGGAGTTACTCAAGAATAGATGTTTCAAAATGAAACAAGTCGTTTCTTCCCTTCATGGCCCCTTTAAGTGTCTTAGGCGGCACTTCTACGTCATTCCTGCCTTTATTACTTCACTGTAGCGAGAAATTTGAACATTTTTTCAAGGCGTGTTGCTTTTTTTTTCCCCTTAAGAATTTTTTCGTATCTGGGAAGGAGCTGAATGAGGTGCCCAAGGATAGACCTTCTTTCAAAGCGAACGAAGTTGTGCTTCGTCTTGACGGCCCCTTCATTAAATGTTAAGCGTGCTTACGCGACACTGCGCGCTCTCCTTTGGTCAGTCGTCCCGTATGGTGACGCCTAGGAATGACTTGGCCTCGGGCGTGCCGGGGCTGGGGTCTGCCGACCGGAACACGGGCGAGGACCCCGTGGTCAGCGGCCGCGTCGTCGACACCACGGCCTGCAGGCTGGCGCGACGCACCGTCGCCGAGAGGGCGCGACGTCGGGTTGGGCGGCGTAGCCCGCCGTCGAGGTCGTCCTCGTCCTGCGCCCAGAAACAAAAATGGCTCAGGTTCAGCACTGTTAAACGTCGTTATCCCGAGGGAAAGGTCTGTCTGGATCGATTTTGTGAAGACAATGGACACAGCGTTGCACGAAAGTTAGGTTTTATTGCAAATATCATGGTATGTCTTTTTTTATTCCTTGAAAGCTGACGAAGGTCTTGATTTGATTGTAAGGGTTAAAGCTCCGACGCAACGCAGGCGATGAGGCGCGCCGTAGTGGAGGGCTCCGGATTAATTTTGACCACCTGGGGATCTTTAACGTGCGCCGAAATCTCGTACACACGGACGTTTTTGCTTTTCGCCTCCATCAGAAAAAGCGGCCGCCGCGGCCGGGAATCGAACCCGCGACCTCGTGCTCAGCAGCGCAACGCCTTAGCCACTGAGCCACCGCGGCGGGTACGAAGGTCTTACGGTCCCTGAAGTGCATTTCCTTGAAATTTCGCAGTCTGCTGTCTAGCTGTATCTACTGGACGACTTGATTCAGTTTGCCGTTTGCACTGACGTACACGCACAGACGCCCCAACCGCCGCGCCATACATGGCGAGCACTGAGCGGCCAAGCGCCGGCGAAGAAGCCGGTAAACCCTCACCTAGTCATGTGATACCGCAGCAGCGAGGCTCCGAGAGAGCGCAGCTGCGACGTCGCCTCTCTCCAGGGGATCACGTGGCGTGATGGTACACCCGACACACTTGCGCTCCCGGGGCTCAAGGCCATTGCGACAGTATGAATGACCGTGGCGTAGTAGAGCTCTCGCTCGAAATAGTGGCACCAAACAGCCGCAGCGTGTGTTGTCTGGATTTCAGGCATATAGGGCGCTGACTGGTCATTGAAAGCGATTGACTATGAGCGAATCACATCAACTGTTGTACAATTTGTGGTGCAAGGATGTCCGATACTAGCCTGCAAGTTTATCTCAACAGGCAAGTACAGTACACATGGCGTATACTACTACGGAAGTGCACGTGTCCTGCTTGCACTTTTGATATAGACGAAGAACTTTCATGGCAGTTCTGCACCTCTCGACAGGAGTGCTAGCAGCGCGCCCGGGCGAACGCTACACGCGCCTTCCAGGATATCTGTAAGGCGCGTTGGCGCCTTAGAATGTGGTATGGGCTGGTAGGGCTGGCAATTTCCCTTGACACAAGACTCCTACTGCACACACCCCGCATTCAAAGCAGGGCTCTCAACTATGGGAACACTGCACCACGCACGTTTGTTCGCCCATATTCTGCGATACCACAGTTTTGTCACGGCATCGAGATAAAACCACTCGAGAGCTGATAGAAGCATTTCACCTTAAAAGGTCAGGAGATAGATGTGTTAGTGCCCCGTCAATTTTTATAACTGACAAAGAATATTTTGATCTGTGCAACTCATTGCGAACGTAGCGGGTTTTTGATTTCTTATGGTCTCGCTGTTTTAATGCCCTTACCCTTCGATTGTCGCTTGTACACTCGTAGGTAATTAATTCCCGTAAGAAGTGACTTTCATGGTTTTATCTTGGGCGAGATGAACGCACCACGTGAGATGTTGAAAGTATATATTTGTGTTTCTTTTCAGTAAACAAATAGTTGCGAGTTAGCGCCGGGTCGTCTATGTTTTTTCTACTTTCGTCCCTGTTTTGTGAGCGCTTCCACTTTCAAGATGAACAGCTACCAGTTAGCCCAATTGTCCGTTCTATTGCTAGGATATCTTCCACACCAGTCTCTTCCCTAATCCACGCAGCTGGTCCCGTGTTCCTAAGTGTGACCCGTCGCAATCTTCCTTCGATACCCCGTTGGGATTATTTCAATTTCCTTTCAAATTACACAGTAAGAACCGTACTGAGTGTCGTGCACGCACAGTATTCGCCTTCTAATGTTCGAGATGATCGATTTTCGAGGTGTCTACAATTTTTTTCATTCTTCCGTTCTGTGTCCTGCAGTTGGTACCAGAGCGCATTTTTCTTTTCTGTGCCCATTTATCTGTGCACAAGCTGCGCGTTTTTATGTATATGTATGCGTATGTGTATACATAGACAAATTTACTTTTATTGATGTTTTTATCTATTACTTGGAGTTCTTTATGAACATTTTTGTTGTAACGTTTGCGTTTTTTCACCCACCTCTTTTGCCCCGCTTTGTTTTTGTGGATGCTGTATTATCTTTTTTATTTTTACTTGTTTCCCATTTTGGATAGCGATTGCCCTGTTCCAATTTTTAGATTGAGAGGTGTACGCGGATGTATTTTCACGTGAAGTTTTTTTTTTTTTTTCTTTTTTGCTGACGACCCAAGAGTGATGGCAGAGTGTGTAGATGACGGAGTACCTCTCAGGCCGTCCCTACCATTACTCCCAGTATACCCTCGTTTAGACGAGAAACGAAGGTTTTTCAAATCAAATAAGCATAAGAACACTCCTGAAATGCTCCGTGCTAAGACTGTGCTCACGTTCAAATCTACCTCGACGTCCAGCAGCACGTTGTCGGCGGCGGCGGCAAGCGATTTCCGCCGTCGCAGGCCCATGAGGAGCTCGGAGAACTCCTCCTGGAGTTCGCCCAGGCGGGCTTCCAGCCGGTCACGCTCTTCCTCGTCCGGCGTCGTCGCCATGGCGGGGGTAGAGGGAGACCGGAGCCCCTCGCCACGGCCCTCGGGTCTCTCTCTCGGCTCCGGCGTGGGAGTTAACCGCAAGGACTCGTCCGCGGCCACACCTCCGTCGCTTGTGGGCGTCGCCGCCAGATGGCGAGAACGGAGGGCGTCCAGGGCTTGCCGCACTTGGTGCAGTTCTTCCTGGACGCACTGCAGCTTTTCCTGGAGCTGTGGGAAAAAGGAGGAGAGGTAGGGATGGTAAGACTCACAACAGAGCCGAACGTACGGAAACGGCTTTTTCAGTGCCTATCGACATTTTTAATTTCTTCGTCCTGGGAGCAACCATTTTACCAGTGGGCTGTGCTAGCGGATCTACGATTGGCGCGGTCGGCATATGATCCAACTGCTCATGCTCACCATATCCCAGAGCATGACCTGACCGTAATAAACATTAACGTATGAGATGGTCTATAAGACCAAATAAAATAAAAGTTGGGAAACGACCAGCGGAAAAAAAGAGACGGAAACATGACGGAAATATAGACAACAGACACTCTGGACTAGCAACTCGCATATGCTTGAAAAAACAATACAGCCTGCGAACAACTCACTGGCAACGTGAGTGCAATAAAGCACACATCTTTTGATAACTATGGTAACGTTTTGCCTACTCTTCTTTTTTTCCCTTTTAGCTTCAGCTGAGCCTTGTAGGAAGACGATCTCTATCACTGAGGGATAAAAAAGGAACACTAATGCAGCTTCTTTCCTGCTTTTAACCCACGTGGAAAGCTTCTTAAGCGTCTCCCTTCACGTATATTGTAGGTTGTAGCGTTTTTCTTTCAAGGACATGTCAGTTGGTAGTCGAGTGTGTGTGTAGCTTCGTATAGTTCCACGGCGCCGTCGGCCTAGTTGTAACCGAGCGAACGAAGAGGACCCCGAAGATAGGCGAGATACAGTAAGCAGAAACGCGGTGGAGGAAAGTAGGCGAAAGTGGGAGGGGGAGGGATGTATGCCGAGGCCGCGCGATACGTGCTCGGCACGCGCTGCGAGATAACGCCACAGTAGTGTGTGCTGTCGTGCGTTCGTTAATGACACGATGACTTCCTGAGACGCAGCAGCTATGCGCCGTTAGGGAGACGACTGCAGTTTGTGCCGCGCTCAAATTTCGCATTAAGGAGTCTCGTAACCATCAGCCATTTTTTCGGTGTTTTTTTCCCCAACCTTTAATCTGAACCAACTGGTGGAGCAAACAACACTACAAAAATATTTACAAAGCACGGAAATCTCCAAAACCTCCGCTCGATTAAGGCAAGAATGTAAATTAACATCCTGTTCAATCGAAATATGTAACGTCGTATGCCTGCAGGAATCGTTTTGCTTGCTTCCGTTAGTTCACGAAACTAGGGAATTATGACGACAATTTATCAGCCGTCATACATCTGAAAAGTTCAGTTTCCTGAAATATTTTGAAGGTAGAAGTATTGCAACAGTATTGGCCGAAGAATTTGTAGAGGGCACACCAGTACCTAGTACGGAACAGGATGACGACATTGCGGAAACGCAATCATTGTTACCGCATCTCACAAGCAAAGGCCCACAATCCCGGTCCTCATATATTTCTACTGACTCTACTCAGAGGCGAGGTAAAATCTCGGTACTTCTCGCGAACCGCGCGATCCCCATTCCGTTCCTTGTGACATTGCTCGCGTCAGTTAACGGTGGAATGCAGATCCACTGTTGCAACACATTACTATGTCCTTCATTATCGTCATGATTTGCAGTTGCCTTGTCCACTGTTTCATTGTGTTGTTGCATTGCTTTACTTCAGTGCTATGTTTCTCTTCCCCCCCTTTTTTTTGAAAAATGTAAGTCATGTAATCCCGCTTTATTCATTGTTGTATGTGGGTGATGTTAGGCTTGATTGCCTTTTCTTGTTCTTTTTTTTCTGTTTATTGTCTGTACCACTCCAGCTTGGGCTTCATGCCTGCAGTATGTTGTAAATAAATAAATAAAATAAATACACTATCATCACCAGCACCCCCACCATCATCATCGCCACCACCACATCATCATCATCATCATCTGCGACAGGAAAAAAAGAGGTCATTTGCTGAACTGCCCCCTCTCCGTAAAGAAAGAAGGCGCTGCCTGTCGGAAGCTGAAGCTACTCAACGGGGTTAGCTTCAAGTTACTATCGTTCCACTCAAGGAACCGTATTCCCGCATGAATAACTTTATACCTTGCGCGCATGGCACCACAGACCATCAACTACTACCTTTATTAGTCGTAGCTTAGTCTACTGCCTGACTGGGTATCCCTTGGTAACAGCTTCAAATAGACCACGGAGTGTTCCTGTACTTAAATGTCGTAAGCGTGCGGCGAGTTTTTCGCCGCTTGAGCCCGACGATGCGATACGACAGTTTTCTCGCGGAAACGCGCGTAGAAACACATTTTCTCAAGGTTGAAAAAAAACTTTACCGTCCCTACCTAAAGTAAGTTAATTGAGAGAAGCGCGAAAATTTTTTTACCTAACAATGCGTCAAAAGTGCGTCAGAAGCTTCGCTAAAAGTGCGTCCCCCAAGTGCACCCAATGCACTCCCAAACCTACAAAGACCCAAATCGCAAACGAAGAATGAACCCATGCGACGATTTTCTCTCGCACTAAGAGAGCGCACCTACGAACGATCTAAATGTATACCGATACGTGGTGTGTGAGGTAAAGGTTTGCAATTGCACTTCTCCTTCATGGTCGATACGCGTTCTACTGCCGTATCTAGAAGCGTCCCTTTTTCGCATTTTTCAAGTAACCGCTTTAGCACAATCGAAGCCCGGTTTCCCACACGCCCCGTGTGTCCAGAGATCAGATCAGAGCCTTTCAGTCGACCAAGTGGTCTACGGTTTTAAAGCTTTCGCTTTAAAAAAATTGGCCGCGTATCTGCTCCTTCCTCTGCGAACCTCATCGAAAGACAAGTCTTCTGCCGCCCATGCAACGCAACACGCTCCTTTCTCCTCCTCCCCTCAGGCTCTTCCCTTTCCGTCTCGCCATGTTTATCCAATAGCGATTGTCTCAACTCAATTTAATTTTCGCGCTCTTGCCACACTCGCGCGCCATCTGGTGAAGCAGCACGCAGGTTCGCTTATTTTCGACGCGTTTCTTGTAATTTGCTGTCCTACAAATCAATATGACCAGTACTCCTAATGAAAAGGACGTTGCTTCTGTCGGCTATGTACTGACACCTTGCCTCAAGCACACCCGAGTTCCCGTGTCGCTACATAAAGTAAACATTTATGTTCCATGCCAGTGGTTTCAGTGGTGTGGAACGTTCTTGCTTTTACGAGTATGCACTTGTTGCCGAACAAACTTGTCTTTTGGCCAGTCGGTTTAGCCGAGTGACCACCAGACAGACGGGCAGGTAGACGCACCAAAGTTCTCGGCTTTAGGTAGGTTATCGT
Source organism: Haemaphysalis longicornis (assembly GCF_048455015.1). Classification (NCBI taxonomy): domain Eukaryota; kingdom Metazoa; phylum Arthropoda; class Arachnida; order Ixodida; family Ixodidae; genus Haemaphysalis; species Haemaphysalis longicornis. The sequence goes on from NW_027526407.1 coordinate 143,825,217, forward strand.
CTTCGAATAATCGGCAGCTAATATTCCCCGAGGAAGTCACGATGTTGTCGCCGCCGGCCGCGCTGCGCGCTCCGTGCGGCTACAATCTGCGGTTGTATCAGTGCGCCTGTCAGTATACCCCCCGCACGCTTTCGCGCGAGAAAACGCTTCATGTTATTCACGCTTCAGACTAACGGCAGCTGTCACGCTGTGTGGCGTAGTTGGTCGCAGTAAGGCCTCGGAACACTTCGCCCGGCAAGCCAGCTACGCGTCTCCGAGGCAGTGCGACAAATAGCCCTTTTAAAACAAATTTCTTATACCCGTCGCACACGGCAAATTTAATTTTATTCTCATAAAATGTCATTCGTTAGACTTAATGCCATTTTCTCGACGCGCTGCTACACGGCCAAAATTAATGTCATTTCCAAATGATGACAGTTGCCATGGGTAAGAAGTTGCGTAGAGAAAATATTTTTGTAAGCGTTTCAATATTTGCGAAAACTCAGCGAAAACAGCTTAAACACATTTACCGCACTTTTGAACGCACTTTCGCCACAGTTGCAGCAACTTATTGAACACGATTAAACACCATCAGCCAGAGCCAAGTCAAGCTTGGTAGCGAGGATAGCCTGGTAGCGAGACTAGCAGTTTTCTTTTCTACAACTCTAGTCGCCTTGTTTCTAATGAATAATGACATGACTAAAAAATGATACGCATGTAAAAATATCAAATTGCTACAGACGCTTTAGTAACCTGTTTTGAATGGGAATTCCCACCGAGTCTCTGGTGTCGAGATAATACATTTGCTTGCAGAACGCAGTCGAATAGGTTTCGCAAACTCATTCGCTCCCTAATGTAATTTTTATCGAATGTCATTACATTTTCTCGTGTGGCAGCAAACAAATCTCATTTTGAACGAATGGCATTAGATATGAATTACTCTAAATTTGGCGTGTGGTATTATTTAGCTGGGCGAAGGCACAATTTGGCGGTCCCGTGTACAGAGAAAACTCCTCTCGCGCAAGGCTATGCGTATGCGCGAAAACAAGCAAGTTGGAGAGGATTTAGAAGAAAAAGAGGCAAGCTGGGTTTATCGCCTGCGCCTTGTTCACAGAAATGAGGATAGCCGGTTTATTTCCAGCGGAGAAGGGTTGTGCCGCGCTCGCAGAAACAGGCTAGCAGACGACGGCTGTACTGGAGGGGTGTGTATGAACACGCGAACAATGTTCGCTCACTTCGCTGCTTAGTCAAACCTTTCTGCTAGTAATCATTCATGAAGTGTATGCCTAATCGTTAGAAAAGACAACAAAAAAGGGTACGAAAGATATATACACACAATGGAAACACCGCAAACACGCAAGGTGTAATGAAAAAGAGTTTAACCCGCCGCGGTGGCTCAGTGGCTAAGGCGTTGCGCTGCTGAGCACGAGGTCGCGGGTTCGATTCCCGGCCGCGGCGGCCGCTTTTCTGATGGAGGCGAAAAGCAAAAACGCCCGTGTGTTCGAGATTTCGGCGCACGTTAAAGATCCCCAGGTGGTCAAAATTAATCCGGAGCCCTCCACTACGGCGCGCCTCATCGCCTGCGTTGCGTCGGCGCGTTAAACCCTACAATCAATCAATCAAAGAGTTTAGGAACCACAATGAGCAACGCACATCGATGCGTCAATGCCCGCTGCACCTCAATTGCAATACTATTGTTTCGTAATATTATTGTGTTAGCTATAGCGAGGATAACATACTATTCGTACCGCAGTGTCTGCTACATGTTTGTTGTAGTATTACTGTGTTTCGTGTATGTATGATAGAGAGTGAAAACGCTGTATAGCACATGAATATATTGTCAATCGCTGAAACAGTTGCCTAGACAAGGGGCAAGGACCTCTCCAAAGATGCTGTACTGCAGCTTTTTTTTCTTGCCCTAGTACTCTTCTAAGAACAGAAGGCTGAATAACAGTTGATTGATTGATTGGTTGGTTGGTTGATTGATTGATTGATTGATTGATTGATTGATTGATTGATTGATTGATTGATTGATTGATTGATTGATTGATTGATTGATTGATTGATTGATTGATTGATTGATTGATTGATTGATTGATTGATTGATTGATTGATTGATTGATTGATTGATTGATTGATTGATTGATTGATTGATTGATTGATTGATTGATTGATTGATTGATTGATTGATTGATTGATTGATTGATTGATTGATTGATTGATTGATTGATTGATTGAATGGCTGACTGACTGATTGATTGGTTAAAACGGCGGTATAGCACTGTTACAGCCGTGTTGGTTAGCCATCCGTATGGAGTGCATGGGCGCATTTTTGTAATCTTTAGGCCACGGGTTAACACCACCGGTGCTGCACCTTCCATTTTGTCAGGGCTCCAGGTGCGAAGCTTCCCAGCAGCGTACGCATTTCATTTAGAGGTTATCTTTGATAAGCCAGCACCAGCGTTTCTCTCCACGGTGCGCGGCAGCCCCTTTTTGTGCAGTTATCTGTCTATCTCCAATGCATTTTTTGTAACCAAGATACAATGATTTTAACTAACTTGAACCGGTGGAAGGTGTTTTTTTTCTGCTAATTAAGAAATTGCCGTTCATGTCCATGATGCACCAATATTTTGCCTGAATTGTGCCCCTCGTTTGCCTTCCCTGTTACAATTCCGGCTTGTGTGAACTTGTCCCATAATGCGCTGTATTTGACGATAGTTCTTCTGTCCCTTGGCCCTTTTGTAACGATACGGCCTCTACTAGCTTCAAGCGGCTTCCAAAAAGCAGAGCGGAAAAAAAATCGTCTGCAAAAAAACCTCCAAAGATCGATCACCAAGTGCTTGGCAAAGAAAATATCTGCGGCGTGCAGCGAAGTACTGCCAAATAACGTTTGGTTATTCGTTTTTCTTTTACTTCCGAGGAGCGGTAGTTGTTATGACAATACCTTTTTCTCCTTCCCTCGTAAGCGCGAGACCAGCAACAGCCCTCGGATGAAGGACCACGTTGGAATTACGGCTCCAAGTTCACACTCTCTGCGCCTCCTCTTTGAATAGGAGGACGTCGTCGGCTTCGTAGAAGTGACGTCGCGGCTGATGGCGCCACGATGCAGCATTCCACGGGAGGAAAGGAAAAGAAGCGGCGAGGAGGGAACGCGCAGGCAGCAAAACCAAAGAAAGAAAAAAAAGAAAAGACAAGGCGGCGGCGAAGGAAATGGAATTGCGTAAGGAAAGGAAAAAGAAAATGGAGAGAGGGGAAAGGCAGGAAGGAAAGAAGAAAGAAAAGGAGTCTAACTAAGACGTGCATCTACAAGCGACTAGCACTACTAGGCAATGCATAATGAATAGGGAAGCGGCCATACAAAGCACAAAATGATGTCGTCGTAGTCGTCGATGTTACTGTCGTGGGCAGGGTTCTTTTTTCCCGCCGTTGCAATTAGGAGGTTCTTTCATCTCAAAGGCGAGCGTAGAATTAGGCGCGCCGAAATAGCGCGTAGCTTCGAGAGGGACAGTCGGGAAGGCCGAACGTTCCGGAGGCCCGTAGAATACGAAGTGTATATAGTGCACTTAGGGCTCATTGTCGTAGCAAGGGCGCCGGGTGATTTGCATAAGAAATTAACTCGTTAGGACATCCTTCATCACGTCGAAATGACCTTCATCTTTATTAGTGAAAACATGCTAAGCGTGATTATTGCGTACTTCGATAGATAGGGTGGGGGAGAGCTTGGCAAGAGCTGCTGATACCCGCTTTGATTCGTCGGTGTGCTGTTAATTTGATAGTATTCTCTTAGGAGCTCGTTCTTTGTAAAGCTACGGATATGCAAATAGAGTTATAATTAGGCGAAGTTGAAACTAAGCAAACGTGACTAACAAAGCAAACGTCTGTTGTCAGAGGAGCCGTTTCGTGTCGTTAATATTCAATAGGGGAATTATTCGGCAAGCCTCTCACGTTTACGACATTAGACGTAATGAACATAACTTTTTGTTCGGTTTCAGACGAAGTTGGAGATATGCGTGAAAATAACGGAACAGCACGCGGTATCGGTCTGCCTCCGTGACCAACAACGCATATGATTGAACCGTCCTTTTCCGCTCCTCTTCGGTTACAGGGTTTACGTCTTCAACAAGACGTTTTTCGGCAACTACCCCTGATAATGTCTCCCGGGCGTTGAAGAACCGCTGAACTTACGTCATCATCATCATCATCATCATCATCATCATCATCATCATCATCATCATCATCGTCGTCGTCATCATAATCAGCCTATCTAGATCAACTGCATGAAGGAGGCCTCTCCCACTGAACTCGACCCGCTCCTGTCCTGCGATGCCTGAGTTTATTCTCCGTCCCCGGCGTCGTTGATAACTATGATTAACAAAACATGTTTTGCACCGCAGCAGTCGTGTGTGAAAGAACTTCCGATGAGCGCCGAGCCACCTTTCTCTATACTGATTGACTTAGATATGTAATACGGTAGACTCCCGTTAAAACGAACTCGGTTAGGACGAACACTATGGCTAAGACGAACAACTTTTTCGCTGTCTTGTAACGTCCACAATGCAAACGACCTCCGCTTAAGACGAATTTCGGGTAATACGAACACATTTTACGCTCCCTTCGGGTCAGTCTTAACGGGAGTGTGCTGTAGTTGCCGCTGAGACTTGATTTCAGGCAAACAACAGACCCTGAGGACACCTAAGCAGTTCCTACTAGCACTTCTTTCGTAAACTGACTTGCATACCACCGGGAGGGTGTCCATAACGAGCCGCTATAAAGCATACCGTGTTGTTTTTTTACTTCCAAACCTGAAAGCTAAACGACACCGACATACGTTAAATAGTAAAATTAACTATTACCCGCAGATCGAAGGCGGCCCAAAATACCAGTTTGACAAATCCACTTTTATTTTTTTTAAATATGCCTTTTGGTGTACTTTTATAAACAGAAGACGCCGTAAAGACGAATGCATGAAGTTTTAAGATCGCGAAACGTGCAGCTGCCTGGACGAGAGCCGTCCGCGCTCAAACTTGAGTCATTGTCATTTCTGCTAGCTTGAAGGAAATTCGATCTGAGCAGCCGATTCGACGGCAATCTATACTCCGAGTCATTGTAACGTCCTGGCGATTACCGTGTTTGCACGATTCCAACGCGCTTCTTTTTAAAAAAGAAAATAGGCGTTCAAAAATAACTGCGCGTTACAAGCGCACTCAAAACTCTAAGAACTTGAAAACCAAAATCGCTACTTCTAAACCGAAACGAAGCGATTTAATGAATGATGGAAGCATCGTTTAAACGCAGTTGAATCACTCTGGCAATGCGAAGGCAAGATAACCGTTGGTCATTAAGGGTAACAGAGTGGATACCTAAGAAGGCAAGTGTGGCAGGGGGCGGCAAAAAGTTAGATGGGCAGATGAGATCAAGAAGTTTGCGGGGATAAAGTGGTTGCTCTTAGCACAGGACGGGGATTATTGGAGATCCATGGGAGAGGCCTTTGCCCTGCAGAGGGCGTAGATGGGCTGATCATGCTTCTGCTGATGGCGCTTATGATGATGAATCACTCTGACGGAAACTGAAGAGAAACGGGTAGCGTACTGTGCATAAGGCGTCCCGGAGTCATGCGTTCGCGATTATAAAAAAACAGTGGCCACCCGCCCGATTTTTTACCAATATCACGGGAGCATCGACCGTTCCGTCGATCAGCGCCGTATGATGGGGTGATACGACAAACTCGGCGAGAGTAACCGCATGCGCATTAAGCGAGGACCGCTGCTGCCGCCGTCTGCTAGGCTGTTCCAATAGCAGACAGTCACCCCGTACTGCTGTTACCACTGGGTTTCACTTGCCCTTTCGCACCGTTAACGGCGGGTTGGAGGGCAGTGTGATAAGCGAATAAAAAAACGGGGGTGGCTGTCTTTTCTTAAAACAGCCTAGCAGAAGACGACAGCAGCGGCCTTTGCTTAATGCGCATACGGTTACTCTCGCCGAGTTGGTCGTATCGCTCCATCATACGGCGCTGATCGACGGAACGGTCGACGCTCCCATGATATTGGTAAAAAATTGGGCGGGTGGCCATGTTATTAAGAGCAAAGCTTCATAGAAAGGCTTTTGATTTCCATAGCGTGTGCAAATTATTATTCAATTACATGTTTTGTGTGATTTCGAGGCGTCTGTTAATGACATTATTTCGTGTCCGCTGTAGAATCAGCGCCAAGCTTTCTTAGTGGTGTTCGGGTGTTGAATTCAACTACGCGTTACAATCGGGGCGCGTTACAATCGTGCAAATACGGTATACACTGTTTAGCTGCGGCGCAAATCGTTCGAAACAGTTCCCACAGCAGCCGTTTTTAGGATTGGACGATTGAGTCTCAGCACAAAACCGCAAGTGATACACAAGCGTGTGCGACCGTTTAGCGCAAGTTCAAGATCTATGGAGAGGTGGTCTAACTACATTCGTCAAGGGCCGTGCCCTGCAGTGCGTTCCATTGGAGATGTGCTTCTTCAGCCCGGTTGTTGGACAACCATGACGACCACGCAGAAGCCTCACCCTTTCGAAATACGGCCTCATCTGGATAACACTCGTGCACGTTTTAACGCACCCTTCAAGTAAAAAGTAATAAAAGCGAGTAAGACCAGGTTAAAATTGTAGCAGCTTCAACTAGTGGTGCAAGGCTGGAGAAACAGCAAAGCTGGTGGCCCCTCGCTCTTCATCGGAGACACGCTTGTTGCATCATCATCAGCAGCAGCAGCCCGCTAGGTCCACGGCAGGACATCTCACTAGTTACTTTCCTGCAATTTGTGATGCCGTAACGCCAAACAACACACGCGATTTGGTGGTGCTGACGAAAACGAAGCAAATACAACAAAAGTTTGCGGTACTCCGCTTCAAATTAACGGCGAACGAAATTCCAAGAAATACTAGGCCACACTTCGGGAACGAACGTGAAGTAAACGTGCTCTTTTTATGAGCTCAAGGGCGGCAAAAGGTCACCGCTTCTTTTCATTTCTCATCGACGAAAGGCGGAGATGATAAAAACGGAACACGCACTTTCAACGCTCACGCTGTCGCTTCCTCCAGTATTTACTAGTATATTTGTGGAAGTAAATCCTTCAGCAAATGAGAACTTTGTTTCGCCCCAATCTCAGGAGTACAAATGGTCCGACGATCGAACCTGCGACGTCATCGGCAGGAGATCCCACCACGGCCGTCCTTTCTGGGAGTCGGTACGCATTGGAAGCAGCAGAATCGAATTCGCCCGCAGCTTTTTGGCGGAGAACAAATACATCCAACCAAAAAAGTACCAACAAAAGACGAGGCACAAATGAACACACCAGCACCGACAGTATTTCAAATTGCCCCCAAAACTCCGCTTCCAGGGCTCGTTAGGGGAAGCGCTTTTCAACGCCGCCAAAGCCGAACTTAAAAATGGCAGTTACGTGACGGTAAAAACAAGATCGATTTACTGCGCTAGAACCCACCGCCGCCGCGATCTGGTTCGGCTTCGCCGCGGTGCTTTGGACACCACTGATGTCTAGCGATCATCGATCTGAGTTGGGGCTCTCCATTAAAGCGTGGCTTAGGCCCCACAAAAGTTGGAAGCTCGCCGCCGAAGCGTAAAGACTGGGACGAACGTAGGCGGGAAATAAGGGCACACTGAGATAACTGCAACTAAGAACACAAAGAAACCAGTTTTTCGTCCCCGCTATTGAAGTCAGTACCATCGGTTTCGATCGATAACACAACCAAAGGAGGGCCCGCAATGGCAATTCTTATCAGAACAAACAAATTTCAACACATTTCAATCTGTCTGGTCGTTAAAAAGTTGCAGTAACGCGGCATCATGGGGTAGCTTTAGCAGCCTACCTGTTATTACGTCTATTATAGATCACCTCGTATTGGGTACTACAACTCATACCGCAAGTTGACGAACGGTTCACTTGTCAAATCACAATGCGGTTCCGTTCGACTCACAATAAATCAGAGAAAATGTGGTACCCTTCAGCTAAAGTAGGCCGACGCCGTCTGTATAGTCATTGCCTAACGCGTGAGCGAAAAATGGCCGAACAGCCACTCTCCTGCTGCTCTCTCCTACCCTTTCCCACTCCGTAGCCTTCCTGCGTGCTTTCATGTCTAGTGTGCCTCGATGCCAGCGCCACCGTACAGGGTGGAGACGTCCCGCGCCGCCGCAATTGGGTCAACGTGCTAAACGCGTTGTTCTTTTCACTTCCCAGGAGACCCAGCAATGCGAAACCGATAAGATGCTTCAATCTTCGCCAGTAAACCGCGTGGCGGCGATAATTTTAACGCGGTTTTGATACAATGACTTGCTTCGGCGGCGAGCGCATGACCCAAAATGGCGGCGCCAGCGTATACGTGTCTTGACCAAGCAGGTTAAAAAAACTCAACCCTGTACGGCACACGCGTGAATCAAGGAATTCTATTCATTTCCGCCAGCCAGCGCCGCTTCTCGGAAACTATGCAAAATTGTTCATAGTTTGTCTAGCGTTCTCCAGGCGGCGCTCCTACGAGCAAGCGAAAGCTACTACAAGCCATTAGCACAGGGATAGAAAAGAAGGCGATACCGGACACGTGGCATACCAGCAGGATGAGCTTAATCTATAAGGGCAAAGGAGACAAGACTAAACCGAGCTCGTACAGACCAGTCACCGTCACGTCCGTGCTATACAGGTTAGGAATGCAGGCAGTGAAATTTGAACTGGAACAGTGGGTAGAAGAAAATAGAGTGCTAAGGGAACTTCAAAATAGGTTTGGAAAGGACAGAAGACTAGATGACAGCCTATTTGTAGTAAGCCAATGCATAGAGGTAGCGCAGATGCAAAATCGACCTTTCTGGTTAGCCTTTCTAGACATCAAAGCGGCGTATCCCAACGTAGACAGGGAGCAGATCTATGGAAGATCCTGGAGAACGAGGGAGTGAGGGAAGAATTTATTAACTTACTCAGGTAACTATACCGGGAGAACCAGATGCAAAAAGTGCGGGAGGGGGTAGCGTACAATAGGCCGGTATACACTTACAAGGGTTTGAAACAGGGATGTCTTCTTTCTCCACTGCTGTTCATGATCGACATACCGGTTTTAGAAAGGAAGCCAGAGGGCCGTAGGCTGGGATTCGATTTATCATACATTAAAAACGGACAGGTGGTGGAACAGTGAATTCCAGGATTGATGTATGCAGACGACATATTGTTGATGGCAGATGATCGGATAGGTATGCAGGGCCTGATGGATATATGCGGAGAGAAAGCGACGCACCTTGAGCTATCCCTTAGCAGAGAAAAATCACGTATCATGGTATCAGTTAAACATGTAGAAATACCACGGGTAAACGACTATAAATATTTAGGAGTATGGCTTAACGACGGCGCAGATTACACGTATGTGCATGAGGCCCACCTTAAAGCAAAAGGAAGACAGAACGCGGCTATAATGAAACATAGAGCACTATGGGGCTACACCAAATACGAGGTGGTAAGGGGAGTCTGGAAGGGGGTCATGGTACCAGGATTGACTTTCGGAAATTCGGTTATATGCATGAGGTCAGAGACCCAAGCGGACCTGGATGTAAATCCGAGGGCGGTAGGCAGGCTGGCCCTAGGGGCCCATAGCAAGACTGCGAATGAAGCGGTACAGGGGGATATGGGCTGGTCTTCCTTTGAGGCAAGGGAGGCGCAGAGCAAGATAAAATTTGAGAGACTACGTGACATGGCGGAGCAAAAATTGGCAGCGAGAGTGTTTAGGTACGTGTATATGAAGATCATGGACACGAAGTGGAGACGGACGACCAGACAGCTGACCAAGCGGTACGGAAACTCGGTAGGGGAAGGTGGGGTATACACAACATTTAAAAAACAGGTAAAAGCCGCAGAGACTACGAATTGGGCACAGAGAACGGAAGTGAACAAAAAAAAAAAACCGGGAGACTTATAGAACAGAAAAACTAGAAATCAGGAAGAAAGGTTTCTATGGCAATACCCGAGGCAGTGCACTGCTTTTCGAAGCATGGGCGGGGTGTCTGAGAACACGGACATACAAGGCTAACTACAGGAAACAGGACGAAACTTGTGTATGTTGCTGCAGGGATCGGGAAACCGTGGAGCATATTGTCATAGACTGCACAGATATAAGGCCGCCGCGAGACGATGGGAAAGTGACGTTGACGGAGGCTTTGGGATTTGGTGTGAGGGGTAGCCTCAACTTCAGGCCCTAGAGGTGACGAAGAGACGGCTGGAGTGGTGGTAGGGAAGGGAAGTGAAGTGAAGGGTGGTAAGGAAGGGAAGGGAAGTAGGGAAGGGAGGGCGACGTAGGAAGAGTAATATGCCGAATCAAAATTTAGAATACAAGGGGGGAATGGTAAACAGGTGTGAAAGGGCAGGAAGGGGGGGGGGGGGCGAGCGATGGGAGTTTAATACCGGACAGGAGTAGTGAAGGGCAGGAAAAATAAGTAGAATAACACACGCAAGTCGGCTGGTTGCAACCGACGTCCCAATACAAACGGATGGCCTCTAATCATCATCATCATTATTATTATCACCATCATCGTTTATCGCAATGTCTGTCTGTCTCGGTCTGCCGCTGATAACACGGCCTGCGCCACGGCGGACGCAAAAACACTTGTGGTGCAGAAGGCTGATGCTGGCTTTGCGCGCGTACCTACTTGGATCACGGGCCCCGAAATTTTTCTGAGTGGGGCATCCCCCATCTGTCCCCTCTGCGTTTCGGCCTTGTTTTGTCCACGCTGTTCGCACTCCGCATCGGTACACAGTTTTAAAATCGAGGACTGTACTGTACCAGCGCCTTCACAGCGTGGCTGGACCCTCAACTGCTTATAATTTTGTTTTCTATCTTCTCCTGAAATTTACAAGCACGTGATATTTTTTTGGAAAGTAATGGTAGAAGTGAGCGCTTAAACAGAAAATGTGCACGCCATTTTTTCTTCACTAAATCCTCCAGTGAGAAATATATCGATAAAACAATGGCTCTACCATCCGAAAATATCGTTTCTATGCTTGCTATTTGTCTACCAGACAGTTAATATTGTTACGTGGCGGCAGATGACATGGACCATGTAGCGATGAAGCGATGTATTTACATAATGGTTAAAGAACTATTTACATAATGCCAAAACGGAGCCCGGCCTGGCAGCGCGGCGCACACAGCTCTTCTTCGTCGTCACCATCCTTGGTGGTGGGCCATGGCGCCACGGGGATTGTCCGCCACGTCCCGTGACATCACCCCGCCGGACGAAGACGACCGTCCCGGTCGACGCCGACGCCCGTTGGCGAATGAATGCCGATGAGTGTGCGATGAGAAATGCAGACGAATCGCTTGCCGCCACGAATGACGATGATGGTGTTGATGGATGCCTGGCCCAGCAACAGCAATGGCTTCAGCCGCGACGAAGCGCCAAAGGTCCTAAGGCCACGTCGGACGGAAGACCGCGGGAATCCATCTTCGGCTTGTATGGGCACGGCTCATCTCGGCTTGTCGTCACTTGGGTCTTTCGGGCTGGGGGCACGACGCGGGGGACATCGTCGTGTGGTGGTCTCTGCTGGGCTGGGGCTGCCCGGCGCGGCTTCGATATCCCTGGCAGCAAATACCGATGTGATGCGATGCTGGGACCAGGATGTGGATGACGAACCCGCACGCTCCACCAAATGTTATGTGGCGGCAGATGACATGGACCATGTAGCGATTAAGCGATGTATTTACATAATGGTTAAAGAACTATTTACATAATGCCAAAACGGAGCCCGGCCTGGCAGCGCGGCGCACACAGCTCTTCTTCGTCGTCACCATCCTTGGTGGTGGGCCATGGCACCACGGGGATTGTCCGCCACGTCCCGTGACATCATGTTCTTACACTATTTCAGTTCTGCCTACGTCAATCATATTACGGAAAATGCAACAGGTTTGAAGCGAGCGACACGTTACACGAGACCCCAGTGCGCCCCAGAACTAGCGCCCCGTCACGGCTAAGATGTGAGCGAAACCGCTTTTGAAACCTAACATGCAAGCTGACAGACACACGTCGTAGAAGTGGGTGCAGCGTTCGCGACTCGCGAGCAGTGACGTAAGGCGGGAGGTCCTCCGGCGCGCGCCAAATAGCGGATGAGTGCCTGAACTAAGCGTCCCTACTGTTGGCATTGGAAAGCGGGCGACGCGTTAGGCAATGTTTATACAGGCGGCATTGAGCAGGCAAATTACACTCAAAGCTCGGGCAGTAGTTAAAGCACAAATACATTTTTACGACCTCGCCTCAAACAAGATCTCACCGCTGAGCTACGTGCACGCTAACCTCAGTGCTGCTGGTTGAATACCGTGGAGCTTACGCCAACCTCAACCCACACCTTACATTAAGGGCGCGCGATAGAGAAAGAGGCAAAGATAGAACCACTTTATTTTACAAGTGGGATTTAAGGGGGAGGGATGGCCGGCGACCGCAAGGTCCCGTGAGGTTAGAGTTTCCTGAACCGCCAGGTTCGAGCTCCCCAAGGCCTGTTCCCAGTGGTGGGGCGTAGTGTAGGAGGAAAATGGATCGTGTGGGCACTCACGGAGCGAATGAAAGTGGGTATCACGTTGGTGGCAACGAGGGCACTGTGGTGTTGGAAACTTGTGCGGGTGCGCGTGTGCGAGCGTGGTTCTATGGGGGAAACAGTGAGTTTGTAGGATGCGCCATATGTTGGAGGCAGCGTGCCTTAGCGACGGGTGCGGTGGGGGATAGTGTCTGCGGAGGAGACGGTAGTTCTGGGTGACTTCTCGATATGTTAGAAGTGCATACCAAGAAGCCGTCGGGACACCGTTGTTAGGCGGAAAAGAGGGGTCTGCTCGGGCGGTCAGTGCTCGAGCTTGATGGTGGGCCGCCTCATTATCGCCTATGCCGGTGTGGGGCAGGGTCCACAGCAGCGACACGGGTGGGTGGGGGGCTTCTTCCGCAAGATTTGCAGTGCCACTTTAGAGATGGTGCCCTTGGCAAAGTTGCGAAGTGCTTGTTGGGAATTGGTGAGAATTTTTATGGGGATGGGGGTTTGTGTGAGGGCAAGGGTCACTGCCGATTCCTCCGCTGTCACCAGGGAGTTAGTGACGATGGTTATTAAGCAATTGGTTGGTGCATCCGCGAGTGAGGTAAGCACTACTGCAGCAAAGGCTTCCTTGGAGTGGTACTGTGCTGCGTCCACGTACAGCGTGCGCTCCGAGAGTGGGTAGTTTGTGTTGTGGTGTTGAGTTCTAGCTTGTCGTCTGACCGAATGGAAGGTTGGGTACACGTTTCGAGGAATTGGCCTGATCGTGATAAGTTGACGTAGGTCGTTTAGGATGACCTGAGGTGGGTCGAGAGGTACTGGTGGGTTGAGGTCAAGCCGCTGGAGGATCATTCGTCCCGGGAGGAATTGTGACAGTCTGTTTATTTGAGCTGTTCTGTGGGCCTCGACAAGTTCGTCAACGGTGTTATGGACACCGAGGGCGAGTATTCTTGGTCTGGGCGTGAGGGGGGGTCGGGGGGGGGGGGGGGGGCGGCCAGTAGCAGCGCGGCTCTGTAGGGTTTGCGGAGTAGCGCATACAAGTCGTTTTTGTTCGCATTCGGTAGATTCGCGTATGGTAGATGGTAGCAGAAACGGGTTAATATGAAGCTTTGCACAAGTCTGAGGCGTTCCATTTCTGATATTCCGTGGTATCTGTTTGCTATTCGGTTTCTGTAGCATGTGATTTCGAAGGGCGCGTTGTGTGAGGGTTGTGCTTCTATTTGCCTGAATCGTAAGGCCTAAGATGCGTAAGTTACTTACATGCGGAATGGGGTGATTATTAATTGCTATATGGATGTTGTGTTTGGCGGAGGATTTTGTTCGCGGAGGGTGTAGGATTGAGAGTTCGGATTTGTGCACCGAGCATGTGAGACCAGCTTGCTGTGTTAAGTCGGGGGCGCAGATAAGTGCCCTGTAGAATGCCTGGCGACATTAGATTCCTGCTGGGGCCCACAACATGCAATGAGAAAAATAAGCACGCAACAACAATGAAAGCAAAAAATAATGACAGTTTAGCATGCTGACCGACACACTGCGTGCTCTCCACGTAGGGAGAGATAGAGAGACAAAAAACTTCATTTCAGGCGAGGCTCAGTCCTAGCGAGTGTCCATTAAGAGGGTAAGGCGCGCCAAGTAATCTTGAACCCTAGTGGTAGTGAAGAGCTGTAGCGCGGGTGAGGAGTTCTTTGTCACCTCCGGGCAGGTGTAGTTGGAGGGTTGGATAAACGGAGCGGGAGTAAAAAGGGACATTCCCAAACAGCGTGTGGCCTGGTATGTCGAGCGCCACATGCTGGGCAGTGTGGGCTTGGAGATAATATGGGACAGCAAGAGAAGACGCTATTGTTAATTAACTCCTTTTTCTTACCACGTGCGGAGTACCCAATGGCGTGGGTCGCGTTTGTCTGTCAAACACTATAAAGCCACACCTTTCTCAAGGGGCTGCAGTGCTAGTACAGACACACAATGTGTTAATAAATAAAAATTTCCAAAGACAAAGATCTGGATCCAAGCAAGGCGTCGCACGTGCCCAGCTACAATTCTGCAAACCGGTTGTGCAGAATGGTGGCTGTTTCTAAAATCACAGCGACACGGTGACGGCGCACATTATACAAGCTAACAAAGGCAACAGATCATCTAGTGCATCACTCAGCAGAAGCGAAAGACCCAGACGTCAACGCGCGCGTGGGTTTCGAAATAAATTGCGGCTAACGTCCGACATCGTATGCTTTTCTTCCCGTAGTTTGTTAGTCGTTGCTGCAGCAGTTAATAAGCACATCAATGGGTGTAGTTTCAGTCTGCCCTCAACTCCTTGTGTTCCTTCGACTCGACTGAGTGCAGGATGTCACAATGCTTTTACATGCAAAAATCTATTTCAAGGATCTCCTAGACTGGAGGATCGAGGGGAAGAGGGATAGTACCGTGATTTTGCGGACTTACTAGGGTAAGTCCGCAAAATCACGGAGACGACTCGTCTCACGTTCAAAATAAAGCACTCATTGCGCCGCGCGAAAAAACAACCGGCTGCGGCCATAACGCGCAGGGGCAAGTCCCGCTGTCATTGTTAGGTTGTGCCTGAGTATAAAGCAACTGTAGTAAGCCTTCGCGGTGGACTCGAAACAAAACGAGCGTTCCACTGTGACCCTCTCCCAACCTTACAACTACGTCGTCAACAAAAAGGGGATTATTTTATGGCTTAAAGTGCCGCAGTTGCTGATGCGCTGACAGTCGCCTGGGGCATTTGCCGCGCCGCGGAGGTTGCTTTCTCAGCAGAGGTCGGCCGAGTTTCGTCACAGTCCTTTAATAAGAAGCGCCAAAGGACTCAGCTTTAATTCAATGCCGATGAGAGTAAACTGATCTGGCTTACTGCGATGATAAGACGCTATTGCTGATCGTGCGGTTGACGTCTTCACAGCGCACATTCAAGGTGCAGCAGCAGGATTAGCAACGGTGGCGGCATCGTATTATGTACATCGGATACATCATACACAGAATCGAGACAGACATTTATATCGCTGCGATAGAGTCTGCGCGAACGCAGTTTCTGTCGCGTCGAAGCTGTGTTGGCTGCGTTAGGAAGTTGCAGCGAAGTCGCCGCCACAGCACGGGTGGACCCACAAGTGGTTGCGCCTTCGAGTGGAGCATGCAAACCCGCTATCCGCACAGCGATTGGGAGCGAGGTATTGTGGTATACATGTTTCCTCGGAAATTGCTCCTGATAAGCGTCCGAGGGACCTTTCCTACAAGTGGTTCGCTCGTATCAGTCGCCGCAGATGGTAGATGCGCCAGGCGCGCACGGTTTCAGGCATTCGGCGGTCGCTGCTAAGGCGCTCAGTGACCTGTCACCCAATTAACGGAATTGAGAAGCGCACTAAAGGGGCCCTGCAACACTTCTCTCATTTTTGTTCTAAATACTAAATGCTTTCAAAACGTACTCAACCAACACATCTAGTGCTTAGATTAAGGGGTCGCTAAGTGCCTGAACCAAAACTTACTGCTTTATGTCGGTCAGATAACTTGATTGATTGAGTTCAACGCGCCGACGCGACGCCGACGATGAGGCGCACAGCAGTGGAGGGCTCGTGATTAATTCTAACCACCTGGGGATCTTTAACGTACATACGGGCGTTGTTGATTTCGCCTCCATCAGAAAAGCAGCCGCCGCGGCCAGGAATCGAACCCGCCACCCGTCCCCGCGACTTCGTGCTCAGCAGCACAACGCCTTAGCCACCGAGCCACCACTCCGGCGGGTCGATCAGATAACTTAAAAACTAGCTTAAAAGATGTTTCTCTCTTTCTGAGACTTGGCGCCCTTCCATCGCTGACATTACGTCATTACAGCGGTGTCGTGGCTATTGGTCATCTTTCTTTCAGTTGCCGCGGCGGCCGCTTTTCTGATGGAGGCGAAAAGCAAAAACGCCCGTGTGTACGAGATTTCGGCGCACGTTAAAGATCCCCAGGCGGTCAAAATTAATCCGGAGCCCACCACTACGGCGCGCCTCATCGCCTGCGTTGCGTCGGCGCGTTAAACTCCCACAATCAATCAATCAATCAATTCTTTCAGTTGCAGCAATGGACGCATTCGATAGCCACTTTAATTAAAAAAGAGAGCCGAACAAGCAAACCAGAAACGGCAGGCATCTCTGCTGCGACGAGCAAATCCCGCAGTGCCGCTCCGTGCTGGGGAGAACTACAGCTTTGCTGTGCTTCCAGATACAGGGAAAGAGTGAAAGCGTTAATAGGAAGTGTCGCAGAGGTCCTTCAACAGAGAGCTATTTGCGAAGGAAGTCAGCTAAGACGCAAAGCGCGGTGTGCATGCTAAGGTAACGCCCCTGCACCTGCAGTCATTCTGGAAAGAGCCACCAATTGTGCCCATCTTGCCGCGCGAAGCGGCGGGCGATACGAAAGTGGGATTTCAGCGCGCGAATTTCGAAGCATTGCGACGAGTAAACTTCCCGCCGCGACGCATTATTTTCCACTGTTGCGGAGGCTTGGATACGCTCGATGTAGAGTTATTGTATAAGCGCCGCAGAGCCGCGCGTCTGATTTCCACGAGTTCCACTATGCCGGTTCCACCATTACCGGACAGCCCGTTTGCAGTGCTGCGCGCCGAACTCATTTTTCCGGCTGTGTGCAGGTCATCGGCTACGGCTGCCTCGGATATGGTGGCTAGAAGGAGGCACCGTACCTCGGGTTGCGGCCGACGCAGCCGGCAGCACACGCATGCGCTGACGTCGCGCCACCGCTGCTATTGGTGCGGCGGCTCCTACGTGCGTGATGGGTGGCTTTCCCGCACGACTTTGCAACTCAAGATGGCGGAAGGACGCGCAACCTTGCTTCCACGGGGAGCTATATGCAGGAACTCTAGCTCCGTGCAAACGGCTGCGCGTCGCAGAGCCGCTGCGCTTCTGTTGCGGCCATGCAAACAAGCACGTGGGAGACCGGTGTTATTTCCCGAGAATTCACGGTTCTAGCTCAAGGCGTAAGGAAGGCAAGGAATGAGTGTACCACGCTAATTGGTCGGTGAGCCAGACCACACGTCGGGAGTCTTGCTTGGGCAAGTAACTCAACTCACTGAGTTATAGCACTTGATGACGGCAAAAAAAAAAATATAGCCCTTTCACTACTGTAAACATGGTAGACCAGAAAGCGGTATTGGTACAGATGGGAGTTCCGCAATATTTACAGCTTCACTGCAGACTGAGTGGTCGGAAAAAGTAGATGACACTCGGCGCACTGTTAGAGCCATCTTAGCCGCTAATTCTCGTGCAATTGTTTTCGGTATAGTTTCAATAAAAGAATAGTTACACCCTTTTTCCGCCACCACTTTCCCTCCGTACACAGCCATGAAGTCACAGCACGCGGTTTCTCTGTACCATTCAGAACTTAACTTAGAATAATATAAGTATGACACGTACATTTTGACAATTAGATGAAACTCAACGTAACAACCAGTCGCAATAACGGCCAATTTCTTTAGGAATTTTTTCGAGATACCGGCATTAAATTGACAGCTACAAGGCATTTTTGACTAGCTCTGGCGACGAAAAACCTTATTATGCGCAGCTCTACCGACGGGCGCAGGTTTGGTCGGAGCTCAGCCGTGTACAGCGAAGCTGTACACGGCTGAGCTCCGACCAATTTGCGATGCAACAGTGAAGGTATATGCGACCGCAACTCACCTCGTGCAAAGGCGGCCTGGCGATCTCCTGATTCCTCCGCTCAGCCGTGTAACTGGACCGACGTCTGTGCTCGCCCGGTATCCTTCGCCTGGATAGAAGGTCTGACAAGTGGTCCAGCTGCGGGACAGAAACCAGAGGTCAGAAACCAACCAAGAGGTTCTTAGCCGTGAAATCACACTACACCCACTTTATAACTAAACTCTCAGGTCAGGCAACTGCTTCGTTGTAAGCGATATTTCGTTAAAAGCAGGTATGATCTGCTGTCTATACACTACAGTGGGAACGTCAAACCCTTAGAACACAGGGAGGTTTAGAGAAGACGGAATTTTGTTACAACAAGGATTTTTCATTGATAAACATTTTGGCATCGTTCAGACTCTGATAAAGTAAATGTACGCAGTAAACGGAACGATGTTCACGATGAGCGAACGTACAACAAACAGATGGTAGCTTGCAACACTTTTGGAACACAATTTCTCGACAGAGCCACCGCAACCAATGAGATTAAGTCCACAAATAAGAAAAGGCAGTTGATGGACGTCGTTGTGTAACTTACTGACGACCGCAATAGAGCGGGACACAAGACAGGAGCAGACTTACACGGTGGAAGGACCGCGCCTGTCCTTCTATCCAGTTCTGAGCTCGCGTCTGCAGGACGCGTGGTTTAAAAACTGAGCGATCTACAGACGGCTACAGTACATAAGGACCGGTGCAGATTTGCTAAGCACAAGGACTGCGCTATTCCTTGTGCCCGGCTCTCTCTATGGCCGTTTGTAGCCCGTCGAGTTCATACCTTTTGTTGGTTGGGGAAAGACAGCGCATACCCAGCTTTCTCGCTCAAAATTACAACCTCTCGGGAACCTAGCAAAACCGCTGTAGGACAATGATATTTGGCATAAAGCTAGAAGCCAACGTGAAGATTAAAACGCTAAAAGAACATTTCAGGTTTCTGAATATTTATTTGTGTAATTCGCTGTCAAATCTAACTCCCCATGCATTTCTATCGGATAGTTCCCATGGCTCAGGAACCCAGTCGCGCAACGTGCGCGACGTGAAACTGTGCACAAAGCAAGTATTCACCCCAAATATTAGCTGTGCAAAAGAACGTTTCATTTCGCTAAAAAAGTGCAGGGTAATCACTGTTGAAAGGACTGCCATGAGTGGGAAAGTTGCACATGTGCATTGTGAGAAACATGATGACAACCGGCAAGGCCGGTAAAGACGTGTTCCCTACGCGGGGTCGTCTCATCGTCACCTGGTTCGCGAATTCCCTGAGGATCTCGTCGGGATCGGGCACGATGTCCATCTGCGAGGAGACGGCCACGTTGAAGGCTCCCGCGTAAGACGTGATGGTGACGGCCAGCGGCACCTCGGGCGTCCAGCCCGCCCAGGCGACCGCGTGTTTGACGCGGCTCAGGCCCAGGACCACGGGCTCTTCGGGGCCCGGCACGTTGCACAGCACCGCCGACGGCTTCCGGTGCCACATGCCCATGAACCTGGCGGGCCGAGAGGAGAGAACCGGAACGTTCCGCAAGCGGCTCTTGCCACAAAATCGTTATTTTCGTCCGAAATGTTGCCACGGGATTCAGATGTGCTGGTTCCAGACGGAACCAGCACCCAAGCGAAAATGGCACGCCCAGAACGTCTGCATTGATTGATTGATTGTAGGGTTTAACGCGCCGACGCAACGCAGGTGATGAGGCGCGCCGTAGTGGAGGGCTCCGGATTAATTTTGACCACCTGAGGATCTTTAACGTGCGCCGAAATCTCGTACACAAAGGCGTTTTTGCTTTTCGCCACCACCAGAGAAGCTGCCGCCGCGGCCGGGAATTTAACTCGCGTCCTCGTGCTCAGCAGCACAACGCCTTAGCCACTGAGCCAGCGCGGCGGGCCAGAACCTTGAATTGTCCCTTCAGAGCCCGCAAGGTGATTTCGAAGTATCTTGCAATAGCGTGCAACTCTAGACGGGCAACATCACGTCGGCAAGGACGTCAGTGAACATACCGTGGGCCTTTTGTGTCACCAGTTGTGACTTGAATGCTCAGCAGTCCATCAGTAGTACCATGAACCTTACAGTAATAATTGAAAACTCGGGACTAAGGTAGTAACTTCTGTGGTTTCCTTTCAGCAATAACTTTGCCCCATTTACTCTGAGAACGTTGTCCATGGGAGGATATGTAAAAGCAGAACCGGTTGCGAAACAGGTTAAAAGTGCTCGGGTGTTTTTTCTTGTACCTAATCGTCCTTAGCCCAACATCTTCAATCAGAGTGGATGCAAGGCTGCACGAGAAGCAGGCTGTCGAAGATTAAACAAACGGCTGCGGCTCAGCTCAGCTAGCATCGGATATGCAAAGCGAGAGCTTGGGTTGGCCTGGTTAAGCGTTGGTTTCACTTGGTTAACCTTTGGTTTAAATGCAAATATTATACTTAGCTATACACTCATCGTTAAGTCAGGTACGACGGCTGCGCCTAGGTCGGTCGTTAGACATGACTGTAATTAGGCTTGAGTAGAGAGAGAGATAAAGACAGAGAAAACTTTTATTTGAGTCACGGTTACTGAGGGTTGGTGGTAGCTCAGCGAAGGCCAGCCGCGACTTCGGTAGCTCTGAATACCAGGACCTCCTGCATCTACTGGCTAAAGCAACGCAACACCTCTCTCCATAGCTGAGCTGCTGGAGAGTTGAGGGGGGAGGGGGTCGACACGCTCCAATGAAGCATATCCACAGGCAATATCCGTGGGGTGGTAAAACGCCGCCTTCGACCACGGCTCAAAGCCTCCCGCTTTCGATAACGGTCAGAGAAAACGTCCCGGCCTCGCTCTCATCCATGCTCAAGCTCACATTGACTAAACGAGCGCGGTGCTCCCCTTAGCCAGGCGCGGCGAGTCACGTGGTCAGGTGGCGACCCAGGTGCGGGAAGCGCATTCGCCAATCAGGCGGCGGCCGGTCACGTGATGCGTTACCAAGGGTACTGCACAGCTCCGGCCAAATGAAGGTCCAATTGCTGGCGATGCGAAACTGGGCTCCACTAGGTGTAAAAAAGCTTTGCTTTAAAAGAGAGACACCTGTTCGCGCTCATTCCCCGGTAGCGCGTTGGGCGCAGACATGCTTGCTTGAGGTTTTTACAGCTATTATCTGGACTCAATGCAGATAAGGCAGGCACATGGGAGTTGGAAGTGACAGTTCTTGGCAGCGGGCTGCGCTGGTGCACTATACCCGGTAACAATACTCGCTTAAGCATAAGTTTTATTTCTGCACAAGATACGTCATCCCCCCCCCCCTTAAACAGCAAGAACTCTTGCACATGGCTACTCAGATTAAAATCACGTCATTGGCCACATTCTATTGCGAGTTTTGGGCACTACACAGTACAAGATAAACTTACAGTCCCTCCATTCATTGATTAAACGTACTCTATTCATTGATTAAACAGAAATTTATTAAACAAGGATGTTAAACGTCCACCGAAATCTTGTCACGCGGGCGTTGTCGTTTTCCGCTTCCATCGAAAACCTGCCTCTGCGGCCGGGAATCGAACCTTCGTCTTTGTGCAAAGCAGCACAACGCCTTAGCCACTGAGCCACCGAAGCGGGCAATGTGCACCTCCGGAATTCACTCGTGATCTTCCGGTGACATCCGCAGTTGATTTGCAGAAATTAAAGGCCCGCATCCTGCGCAACGTCCGGTCAGTGGATGCCCCTCAGGGGGGAAAGGCTTAAATGTTCTTGACGTGTTTGGAACATCATGTAAACGAGCATTTTGTTTATGCCGCCTTAGGAAGAGAAGCAGTGACGTCCACAGCTAACTGTAATTCGCCACAATCAGCGCGTCATCCAGTAAATAGGTACTATTAAAGCAACAACGTTATTTATTGTTCTTTACGCACAAGCAATACTTCGACTGCTGCGGGTTAACTTGTGAATAAAAATGATGCAGGCATTCTGATTATGCCGCGCCAAGTAGCTTTACCACCTCATTCTTCTTAACAGGAGGCTATAAATGATATTAAAAAAAGCACTGCGGTGCACTTTCTGCTATAGCGAACTGCAAAGATTGAAATAAGTGGAGTCCGGCTCTCTACTCTGGTGCGATGTCCCCCCACCGAATAGTTTCCTTGTTCTAGTTTCGTGACTTTCACCGCAGTTAGACTGGAGGGAAAATGTGTTTCGCCGAGGCAGCGGTTCGGAAAAGAGATGCGGGATTCACCAGCAAGCTCTCACAGCATTAAAGGTTAGCCTGCAGAGCGAGACAAGCAGCAACACTTTTATACACCGCCGCATACAAAAGCTGACTCAATGGCGCGAGCGGAGACCTGGGGAAGTTGAGCCCCACTGCGCGTGCTGAAATCCCCTATCTCCTCCGTGCACTCCTCCGTGCACTCCCGTTGTCGCTGCACCCGATTCCGGCTGCAGGCGAGCGCTCGGTTCTCAAAGCTGCCGTCGAACTTTCCGTTTGGCGGTGATCACCTCAGTCCTGTGAACGCCAGAAAAACACGCACGATTGGCCAAGCGCACCTGCGGAGAGCGACGAGTTTCAACATGCGTTGTTTCCCTCTCCAAAACCGGTCCTGTTGCTTTCGTGCGCGTTCCTGACTTCTGCGGTACCGGTTTTCGGAGAGGGAAAACGCCTGCGAAAACGCGTCGCGCTCCGCACGTGCGTTTGGCCGTTGGGGAGCGCGGCATCTGCTGGTGCCTAGTGCCAATGGACGATCCTTTAACTACCTTAGTAACGCAGCCACATTAAAACCCTACAACGACCTTGAAGGTCCGGACAGATATAGGAAACGGTGCTTCGATCCCCTTCCCCTCCGCGACGTACCAGTGTGCGAGCCGACATGGCAGCAGAGTGAAGAGGATGTGCGCGGCGCCGTACAGGATGACAGGGTCCGGCGAGTTCTTCAGCTCGTCCATGGCTTGCCGCACCTCCCAGAGGCGCGGAATGGCGCCCTCGGTGTTGGTCGGCAGCCGCACGATGGCGCTGCTCAACTGCGTGCCCAGCTCGGGAACGGGCTCGCCCGTGGCCGGCTCGTACCGCAGGTCCACGGCCAGGCACACCTGGGGAGGCATCGATAAGTATTGGATTCATCCTGGATTTAATTCGGTGGCATTGCCATCATTATCACAACCTTTTAACAACAGCTGTTTGAGGTTTCAGTAACGCTGTGAAGGGTTACCAGAAAATATTACCACTGAGCGCGCGTCAACGTGCGCCTCCGGAGGAGCGCAGGATCTCTCGCGCGTCCTCCTCACCAGTTCACGTCCTTTCGCGCGTCAAGTGGGAAGCACTGACGCCGAGTTGGAGCCACAGACGCCGAGTCCGCAAAGCTGGTCGCCGTGGGTTCTAGCGCGAGTTAACGCGGTCCAGTTTGGGAGAGATGTGAAAGGTTGCAGACATTTTAAAACGATCCACGCCTGCGGTCGTAGAGCTCCGAACCAAGTTCGGAAATCCATGAGAGGTGGAACAGCCGGCTCTGCGACGAAGGGAGAAATGGGGCGGCAGCTCTGCTGTTTCTCCAGCCTTGCAACCACTAGTGCAGGCTGCGCCATTTTTTTTGTTGATATTCAAGGAAGGATGAATGCCTGTTGCAGTGTCGTCCGAACCTTTTCATACAATAAGTTCTTTCTAACGGCCTTGCTTTGGTTATCCGCCGAGATTTCTACCTGCCGGTATTTCTCTTACGCGACGATGTCCATTACGGTAAACTTGTTTTTGCTCTTTCACATCATGAGTTCTGCCCGACTCCTGTCTTTCTGCTGTTAGTTTAGGCTACATTGTCTTCTATGGCAGTTCGTTCTTTCGTGATTAATGTATGAGGCTAGCTTCTTCAGGCCCATGCACACTATTAACCTTTTGAACCTCACTTAAGTTTTGTTTTACTGTGTTTTGAATCACGCCATATTTCTTTACAGTCACACAAGTGAGATATAACTTAACAACGTGAGGGTTCGAGCTAGTTGGTACTCCACAGTGCAAATTTACAGCGCAACAAATTTAGACAAAAGACGAATGACACAAGGACAAGCGCTTGTGCTTGTGTCATTCGTCGTTTGTCTAAATTGGTTGCGCTTTAAAATTGCACAAGTGAGATGTCTCCACTACTAAAGGTTGTTTTCTGAATTGGCCATCTTATAAGAGTTCTCCACAGGATTATGGTGTTTTGGCTTAGCCTTAAGAGTTTTCCCAAGATAATAATGACCACGCGGCTTATATAACTATCCCACATTCTCGAACACAAGAAGAAAGTTTATAAAGATGGTATAAAAAACAGGTCTCGTTTTATCTGTACCGTTGGCCGTACGCCTGGCTTCCATTTCTTGACCCAGACGCTATACACACTTCCTCGCGAGACGACCCCGAATTTTGTAAATTTTCTCCTACATACGGGTCCTTTGTAAAACTCACTTTGCAGCTCACATATCTGAAAACACATTTACTTTCTGCGCAGACGGAAGGAGCACACACAAGACATCCTTGCGCGGCGGAAGCTCACTGCCAATTTCACCGAAGGCCGATTTCGTTGAGGAAATGATTTAAAGCTCAACAGAGATACGCCCGAGCACACAAATAAGCCAGTAGCGTGATATTTCTGCATTGTGGGTCTGCATCTTTATTTTTCTCTCCGGCTATCCCTTGTACTTCAGCAACTAGACTTCTCGTTGCTCTTTTTCCCTTTTTCGTAACCTGAAAATCTGTCTTAAGGTACTGAAAACTGAATAGATGCTGCATAAGGCGTAACAAAGGGCGGGAAAGAAATTCCGACAGGCAAAAGCGTTCTTTCGAGATATGCGCCACATCTTGAAACTTATTTGAAAGGCACAAAGTTCTTTAGAGAGTGGATCTTGGGAAAATAGTTCGCAGCGAATACGCTCTTGAGGCGGAGGATTGCATTGAATGAGCTTCTTCCTTACAAAGTTCCGCTCTCACTCAAAGAAGGAAAAAGTTAAGGCATGCAAAACGTGCTATCACAATAGAGGAGCGAATCAATACTAAAAAAACAAAAAACGAGAGCCGACTGTGGATAGCAACTATCCGCTGTGCTTTTTTTTGAAATGCCTGTTTCCAGAGAAGTCATTTTTTCACGCTCCACTCTAGAAATTGCTAATAGGCTGCGTAAACAAACTGTTCACAATCTCGCGGCCGAATTTTCTCCTGTCTACTATCCCAACTCGTATCTCGCGATAAGGTTATCCCACTGACAGAGCGCGGGACTTCAAATAGCGCCTGTCATGCTAAAACATGAAAAACGATGCATTGGATTAACAAGCTGACGAAATTGAATTGTTTTGTTTAAACTTGTACAGCCCGCATTTCGGTCTTAGTATAGAGTATCGACAAAGGTGCCGTTTTATCTCAAAGGAACTAGCTCAAAGGCTTTCATTTCTAAGTTTCTAAGGAAAGAGAGGGGGGGGGGGGGGGGGGCGGGGTAGAAGGCAGAAGATGGGATTGTTTGTGGGGATGACCACCAGCATGGAATAATTATTCACTTGCAAATTCGCATTCTTGGTCAGAATTACACGCGAACCTAAAAAAAAAAGGGAACGCACCTTACCCCCCCTCCCCCCACCCCGAACACACACAAAAAAGGAAAAAGTTCACAGTGAGGTAGACACGAACTAAACACTGATGTTAAGATTTCCAAAAGCCTGCAGGTGCTTTCAAACACCGCTACGCATGTGTCATTACTGTTTTAGGGGGTTAAGACGACATTTACTTGAAAGAGTTCTGTTCTGCAAATTACCTCCCACTGGCGCTCGCACAGGTGTATCAGCACAGAACACGTGCTCAGTGCCCTTCCGAACACTACCAAGGGGGCATAAAAGGTTATCGCCCCAGTCAAACATCGGACAGAAAGTGTTTGGTGAAGGCAACATCGAGGTGCAGGCGCTGTAGTACGTCGGTAGATCGGGTAGGACACTAGGTAGGGAAGGGGATTAGGGGTACGTTGGACTGGTTAGTATCGGTAGACCTTCGAAAGGGGAGCGCTTTTACACTACAGGGGACCAACGCAGAATAGAATAAGCGTACAGAATGAGCGAAGGGCGCCTCACTGATTCTGTACGTTTATTTCGTTCTGCGTTTTCCCCTTCGGTTTAAAAGCGCTTTCCCTTCGATGTTGTAGGGGAGACGTCTGTACTTCAACGCCACAATTCCTGCAGTTCGCTATTTTAACACGAAAGCGTTTTACGCCAGGGTACACAAATCTCACCTACGTCATATTCGTCCCGGAAATGACATCACCAGGAAAAGTTCCATTGAGGCGGCGTCAGGATTCGGCCCCACAACCGCTTTGACCGTGGCCAGAGATGGGAACTCTCTGCCAACCGGGCCATGAAATCATGCGAGCCCGCATGGCTCTACGAACATGCCTTATGCCCTTAACTCTAAGTTCACCATTAAGATGGTATTGACTTCTAGGAGAGGCGACACGAAGTAGTGCGTCATGACGTCATGGCGTCATGATCCGCGATAGCTGGCGCCATCCGTCCGCCGAACTCTGCGAACCGAGCTACGAACTCTGCCTCTCGCGTTCCACAAGCTGAGCTCGTCGAAACGCAAGAGCCTGGCCTGCACGCCACGGAGCAGGACCAATGTGTTCGCAAATTTGCAGAAGCAACCTGCCAGCAGGTCGTCGCTCGCCAAGCACACCCACAAGACTTCTGACGGCCAGCAAATCATCCTCCTTTCGCTGTAGCGGACCGCGACTTCAGTATACGGTTCGCTGACGACCCGTTCGCACGGTTTGCGAGCGCATGGGGTGTCAATCGGTTTTACGAAATGTTCTGGCACATGTAATCCAGTGTCTAATGTTCGCGCGAATAATGGTGCCATACAGACGAAATATAAATAGTGATGTGTAAGTTCGTATCGATGCACAATAAACATTCAACTGCTTCTGTGAAAGCCCATTTCACTTTCGTGTTTTCCCGATTGAAAGAAGGATAAACCTCGTTTTTTTAGGACAAGCGCTACAAGAATCCCATTCGCGTAACCGATTGTGAAAAAGGGGATGACAAATACGGCCAACTAGACTCCACATAAGAAGCAGTTATTAAGGTCTGTGTCACAACACACATTACGACGCTGTTTTTAGTTACCTGCGTTAGCCTAAAACGCTGCACCAAGGGAGACACAAAATACGTATCTGAGTGCTTTTCAAGTTAGAGGGCTGCGAGTTACCATTAAATGGTTACCCTCACCAGTCGCAAGTAATGTAGTTCAGTAATCGGAATTAAAATAAACCAAGTTCATTGTCTGTCTGTCTGTCTGTCTGTCTGTCTGTCTGTCTGTCTGTCTGTCTGTCTGTCTGTCTGTCTGTCTGTCTGTCTGTCTGTCTGTCTGTCTGTCTGTCTGTCTGTCTGTCTGTCTGTCTGTCTGTCTGTCTGTCTGTCTGTCTGTCTGTCTGTCTGTCTGTCTGTCTGTCTGTCTGTCTGTCTGTCTGTCTGTCTGTCTGTCTGTCTGTCTGTCTGTCTGTCTGTCTGTCTGTCTGTCTGTCTGTCTGTCTGTCTGTCTGTCTGTCTGTCTGTCTGTCTGTCTGTCTGTCTGTCTGTCTGTCTGTTTAGATAGGCTCCCGTATTACTTATCATTGTGTGGTACGGGTACTAGGCACACCCACTTTCAATAAGTTCCTGCACGCAAACATCTCGTTGGTTGTTTTTGTTGTTGTTGTTGTTGTTTTCGTTCTGTTAAGATGGGCAGACGTCGGCACCGAAGTCAACTCCGTGTATTCCATACCGTCGCAGCATATGAGAGGCGTTTTACGCAAATATAGCAGTGCCTAGACCCGGGCCCGAGGCTGCCAACTTTCAGCGAAAAAGGTTTCCCCTGCGCCAGCTTCCTGTTTGTTTATTGAGTAGTAAACTTTTGGCACCGAGCTCACACACAAAATTAGAACATCGTGCATAAAGAGCAGAAAACAGTTCGCACGCAAGCGTCACAAAAGGTAACCGAAGAAAGTGCTCCAGTGCAAATGAGTTTCAGTTCCTCTAAAAGATTCAACCAAAAAAGTTTTAGACGTGCAGCCCCACAATGCTGGGTACAAAGAGAACCGGAACGAACGGAACGCAGGCATAGAAATATTAAAAAAAATAACTGCTCGTAATTCCTTGAGGATCCAAAAAACTGGCTTAGAGCATAGAGGTAAAAATCTAACTACAGTACGCGAAAAGAACCTTCAGAGAGGCTCCTAGGGACTCACAATAGGATTTCGAAGAACGAACGCAATGGCCGTAGCGATACGGCATAAAATATTCCGCGCGGAAAGTTGCTCAAGGCGCAGTGACAATAACACCGGAAAAGAAATTTCGATCTACTTTTTTGCAGGCGAAGCACGTGTGGATTCTTTTGAAGTAGGAAGAGGAGCGTATCCTCCAAAGGAAAAAAGGAAGAAAAAAAATTAAAAGCAGGTCTTCCGTTTTGAACAGTAGAGATGTATTCGCCGTAGAGATGCGAAAATTGCTTTTACGGACGCAAAACGGAGCGGACCGGGTCTTACGAAAGTGCGGATAGTAAGTGGATTTGGGTGAAGCACGAGCGCGTCCCTTCAGTTACAGGTTTCAATGACACTTATGTTATCTTCGGGGGTGTAACCTGACTCTGGCGAAAAAAAGAAAGGCACAGTATTGTGACAGATGAAGTCGCAACTTGAGCGCACAAGCGCAATCATCGGACGACGTGGTGACAATATGGGCGCCGCGTGGTGACGCTTTGAGTATGTTACCTCGAAATTTCGGAACCGGTTCACATGGTACTAGTCCATTGCTTAAAGGAGCCATGAAGACAAAACACAAGTTTGTGTTATTCGAAAGATTTTGTGTTTTATAGTTCCCCCAGCGCATGTACGAATGGAAACGATGCTTTATTCAGAGAGAAATAAATTAATTTAAGCTAAAATTTTGATTTTCCCGCTAAATCGTGCGTTTTCGTGGTCTGCAATGACATCACAGGGCGTTGTTTACCGTTGGTGAACCTAGATGGCGCCGCCACACTGCGGCAAGCCGTTTTCTGCCCTTGGTTTCTTTGTGAACGTATTTGTACCTGGCTTGTTTTGTTCACGGAGACGATCGTTTCGTGAAACATGGTGCTCGCTCGACAAATACGGTCACGTAAGACATCGTCGCTTGCGTCAATCGGCCAGTGTTGTCTGAAACAACCCCAAAGCCCCGCAGTCCTGTGCGGCTAAACCAACCGTAGTGCGCGCAGTACCAACAGCAGTATGCATCGGTACTTCTATCTTTACGTGCGCTTTCATAACTTACACTGTTTGCCCCACCATTCTTACAGCTTTAAAAAGTATGTGCCCTAAATTTAAGCGCAAATATCTCGTTGGGCAAGCTTATAAGCTCTGCGTAATTTGCGTTTCCTTTTGCCGCCCTCCGCCAATCGAAGAGCTGTCTGGTATGACATCACAGGTTATGTTGCGGGAAATGAGCTAGTGGGTCGCATGGCCATTCCCTTTTTTCATAATTATGTAGCTTATCTGAGCGACGTTTACGTTAAAAGTGGTGTTAGTGTGATTCTAACAAGGCAATATTTTGAAGGAACCAAACTTGTGTTTTCTCTTCATGGCTCCTTTAAACTTATCCCCGAGCGAAAGGTGATGAGAAACCCAGCACAAAATTTATCGGCGATCTTAAAGGGGCCACGAGGACAAAATACAACGTTGTTTTATTCAAACGATTTCGTGTTCCATAGTGCTCCCAGCGCTTGTCCGGAAGCAAATGATGCTTTATTCATTGCGAAATTAATTTAAGCTAAAATTTTGATTTTCACGCCAAAACGTGTGTTTGAACGACGTTTGCAATGACATCATAAGAACCGGCCTTTCAGCTAAACTTGGTGTGGAGTGAGGACTTGTTTATTGTTAAGCAACCTAGATGGCGCCGCCACACCGCGGCAAGCCGTTTTCTGTCTGGTTTGTCTGCGACCGTGTTTGAACCTTGCTTGTTTTTGTTCATAGAGAAAATAATCCTTTCGTGAAACATTGCGCTCGCTCGAGGAATATGGTCGCGTAAGACACCGTCATTTGCGTCAATCGGCCAGTGTTGTTTGAGACAACCCCAAAGCCCCTCAGTGCTGCGCATCTTAACCAAGCATAGTGCGCGCAGTACCAACAGCAGTACGCATCGGTACTTGTATACTTACGTGTGCTTTTGTAACTTCCACTGTTTGTCTCAGTATTCCGACTGCCTAAAAAAGAATGTGCCCTAAATTTAGGCGCCAATAGCTCGTTCGGCAGGCTTATAAGCTCTGCCTGATTTGCGTTTGCTTTTTCCGGCCTCCGCCAATCGCAGAGCTGTCTGGTATGACACCATGTGTTCTGTTGCGGGAAATGAGCTGGTGGGTCGCATGACCATTCCCTTTTTTCGTAATTATATAGCTTATTTGAGCGAAGTTTACGTTAAAGGTGGTGTCATCATGATTCTAACGAGGTAATCTTTTGAATGAACCAAACTTCATTTTGTCTTCACAGCCCCTTTAAGTATTCTTACGTGCTTAGAAGGCGAAAGAAAGTCTGGTGATACTCATCAGACTTTTTTACTTCTACGCCGGCTTAATAACGCCAGGGACCCAGGCTCGATTTCGGCAATGGGAAGCGTTTCGTTCTTTCTGTGCACCGACGATCATTCACCATCATCATGAAACAAAGTTGGCTTTCCCGCAGGCCGTTTTCGCGTTGCAGAGGCCATCAGTGAGAGTACTAAAGCTTCGATTTAACGAACGGCCAGCCCCTGAA
This sequence comes from Haemaphysalis longicornis, assembly GCF_048455015.1. Taxonomy (NCBI): domain Eukaryota; kingdom Metazoa; phylum Arthropoda; class Arachnida; order Ixodida; family Ixodidae; genus Haemaphysalis; species Haemaphysalis longicornis. Next base: position 143,856,140 of record NW_027526407.1, read on the forward strand.
TAATGCTGCTTCCTCCAAACACTTCAATGCTCGTGACGTCACCGGCATCCCTCCCAGTGTTTCATCCTACCGTGTTCAGTGCTATACATCCCGTATACCGCCTTCTTCCAGCCGACAGACTTCTCTGAACTACTGCACACTCTTGAGTCCATTAAAAAGAGCTAAAGTGTCGATGTTGATATATACAAATTGGTCCCGGCGAACATGTCCTCTACCTCACCTGCCAATATCTTCTTCACATTTATAAGCGTGCTCTACAAACCGGGTGCTTTCCAGCCAACATGAACCGAGCGAAAGTGTCAATGATATTTTTAAGGGAGGAGACAAGAACGATGCCGCACAACTACAGGCCTATATCAGTCCATTTACTTTTTCGAAAGTGTCTGGAAAAAATTATTCTATCCGCCCTCATCCTTTTTAACTCACAAAATCTTGTCTGAATGCTAGCACGGCTTCCGGAGAGGCTGTTCCACTGAGTCCGTCCACTTAGCACAAAAGGAAATAGTAATAAAAATTGAAGCTAGAAGACCAACTCTGCGAATATTTGTTCACTACAGCAAAACTTTCTACCGAATTTGTGGGGTGCCGGTTTCACATATACAATCTGATATCAACGGACGTGAACAGTGCGTGTAGATAAACGGTTATCACTTGTCATTTCCACAAATTCGTTACGATGTACCACAAAGGAGCATTTTAGACCCCTTTTTATTTATTGCATACGTCAATGACCTGATTTGTATTGATAGCCCTGCGCAGTTTGTCTGGTATGCTGACGACACGAGCCAGTCTGTGTCCTCAGAAAACGCTACTGACTTGTTCTCCGCCGCAAACGCCATTCTAGAAAAACTGAGTTAGTGGTTCGAAGCAAACTTTAAAAATTGACACAAACATTCCAAAGCTATTTTATTCACCCAAAAATACACGTGAATTCCTCAGGCGAGAGTTATATCTAGGTAATTCTCAGACCAATCTAGTAAAACAATACAAAGTTTTATGGGCGGTGCTTTATGCACACATTCAACTGGAGACTAAACAATTATCTTCTGCTGTGGGTGTACTAGAATGTGTACTAGAGTGTACTAGAATCGGCGTTGGGACTTCTTCCCACTCAGTCTCAAACTTCAAATTCACCAGTATATATCTAGGCCACGTTTAAACTATTGCACGTTAGTTTGGGGCACTACAAATAAAAAGAATATTAACACCATATTGTTATTGGACAAGAAGGCCATTCGCTGCATCAACGACGTACACTACCTTCATACCACTCGAGAACTATTTGCGCAGCATAAATTAACCTACATTGATAATCTGTGTGATTACCGCCTGCTCTACCAAATGTCCTTTTATAAATTCTCTATCAGAAGTTCCTGAAATGATTATCTTGCCTAACAATGCAGACCCAGACTTCTTGACCCGCACACCTAATAAGTGGTTAGTACGATTTCCCCGAACCAATTACTTTTTCCAAGGATTCGGGCATAACGTCCTGTCCATGTTAAACAGAATAAGTGTTGAATTTTCAGGGCGGAGGTTTACGTGACATGCACTTCATGATGCTTATGCCAATAGGTCAATAATCTAAGCTGTGTTTTGTTTACATATTTTTTTGGTCTGTTGTGTTTGCATGCTTTTTATTAAGAAGTGTACAGTGCAGAAAAATTTCTGTCTGCCATTGCCTGCTCTCTTTTGTCCCCTCTGTAAAACCAAGGCTGGCCGTTACACAGATGTCTTTTGTAAAAATTTACTGTATTATGTGATTGTATGCATATTGTTGTGTTAAATTAACATGTCATGCAAGCGTGTCCTTAAAGCTGCAATTCGGGCCACCTGGCCTCAACAAAACAAGATGTATACAATCACATAGTAGAGTAAATTCCTGGTCAAATAGATTAAATACTGGTCAGCCTAAATTTAACTGAGGACGCCGACAAACACATCTTCGTCTTTCGTGTGCTTGGTCTTCCGTCTTTGTGTCCTCAATTAAAGTGAGGCTTACCAGTATTTGTTCAATTATGACCCAACTAGATCAGATTCTGCCTATTCTAAATTCCTGGCCACGTCAAGCTGCGTTGAGCAGCTTTTATGCCACCAAGGGTGGCCTTCAGGATTGCGATGTTGAAAATAAAATTGACTTTGACTTTGTCTTTGAATATCGATTACACTGATGGTATATACGTTCCCCAGGATGAATCTGTTATCAGAATACGGTGTGAAACAGCTCCGAGGCGAGACTTCTGGCCGCAAGGGGGCGTCACGACGCATCCTAAGTTTAAAACGAAAGCTTTCTTAGTGGGGCCGATGGCTTCTGTCAAAAGACTAATTCATTTCCTCGTAGACCAGTTGGTCGACCGCAAAGCTCTGCTAAGATCTCTGGACACACAGCGTACCTGTGCGCGTGAAACCGGGATTCCCTTGCGTCAAAACGGCGATTCCTTGAAAATCACGAAAAAGAATGGTTCTAGATACAACTATACATGCATAGATCATGATGAAGGAGTAGTACAACAGTACACCTGTATCTCATAAACCACGTAGTATTGGTGTACATTTAGGTCGTTCGTATATGCGGTTACTAAGTGCGTGAAAAATACGCGCATGGGTTGGTTCTTCGTTTCCGATTTGGGTCTTTGAAGGTTTGATGATAGATTGGCCGGACGCACTTTCACAGAAAGTTGCAAGCTTTTTTAGCGAAGGTTTCGACGCACTTTTACGCAGTTTTGATTTTGGATAGCTTTGGCGCTTCTCTAAACCATGTTTAGGAAGCGATGGTAAAGTTTTTTTAATGTTCAGGTTTTAAGCATAGAAATGTGCCCGTTCTGGTGTCTACACTGACGACCTGTGTCGTCTTCCCCCCTTTTAACGCAGGGATGCTGATAACTTTGATAATTACCAGGCAGGTCTTTTGTTTACATTTCCTGTAATTGACACTTTCCGCATTGAGCAGCGAAATGGACCCAGCCTACGAACCGTTGTTTGCAGCTGCCCGCGGCTCCAATACACCCCGTCGCATCGTTCTTTTGGATAGACTGCTTTGGAGGACGAAATGCATGCCGTGGAATGCCTTTTTCCTTATCGCAGTGCCAATACGTTTGGTTCCGACATGCGCACAATGCAACTTCCGGTCATTTCCACTCGGCGAAAACCTTACGCCGCACGAAGGCGCGCTTCTCTGGGCCTAAGATACATTGAACCACAGCACAATGGGTAGCCAATAATTGCTACGAGCGGCAGCTACACAAGCGCTCTACGAACGTCTCATCCGGACTGCGTCATCCGGTCGCATCGCCTAATTCTCCGTTTGAAGACGTGAGCATCGACCTTCTCTGTCCGTTACTGCAGTCTTCAAACGATAATCGATTGGTCGTCGTCACCATCGACCATCTTTACCGTCACGCGGAAGCCGGGGCTCTCCTTACTACCAGTGTGGCTCAAGTTACCCTATTCATGGTGAACTATTCTTCAGCATAATGCACCTCTGATTGCAGTCAGTTACCGCCATCGCCCAATCGTCGCAGACATCATTGAAGAGTTGCTCCCTTTATAAACATCCCGTTTTCTTCATTCTACGCCTTTCCATCCACCTACAAATGGCTTGACCGAACGTAATAGCGTAACGCTTACCAAAAATCTCGCCATGTACGTCGATTGCCACCAACAGAATGGGACGACCCGCTGACTTCTCCCACGAACGGTTCGCATAGGACCACAGTTTACGCCCGATTATTTTTGCTTAAGTTCTCACTTCTATCAACCTTTGCATTCCCTCTTGCCGTTTCTATTGTATAGTGAGCCCCCTGGTGCCAAGACGCCGCACCTTGATGAAGGCGCTCGCCAACTTGCATGAATTCTTAGTTGAGCATCGCAGCCTTGTTCCATTCAAAGCTATACAACAGTTGAAAGCACCCTGTCTTTTATGTCACAGTCGCTTCTGTCTTGAAGTGGACACCACTATGCAAGTGTGGAATAAAGTTTGTGTCACGCTACACAGGGCAATTTATTACGGTTAGTTGCTTCAGCGACGTCCCCGACGTTCTTCCACGGCTAACTGCGACTGGACACAGGCGTGACAAGACGCAACTTGCCCACATCGCCACGCTCTCAGCTTGGATCCATTCAGTTTGCGCTATGTTTTCGCCCACCCTCCGGACTTTGACTGCCAAGGCATTCGACTGCCACGGTTGAAACAGTTTAGGACGCTTCAACATTTCTTACTATCGATGGGCAACCCTGAAATAATGTTCAAGAGGAGAAAGAAGCAAGCACCCTGTATTGCGCGATGGCTATCAAGTGTCGGATTTAGTTACATCGCAGTATTCCCAGTTCTGTGTTTGGAACCTCCTTTCACCGTAACAGTTTATGCACTGTAACGTACCGGGTTGCTTCATGATTCTTATGCCATACGAATTTTAGCATACATGCTTGGATCACATGGTCTTTCCAATGCAAAACAACTCACTTTACGTGATAACACATTTCGTTCTTTCATACCATTTCCTTCAAAACCATCATCATCATTAACACTAAAAATAACAGCTTACTTGGTCTACTACAGGACGAGGGTCTCTTCCATCGACTTCCAACCACTCCTAGAATCTGGAAATACTTTTTGACTTTTTTAAAACTTGAAGTGAGTGTACCACCGACCTTTATGTCAGGAGGGTTGAGGACGCCATGCTTCTTGAAGAAGCTCCGTAACGATCCTGACATGGCCGTCATGAGGACGTCGTTAAAGGTGCTTCTCGTAATTTGCTTGATGCGGTACACCTGCGAAAAGCGGCGAAAATTAGAATCACTCTCAAGGCAGCAATAAATGTCACATCAGCTTGATGTCGTGCCCGGATCCCACGGAAACTCTGAATATTCAACGACTGGAAGTACTAAAGTCTTGTAATTGAGGCGTACAATTTGGGGAATGGTACTACCCAAGTTTCTCCTAATGCTTGACAATACCCTTCTACACTTGAAATTCTTTAACAGCCTGCGTGAATCGAATCTTCCTGCTTATGTCCAGGTCGGTATGGAGACGTTAGTAAATTTAATAGCTTTTACAGCTTTGAATTCATTTAAACCATTGCGCTTTTTTTAAAGAACTTTGGCACTTGGCGCGTCACTTTGCGAAATATTTCGATGTTGTTCGGTGCATGACATGATTTATTACGTTTTATTGTGCCGTATGCAATACAATCATTGAAGTGTGTCCGTTTTGAATGGTAAAATAACCCGGGAGATTGCTCGTGATTAGTGAGAGCGGCTAACTAATACAGTCCAGGGATCTCACCATAAACCAATGTGAAAAAGTTGTGTCTGTGCTATTGCCTTTGAACACCACTTTGAGAGCAAATATACTTTCTCCTCTCTGTTAAAAATTGTCATTTAACCCTTAAACGTTTATTATGAATACAGAACGCACCTTGTAAACCTAATATAGAACCCTTGCTCACGAACTGTGTGCCTGTTTGAACACGAGAATATTTTACTACTTTTATTATTTACCTATGCTACCTACCCTCTGACGACCATGAAAATCGCGCCCACATCGAAACTGTGAAATGCATCTCAATCTAGGGGTTTAGATTCTCCGTATACACTGAGCAAACTGAACAAAATATTGCGCAGGATAACAAAAAATATAGCACATGGCGAAAGAAAATTCTGAAATGACGCAACAAAGCCTATTACAACCCATTCACTTTCCAACGTGGAACAGGTGTTTTTGTCCGTTGCACTTACAAACAACGTTTGCTCGAATAGTTTTAAAATAAAAAATGTAAACATCCCATACCTCCGTAACATTTAATCGTATAATATTCCAAAAATTTACACGAACAATGGCAAGAGGAAAAGAGCATTTTATATGCCATTTTAGTTCAATAAATTGTCGAATGAGGCTCAAGCAGTCTCTATGAAAGACCGTCGAACGTTAATTCATGCCTGGATTTCCTAAATTTACTGCTAAACAAAAACGCACTTGCCGTAAAGAAAATATGGACTATTTTTTGTGTTCTCTTATTATGATGCCAACTAGGCTCAGTTAGGCATATAGTGCAAGATCGGGAATTCGAACTTACTAATTATATTATGCAGATGTACGTGTGCCGACATTACATTGTCCCTGTCGCCCTTTGAATGCATGTGTAATTACCCTGCTCAATTACGCTGAAGTCCGAAATAATTACGTATTTTGCGTTGATTAGATGTCATACTTCAAGCACTGGCGATGTCAGTGCGTGTGTAGTGACCTCGTGTTCCTTGCTGATTTTCGTACACATTTTGCGGGGCATGACTGGTTTCATGCAAGTTACTTTTCTCCACAATCCACGGACGCATAATTTAAACTAGCGTGGTTTATACATATTATTGTTCATCAGCGCAACACAAGTATGAATGCGTGTGCGTATACCAGTATTGGCATTGCTGCCATTAGATAAGAGAAAATTTTGTGGCTTCATCATCTTCTCTTACTTTTGCTGAAACCAGCTGCCCTGTCTCGCATAAAAGCAATCCTGACCGCGCGGTCTAGAACTTGCATCTGTATGCCTTGAAGATGCAATAAAATGGATGTATTTATATGTATGCATGCATGAATATATCCCCATGAACTGATATTACGTGGCGTCGCCAAACTTGAAATCATGCCCACTGCACAGAGAAACAGAGGCAGACTTTGCTGTGGTAATATCTTGAGCACCGCAACGGGAGACTCCTTCAGACATATACCAGAGCGAGCGGCCGTCTGCTTTACCTGCGAGATGCGTATGGAGCCCGCGGTCCAGGCGATGACCCGCTGCCGGCCGGGCGGCTTGGATCCGCGCTTGAGGTAGTTGAAGTCGCGCTTGGTGAGCAGCAGCCAGGAGAGGAGGAAGGTGAGCGGCCCCACGACCAGCGCGCGGCACACGTTCAACGGGAAGCTGGAGCCCCCGAAGCGGGGCTTCAGCTTCAGTATGGGCCCCGGGTCGCACAGGTGGTTGCAGAAGAGCATCATCAGCGACACGCCGTCGCTGATCACCTGCGCGGGCGGACGCGGACGCGCGATGGTTGCGGGACTCTTCCATACAACACAGGTCCAAAGCAACGCCGCCAGAACAACATTGCCTGTCGCAAAAGCCGCGTTCGAGTGGCAGCAGTACAGGGACTTCTGAAGCATGTCCGCTGGCACTTACCACACCACGTATCAGCGGAGAAACTGGGCGCCGTAGGAGTATTAGAAGAGTTGAAGCCTGAGCCGGTTGGCAGATAACTTTTGCATTGTTCGGCACGGTGAAGACTGTTTAAGTACACCGAGCGTCTCGCTCATCGAGAAAGAGATTTGCTGTCTGAAAACTTGAGACGGGTGTCCCGTCACCATTGCTGTGCGTTTTTAGGAATGAATTTGGTGCGGTTTTTCCTCGTTACTTCTCCCCTGCCGCTCCTTTTTTCTTCATGGTTGTTTTGGTGGGCGACCAGCATGTATGAACCTGGCGCCCCGATGCAATAAATCATTTCGTTGTTAGTCAGCGCTTCTGTTTGTCTCGTCTCAGCTTCGTCCCATTCATTGTACTGCCCTCTAATCTCGAATTCCTTAGAGTTTTATTTATTTATTCATACTGCTAGCCCAGGGGCCGGTACAGGGTGGACGTACAACAAAGAACATGGAGGCAGTAACTGATGCCTCATACACGAGAGCAACGCCGGACGTTTGCAGTGCAGTATCTGGTACAGTATGCGGAAAAGGTATAGTATACAGCTATATTGTGCACAGGTACAAAATGCAAAGGTACAAATTGCAAGGGTACATAACTAATACGGAAAGCAGGACCGCCGCCTTGCGAAGGCTACAGGAAACCTGCGATCACTGCGTGTAGTTTTCCCGAAGCGGCGCTGCCTTGCGGACAGTACTCCTGCCGGCAGCAAGCGGAAACGCTAGCCAGATGGGAAGGGCAGGAGAGAACAGCAGGAAAGTGGTTGTTATGTGATTATCGGCTCACGATAAAGGCGATGTAATGCAGGTGGCGTTGTGACAAGATACCCACCACGGGTTCGACCAAGCCAAGCCGTCAGGAAGAGTCGGCTATCTGCCCACGCGTGTGCAATCACATCGAGGAGTTATTTTGCCACTACAAATGTTTGTGTAATTCAAGGAACGCCACAATACAACATCTCTGTTAAAAACATCTAGCCGTGGGGCAAACGGGCGTGCCTGCTGGTCCCAATCCGGAAAGCCGCTTGGCTTAAATGCGCGGCGCAAGCAATCCATAGCTGTGCGTTAATGGCGCGAGACGTGGATGCGCTGAACCGGGGTTAACTCCGGCGGCGACCGATGAAGACCTAAACAGACCTAGCGACCAATAAGAACTGAAATTGCTGGTCGACCGGTACTTAGGGGTGACAGTGGCGCATAAGCTCGATTGGCGCATTCATGTGCATAATACCTACTCCAAAGCAAATCAAAAGCTCTACTTTCTTAGGCGGAAGCTACCAAACGCAACTAAGACATTAAGTTAGTTGCCTACAAGACTTTCATACAGCCCGTGTTAGAATATGCAAATGTATGTAGCCCACACCAAAATTGCTTTAAAAAGAAGGTAGAAAAAATACAGCGAATCGCAGCATGTTTTATATGTTCTAGGTATCGCCGCACACACTCAGTTACAGATATGCTTCAGCAGTTCGGGTTGGAACTTCTGGAAAGCAGAAGAACAAAGCAACGGCTGGAATTTTTTTCCAGATATTGAATGGAGCATTAAAACTAGATAACGAAGACTATGTGAAAGCGCCTCCAAAACATGGTTCCCGCTAAAAACCACAGCAGAGCGATTCGAACTGTTAATACCCACACTGACGTGTACCGGTATTTTTTTTTCCGGATGTCATTGAAATATGGAATAAACTACCAAACGATGTTCAGGAGTGCTCGGGTGTACAACAATTTGAATTAGCTATAAATATGTTTTTTTAGAAATAGTGCGTCATCCCAAATCTGTTCATGACTGTGCGCTATTACAGTATTCTGGTTCGCCGTTTTGTTCCCTTGCCGTATTTTGTTCCCTTGTTTTGTTCCCTTGCAGTATTTTGCAGTGTTTTGTTCATGACTGTGTGGTATTGCAGTGTTTTCTCCCTCCATGTAACGACCTTCACTAGAGGGTAAACAGTATTACCAAATAAATAAATAAATAAATTACCTGCGCTAGCAGGGAGCACGACGCCGGAGGGCAACGCATGCAAAAACCGACCCCTGTGCGCGCCACTCTTCACACGAGCGCTATCGATGGCAGTCACTCGGATAAACATGCACTAAGCATGGTTTACGGTGCTGGAGCGCGTCTCCCGGGAACCGAGGCGCGCTCGAGCAGCCGATGTCACACGCACGTCACCGACAGACTATTGGGCATTACTCAACCCGAATTCCCCCAAGGTAGAGGGGACGTATCCTTGTCTCTGAGAGAGGGCTTCCGGGTGTTCTGCGCCGCGCTAAGGGGGGAGTCAACCATCGTATCTTCGCAAGGTGTGCGGAAAAGGGAAAGCCTTATTGTTTCACCTGGCGATACGTATAAAAGACTTCTTCATTGCTACAGCGTGTTTCCATCTGTTTCTCTTCGTTTGTTCGTCTTTTGGCGCGAATTACCTTGAAAGGTAAACTGGCGTACTGCACGCCACAGTTTCACACAGAATGAGAGCTCTCCGTGGCTGGCATCCACCTATTCTACTCACATACCATGACGTTCACGTATCGTGCGATAAAACGTCAACGCCACAAACACTAGACTTATTCGTTCCGATACTGGCAACGTGGTGCGTAACGGGGAAGTAACGCGCCCGGCTCCTACTTCGAAGATCCGGGTTCGATTCCCCAACGGACTCAAATGTTTTACTCTTTACAGTGACGGCCATTTTTTCTACCAGACAAAACCTACAGCGCCAGTTTTTCGCACAGTGGGACAGCTGCGCTTTAAAAATTGAATCAGGGGTGACACTTCAATGATTTCTGTACTAAGCACTTACGGGAGGAGACCGCGCCTCTCTAGGACGACGAAAAACCATTTCATAAACACAAGCTTGCCGCGATTCTTAATACGTGTCCTAGAGAGCTCATTACAAACTTTGCAGGAAGTTTGCGGAAAAAGTGAAGATTTAGTGTCCGAACAGTTAGGCCTGACAACCTTGGTCAACCTGACAACCTCATCGAAGCATTTCATAAATGGCGATTCCAGTACCCTTTGTCAACATTTAGCAACAAATGAAACGTTAATAAAACACATTCCCTGAGTTCATCAAATCCTTGTTAGGTGGCCACATATCATTCGAGCCAAATATTACTGCTCTTCACACATCGGATGATTTAGGTATACTCGCTATAAATGCATTTTTTCTCTCCTCACTGCATTGTTCAAAGTTCGGGCATTCTTCGTGCGTTTCTGTGAAATCACCGCAGCAACATCTTCCCAATTTGTCGGCTTCCATTTAGTTGGAGCGAAAAACACTTTCAATAGCCGTTTTTGAGAAAATCGTAACAAAAACAGAGCAGGCGCCAAGGAGGGCACTGCAAGCGGCAAAAAAGTTACGCAGAGCGCTTGTGTGCTGGAGATAAAAATTTCTGTCGTTGTGCTGCCACGCACGGAAGAAATAAAAAAAGCCTTAAATAAGTCCACTGCAGGGCCCCTTAAATGCGACTCTTCAAAACTCAACCTTTAAAAGCTTCAACCCAAACAACATAAGGACACTTTAAAGAGGCTTGAAAGACCTTTGGTTACCAGTATTGCTAATGAAATGAGCGGTACCCAAACCCTGGACATGCACGAAAAATTGATAACTCAGTGACAGTCCTCGTTATTGTCCAAGTTTACCAACTCTGTTAAACAATCCCAACATCTGGCAAACTGTCCAACTTATCAGTTTTTATGGCTTCAAGTGCTTCTACGGCCACAAGTGCGATAACGTCAAGTAGGCCTTCTTGACTTTGGCCAAATTGTCGGAGACAGCGCTAGACGCTCCTTTTCAGGCGGTTCAACGCCAAAATGAAGCGGAATAAAAACATGTAATATAGCAGAAGCAGATCCCGTGATGGAATCTCTTGCTGCGGCTAGGCATTATTGATCGCAGCGGAAAGTAACTTGCTAGGACTATTTTCTTTGCAAGCGTGGTTCAAAAGTACAAAAAAGCATGACCGAAACCATTCCGCAGTGTGTCGATGAATGAGATTTCTCTTTGAGTTTGACGGATCGCCGTCACAGTCAGGAGAGACAGCATCACAGTCAAGAGAATTAGCTTTTTTGTTTACTTATTTCTCAATTTCTCATTTTCATTTTTTTTTGTTTTTTCGGTTATGTTTTTACGATTTAATTTCTTTGTGTCTTTCACACAAGCTTCCTTGTTATTTTGTTCTGCGCTGCTTGCTTTCATGTTTCTGATTCTGCATTTACTAATTTTTTATTGTCTCCAGTACTGGACTAAGGAGGTCCCCCACCTGGCGGTCAACCCAACAACATTGACTGCTCAATTAAATGTTTATTCCTCCTCCTCCTCTCCAGTACTGTGCTATTTTCCCTGTTTTTTTATATTTTGCTAAATAGACTGTTTACGTTAGCTTCAGATTTTCTTTCAAATGCAGAGCATTTCAGTAACTCACGATGTCACCCGCGTTGACGTCCGTAGTCCGCACCGTCGTTGTCCCTACTATATAAAAAATACTATCCGGCGCCCGGTTTCGATCCCTCGACCCTGCGGGCGGAACGCAATGTACATAGTGCTCTACCCACTGCGCCACAAAGCCGACACTACGAACGCGCCTTATATCGTTGACTCATTCAAATTACTGCTGACTAGCGCTCTCTCGTCAGCAGTTGCCACAAGTGCAACAACATTAATGTAACGCAAACTACTTAACGTCGTGCGCCCCGGGAAATGCTCTGCATTTGATCGTGCCCCTCGCGAGGGGGATGTTTCACTGCGTCTTCTCTCGGTCGCGGGACCCGTGGCGCCATCTGGCGGAGGCGCGGCACAACTCGTAGCACATTGAAAAGATGCGGCGCCAGCCGGCTGTGTGTGTGCGTGCCGCACTTGTACAAATGGCGAGTGCATTGGCTGTCCACAGAGCAAAGCATTCGTGCAAGTAAGCCGTTGCAGTCAGTCAGTCAGTCAGTCAGTTAGTTAGTTAGTTAGTTAGTTAGTTAGTTAGTTAGTTAACAACTCTGCAAGCATTTGCGTTTCTTTCCTGGACATCTCACTCATGCAAAATTTTTTTTGAAGTCGGCAGTGTCATTGTGTATTTTAGGATTTATTTAAAAATACTGCGGCTCTATCCCACTCAATTGCAGAAGCGGAACATATTTACAGAGTATTGAATAATCAATACAAAAAGCCTGAATATACATACAACAGTTAAATTGCAGGAATTGAATTAAATGCAGCACTTGTATTGCAAATAAGGAAACTAAAGTGCCAAGTCAGTTAAATTGCAGGAATTGAATTAAATGCAGCACTTGTATTGCAAATAAGGAAACTAAAGTGCCAAGTAAATTCCGACAGTGACAATTTACTAAGTAAAAGTGCTGTCAATATGCCTAACTTTTCTTAACAGAGGTAAACCAATAAACAAACGAGAAGCATAGTAGAAAGAATAAAAAGGCAATGTAATTGAAAGTCGAGCCAGCCGTTAAACATGTTTTTACCGCCATAAAAAATTCCGCGAAACAAAACCCATTAAAACGCCACAGTTTATACCGTTATCTCGTTCGCGCACGCCTAAGGTGTTATGGTAAAGGTTTCTTTTCATGGCCGTTGCTCTGGAAATATGTAATTTAATTATCGAGAGAAAATGGAAAGCTTGAGTTTTACAATTAAGCAGAACAAGTTTATGATTTCTTCAGTGAGCGTGTGCGAAGAAATGCTGAATTTAACAAGGGATGTCCAACTAGAATGTAAAAGTAGTAGCTGTAGCACCAATACAATAATCTGATATTGCCCTTTTGAATCGATTTAAATTTCACAATTTTTTAAGGATTGTATTTACTACAATGGGGAAGTATAGTCGGGTATGGAATGCATGAGTGCTTTATATGAACGCAACCTGGTATCGTTGGGAACTTATAACGTACGTATTCAAAAAAAATCCGCGCAGACTTACGACGCACTAGGGTGCTTTGGGCAGGCACTTGCAAATAATGAGGGGTAGGCTAACCATGCAACTGAAAAAAATAGTATCAAATCTACGCGTACTCCCAGTGGTGGCTTATGGAGGACAAACTTGATGTCTTACTGAGCACACCGAAAAAAAACAATAAGTTGCTCAATGATTCATGGTAGCAAAAATGACGCGAGTAGCGTTTAGAGATAAGAAACGGGCGTGTTGGATTATGGAGCAAGCTGGGTTGAAGGACGTCCTAGCTCAAGAAAAGACGTGCGCTTGGGCTGAACACATAATGCGAGAGCGGACAATAGGTGGACCAGCAGGGTAATAGAGCGGCTAAAGGGACACATGACTAAAATTAAAGAAAGAACAAGTTTAGAGCCAAAGAACAGTGTCCGGCAGCCCAGTACAGCTGCAGTTTAAAGTGCATGGGACAGGCCCTCACCCTCCGCAGGAGACAAACAGGCTGACGATGATTTTGAAGTAAACTAACGCCTTACCGTCTTAGTCGCAGTGAAATGGGCATATTTAACACAGGGAGTACTGTGAATGAGCACAGCAGCAATATGTTTGCATTGCACTGCTCGTTAAACCGCTGATTATTCTTCGAGAAAGCAAAACGCCGAGAATGTAAGCCTGTATCAAGTCACCAATTTACAGTCTTTTGTGTATGCGTGTTTATAGGTGACGTGTTAAGAAATGCACATAACTTTGCAAACCTAAGATCCATCAGGAGGTAATTGCAGCGAGGATTAATTAAACATCACAAGACGCAACCACGTGAATACAAATGGATATTAAGGCTGATATATTCTGGGAAGTAATTGCCGCAATTAAGAAAAGCAAGCGACCCAGTACAGAGCCCTACACTAGCAGTGTAAGGTTTATGAGCATTTGAATACGCATACTGATATTTTATGCGAGAAAAAGGCAAAAATCACTTTAGCAGCTAAAAATTGTTTACAATTGAATTCAACTTTTTCAATTGTTTTTAATGAATGGCTCAATCAATATACCTAGAAAGATGAATAAGCACGGCACTGAATTTGGTTATGGCATGCAAGGTAAATTAAATACACTGTGTTAATTGCGCTAACTGAGTAATCGTGACGAACCAAAGTCTGAATTCAGGCTGAAGTTTGTGCAAAACATTACAATATTCAAGAAATTTCATTATGTGATTAAAAGTAATGTACTCGAGCATTTTTCAAGTGTTCGTCGCTAAATAAAGTGGTTTATCATAGGGTAAAAGTTGCCTCTTCTGGATAATATCCGCAGGCTTCTGTGTAACTCAGCACTGCCGTTATCCTATGGATGTCAACATACGTCAGCAAGCATCCTTTCTGAAGAAAGTGAAGAAGTTCCTCCTCTGTCAACTTTTTGCTACTCGGCGCCCTGGTGACAAAATATTCCCGTGGGCGTGAAATTAGGCCCCAACAATATGTGGGACAGTTTTCCTGGGACGGAATTGTCAGTTTTGTTCATTTCCTGTCCGTTTCAAGGAGTACATTTAAAGAGAGCCGTGATTGGATGAAAGGAGGCGGCCTTGAGGTGACTCAGCCCGTGAAACCTCGGCGCCGATTTCTGCACCTACCATTGGTCACACGCTAAAGACTCGAAGACTCGGTCGTTCAACTACTTCGCGGTTGAAGGGGACGCGAAATTGATATTTCTAAACGGACACAACTTCGAGTTCCACCCCTGGTTTCCGAAGCAAAGGAGCTTGGAAACAGCGCTCGTGTTACGTCGTCTGCAGACTTGATAGGGTTTCTCAATTTTGCGATGATGGATGTTCATAACGAACCTCTCGGTTGCCCCTCTCGGGCGCGCATTGTCACTGCCGCTGGGGGAGACACGCTATGCGGGAGCCATCGCTTGCGGGAACCTGCGTCGCTCATGCTGGCAGCCAACCTGCATCGCCACGCGGATATCTGTAAACGACGACATCCGTGCTTTGCGATCCCGGTTGCGTATTTGCAATCCACACCCCGTACACGCACGCGCCGGTTAAAGACACATTCGACCGGAGAATATCTACCCAAAACCGACAAAGAGCACTCGAAGTTAGTTTAATAACACGCAGAACCATCATAAAAATTCATCTCTTCTTAAAAAAAGTTCAGAGAAGGGCGAAAACAAAAAATGCGTCCAATCGATCATCACACCTTGAAAGACCCAAACAGGAAACGAAGAACGAAACCTTGCGACGATTTTTCATGCAACAAACGTCTAGATGCAACAAGTCAAAATGTATTGTTGCGTTTCCACGCAACAACACATTTAGATCTACGAACGATCTCAACGTATACCGACACGTGGTTTATGAGATAAAGGTATAATATTGCACTCCTTTTTTTATGATCGATGCGTGTATCATTGTCTTATCTACAACCGTTCCTTTTTCGCGATTTTCAAGTAACCGTTCTGACACAATGGAATCCCGGTTTAAAGCATGCTCTGTGTGTTCAGAGACCTTATCCGAGCTTTTCGGTTGGCCAATCGGTCTATGGAGAAATACATTAGTTTTTTGGTAGAATGGCATTGGTGTCACTAAGAAAGCATTCGAGAAAGAAGCAAAGCAACACCGATTGCAAAAAAAAAAATTCAAGCCCATAGGCCATAGAACTTACCTGAAGGAACCAATCCACGCCAATAAGAAAGGTTTGAGCCAAAACCCGCATAATTCGGATAAATACGCGCTAACATAAACAGAAATATTCAGTAGAATAAGCGAAAACTGATGTAACATGGAAAAAACAGTAAAACGCACACAAATCCAGGCTGAAACTGACCTAAAGTGAGAGAGAGAGAACAAACTTTATTTTCCGCAGGACCTAACGGGAACAAAAACACAAACATGCCATAAACAGATCCCACGCGTCATAACAAGGGACCTGCTTCAGGTAAAACAAACAGTAGCCGCTATGAGATTTGCGTTTGGCTTCACAAGCTCGCAACCCAGAAGCGGAACCTCTAGACTACGAAACCAGCCGACGAAACCCGTTGAAATAGAGTATCAAAAGGACGTAGATATATGTTGAAACGTGCCCCTAGATGGCGCAGTGTTCCCATTGCAACTACGGCATCCGGGATGAAATGCGCAGCCAGGCCACACTAAGTCGCTGTAATTTGAGCGACCATTCCTGAACTGTCAAGGGATCTCGAAGTCCGAGAGCCTTTCTTACCTGGTGAACCCTGGCGATGAGCACGGTCTCTCGTCCCCTGTCGTAGTTCGGGAGGACGTGGACGTCCCACAGGGGCCGGTTGACGTTCATGCCCCTGGACATGAGCGCCATCAGGTAGTGGCGGAGTTGGGCGCTGTCCTTGACGGCCCGGTTGTCCTCCACCACGTGGTTGTCGATGCGGAAGGTGTCGTCTTCCACCCACGTGAAGCCGCCCACCACCGGTATCACCTTGCGGGTGAACCTGAGGCACAGGTGAGCGTGAATTTCGTGAATACATTAAGTCATGACATGAAGTCATGAATGCGTAATTATTCACATTATTGTCTCCTGATATTGATGTATTGAAATCAATAGCGAGTGATTCAATCCAAACAGATAAAATTACAAGGTGTTTAACACAGGCCTAAAATCTATGCAGAGAAACCATACTATCAGGCGAATAATCCACAAATTTCAGAACCCTCACCCAGAATGAAAACTTACTGTCAGCAAAAGCAATACCCATTAGATAAGCAAACCAGCGGTCTAATATTGATATCGTTCAACTGGCCAAATAATTGAAAACTGTGAGGTAGCAACAGTCCCCTCGTCACTGTTATTTGTCCTCAGAACCACCGGTATTGGCTTGATCCCCTTCATCCATTTTTCGTTACAAAGTCTGTACTTGGGTCGTACGAACCCACCCGGTTCCAATCCACAATCCACTCAAGCCCCGGTCAACTCGAGCGACGCATTAATTTCCTTGGTGATGCTGCTTTACCAATCCAATAACTATTATTTTGTTGCAGTTCGTAACACAAAACATCGGACGTTATTCTTATGCTCTATTATCTTTTACATAGAAGCACCAAAGAGATTTCAGATTTTTTTCACGTTTTTCGTATGCTCTACTATCTCCGACTTTAAAGAAGGTATGTGTTCTCTTTCGCTTATAAAAGTTTTGCACAACACCGTGTGCCAAAATGCGCATGTTGCAACTTCTCGGGGATTTCAAGACGCCGAAGGTACTTGACATTTTTCGCCCTACTTTCGGTGGAAGGCAGCCGCCGTTCGCAAGCTCTTACGTAAACTGAAATGACTGTTACGCTAGCTTACGTTGCCAATTTGTGAAGTTACAGCTCCCGCTAACTGTTTATAACATGCCACGTCTTTACATCAGCCGCTGCTCGAAATATATATATATATATATATATATATATATATATATATATATATATATATATATATATATATATATATATATATATATATATATATATATATATATATATATATATATATATATATATTCTCTCTCTTTCTGTCCTTCGGAGCCCATCGCAAAGAGGACGTTATGGTACCAGCCATAGTTTTTATCAATAGGAAAAACAAGCTTACACTATCATGTTTGTTGTATCATTTCCTGTTGTGTTTCAGTGCCGCCAAGAATTATGCACCCTCACTAGCGAAACAATGGTAAATTTCACAACGGGCGACGTTAAACGTCATAAAATGCCAAAATTACGAAAGCGTACTTTGTCAGTCGGAAGCATGCGACGGAACTAAAAACAACCCAGGAAAGCTTCACGTCAAGATGGCGAATCCACATAGAATTCACGCAGACGAGAATAGGGACCCCTGGTCAAATAATAGACTGCAGAGATATTTAAAAAATACAGCAGTGTAGCGGGATCTGTACACCGCAATGTGCTTATCTGACTGAATACAAGGCAGTTGGGATGCCTGTTACACGCTTGCTGCGAGTGGAATTTGCTGCACCACCCCTCCGTAGGATGCAGCACCGAACACGAAAAAAGAAAACATCCAAGCGTGCCAGCCGCGCAAAGGAAACTTTATAAAACAACCGGCTAAAGCAATGACAAGGCATTGTGGGGGAGAGCGGAAGAAAAATTGCGGCACTTCGACTGGAGGGGACAGCGGGCGAAGACGTTTGCGCAAAACGTAGTCTGGAAAATGGTTTCTTCCGAGCACCCAAAACAGAAAACTGGCGCGAGCGCAGCTACACGCACACGCCCAGCAACAAATGGTGCCCAAAACGGTGCTGGCTTACACCGCCGCCGACGTAGAGGAAATGCATTCGGATAACTCGGCTTTTGTTCGACGCTGAAACCTACTTAAGCGAGAGAATTCTTCTCTTCCGACCTGTTTTGGCGTAGTTCGACGGTGTTTTCGGCCTTGTCAAGCTTTCGACGCATCCCGGCACAGCAAAACGCGTTTATATCAAAAGAGTTCGCACCAATGGTTCATTTATGAGTGCCACGATGAGACAATTGAATTCCTCTTGTTCGTTGATTGATTGATTGTAGGGTTTAACGCGCCGACGCAACGCAGGCGATGAGGCGCGCCGTAGTGGAGGGCTCCGGATTAATTTTGACCACCTGGGGATCTTTATCGTGCGCCGAAATCTCGTACACACGGGCGTTTTTGCTTTTCGCCTCCATCAGAAAAGCGGCCGCCGCGGCCGGGAATCGAACCCGCGACCTCGTGCTCAGCAGCGTAACGCCTTAGCCACTGAGCCACCGCGGCGGGTTCCTCTTGTTTGTGCATGCCCCGTTAACACTGGAGGGGCACCAGCACTCAAGGATACTCAGAAAACTCCATAACCGGCCATTTACTGTACAGACCACGGGCACGCAGGCGTTGTTTATCGCACTACTGAGAGACTACAAAAGCCTTACTTTGCTTTTGGAACGCCACATGATTATCTGTACGGTAGTAGGGACATTGTCAGTATGCAGCGTCCGTCATTCGCCCATCGGAAAGGATTATCTCATTTGCGAAACGCCTCCTTCTTGTAAGTGCTTTGTGCTTGCACTTGCCTTCCTTTTATTTTTAAATTGAAGCTTTCTACCTCTACCAGCCAACGGTTTCGTCGTGTGCGCCACAAGAAACTCCCAAGCAGGCTGAACAAAACTACCGGAACCGCGAGGGAACGAGCCTGGGCACGAAGAGAAGCGGAACTGAGAGCCCGTCGTCTTGGCGACTAATCTACAAAAACACACGTGGAGACTGGGAGGAAGACGCTGGTTTTGAGTTAGCGGCAGGGGAGGTGGAGGGCACTTTTTGGAGGCGACGACGAAGTAAGATAAAGAGGAGCACCGACTTCACCCTCTGTGACGGGTCCTTAGTGTCCCTCACTCCCGGAACAAAGTGCAGATGGCGGGGCGAGTGGGCGCTATTACCCAGCGTTCCCCGCGCGGCGGAGCCTGCTCACCCCGGTGGACGCGACGGCGGGGTCGGCTTTGTCGTCTGCTTTAGCGACGGTTGTTTTGGGCCTGCTTTGTCGCAGCTTCGCGGCCATTGTACGCTTCGATCGCACGGATTGATTAACTTGTTCGACAGCACCTCCTGGGTAACATGGACCCGACGGAATTACCTGGTCGTACGGGAAAGATACGTTAAGGATTAGTTTGCAGGGCGCTAGAGACCACATGCAGACATCTGGCCGATAGAGAAACGCTACCTTTTGCCCACTGCTTGCCACGAATGGAGCTCCGTTTTCTCAATCGGTGAATACCAATTCGGTAGTGTTTTAACAGGTACTACAAAAGTCGGTATTACTCCGTGGTCGCATCAAAAAGCGCCCTCCCCCTCCGCAGCCGCTGAATCAAAACCAGCGTCTGTCTCCCCGTCTCCACCTGTGTTGCGTAGCTTAGTCGCTAAGACGATGGGCTCTCGCTCCGCTTCTCATCGGGCTCAGGCTTGATCTCTGGCGGTGGCAGTAACTTTCTTCAGCCCGGTTGGGAGCTTTTTGTGGCGCACGCCACGACAAAACCATGCGCTGGTAGAGGTAGAAAGTTTCGCTTTAAAAGTCCAACGCTGTCGTCAAGCGCTACCGCGCGTGTAAAAATAACTGCAGCGCCAATGCTAAAGTTGAAAAAAACACACTGCTTGGGAGAGGTCACCGCGGCCGCCGCATTGTCCAGAAGCGAATATGGATTACTGGAGACATACATGGCTACGAGTGTGCCACTCCTTTCCGAGACGACTTACAGAACTCGCACACCTCTTCCTAGAGTCGATGACGAAGGACTGGTGGAAGTTTACAATGCTGGAGATGACTTTGCACCCACCACTCGCCGCGAAGACGACGATGACCTTTTCGATGCGTATGACGACGATTACTAGCACCGCAACTATGCAAATAAATAATGATACTGAAACTTAACTATGTGTCCCGCATTGCTTACCTACAACAGCTTCGCCATTCAACTCCTGCGAGTGAGCGCAAGCTTTCCCGTTTTTTTTCTTCGTCTTTCTTTCAATGTAGAAATTTTACCATAACCCAGAGACGGGACTGTGACAGGAATACAAAACAAATGCTTACTGTCCGTCCTGCATGTTCCCTCTACGTGTCCAAGTTCTCCATCTTGACCTCAAAGGAGCTTTTGATAATACAGAGTTTTAGCTAACCGTTTTCGACGGTTCGTCCGGTATCGGCGGCCCGCTCAGCGCAAGCGGAGCCAATGCCGCTCGCGGCCAAGCGCCCCACGAATGCGCAATGGCGCTTCCTCTTGCTAACGGAGCGGAGCGGACCGTGGAAAACGGTCAGCTAAAACTCGTTAATATTACACACTCGGCATTACTCTGCCGACTAAAACAAACCGGCTACACCCTACAGAAGTACAGCTGCACCTACTACTTCCTCACTCAACTGCACACGACTGTAATAGTGGGGACTTACCCCATTACTCTATGACACAGAGATACCACAGGGCCCAGTCCTCTTTCCTCTTCTTTTCCCGATCGTCCACCGCGACATTGCCCCGAAATTCTTTCTCATTCCCCACGTTCACCATGAACGGTACGCAGACGACATTGCCACATCGACTGACACGTATTCATCAGGAGATATAAAAGAGGGCCTTAAAACTCCCGCAACTGTCGTAAACTAATACATCTCCTCGGTTAATCTTCAATTTTCCCTTTAAAAATATCATGCCATAATTGTTCGAAAACGTTCTTAAGCCACTATTCGCGAAACTAGCCAAGTCACTCTTGATGGACACCTAATCACGCCCAGCCCCTGATTTTGTATTTTGGCAAGTAAAGCAGGTAGGTAGAGCAGTCCACAGGTAGAGCAGCTAGGTTCGGCAGGTAGAGCAGTCCACACGCGCAAAGCCGGAGTTAGGATTACGCATATGAACTACTCCAGCAGTTCGTCATTAAAGTAATCAGTCAAGGAAAACTCCTTCAATGGCCATTTCTATTCGGAGTAGAACGAGGAATGTAACTATACAAGACTGTGTCCATAGGATCTGCATGAAAAGAAAACAGTCCTTTTCTGCTTCATACAAACCTGCTAGAACCGAAGCAGAATATGTCACCTCGCTTGTCTGAGAGAAACACGAACAAGAGGAAACACGAAGCCAGACGAAGAGTTGAATAGGAAGAAACCTACAGTGGCTGAATCCTGTTCGCTGCCATAAGCAATGAACTGACAGTTGTGACAGATTGTGGTTTGCTCGCCGCTTCTATCGTCCTCAACCTCTCTTTTTTTTTTATAGCAGTACGAGCCACATTAGTGGCCCCGCAAAGCCCCTAGGCTAAAAACAAGAACACTGCGGTAAATGAGAGTATGGCAGCGCTGCCGAAAGCTGATTGCGTTTCAGCAAATCTTTCCACTAGGGAACCGCAGTAGCCTGCACCTCAACAGGGTCTGATCAAATTAATGCAGACCCGTATAAAACACTCTACACCACAGCACCGTACTGTATCTTCTCAATTTGTCACAAAGATAGGAGGTCCTTAACACGATAAAGACAAACCAAAGCTTTCTGCGGCAGCGAACTTCGAAAGCGCAGCTTTTCTGCGCTTTGAAAGGAAACGTGAAGACGGTGCAAGCGGCGAGCTTTTGTCGGGCCAAATATTTGGAGAGCAACTTTCTCTCTGCCACGACATACTGCTACGAGAAAACAACCTACAGGGCATCCCGTGGTTTTTGTCTTCCTCTATACAAATAGAATAGATCAAATTACACGTTACTCCGAAAGGGAACGGCAACAAAAAAAAAACACGCACACAAAAGGCGAGCCCTTCTTGCGCCATTCATTCACCAATCTAGCGTCTCTCAGCATCGCCCAGGCACCTTTTGTTACCCTTCTACTGCTATACATCTCGCGGAGATCAAATTATGCCCGACATGGGGAGGTTGCCTACAACATGTAGCGCATCGGGTAACCCGCTCGGAACAATGTGTTTTGCAAAGCCAACATCAAAGTAACGAACCATGACAAGGCAATCTAGCAATTAGCTTCAGGCTGCCTCGCTCCTGCTCTGGCGCGCACAAAACAACGCGCGCGGGAGGAGGCCGTCATTGGACGCAGTGAAGGCGTCCATTAGGTGCCGGGTGTGGAACGCAACACCTCTGGTGCAACTACGAGCGCTCGAGGTAGCGACAGTTGCCAAAGAAAAGAAGTGGCCCGAAGATGCATTGTAGGGGTTCCAGAAAATGGCGCGTCAGCTTTTTCTTTTTTCACGCCAGAGCCATCAATTCCTTCTGCGTGTTCCAACGTACCGGAGGTGCTTCTGTCGAAGTAATAACCACACGCTGCGACAATCCTGTGGTTCGGCTTTACCACAACGCACAGGATTGACAGATCCATGCTGGTAGCAATGAAAAGTTTGCGAACGGCTATTCCCGCCAACGGACTCAAAAGTGTAGTCTGTACGGTGGCATCACGCAATGCAAGCACGACGCTCGGGATGTTAGAGTATTCCCGCGCAGGTACACTTCTAAAGAAAAAGGTTCCTTAATGGGACCGATTGCGTCTTCTAAAAAAACCTAAGGCACTTCTGCATAGACCGGTTGGTCGAGCGAAAACGTCTCATAAGATCTCCGGACGCACGGCGCCTGCGCAAGACCGGGGGTTACTTGAAACCGGGGGTTACAAAACTGGGGGTTACTTAAAAAAAATAGAGACAAAGAGAGAGAGAGAGAGAGAGAGAGAGAGAGGGGGGGGGGAGAGAGAGAGAGAGGGAGGGAGGGAGGGAGGGAGGGAGGGAGGGAGGGAGGGAGGGAGGGAGGGAGGGAGGGGGAGGGAGAGACGTACAGACAGACAGACAGACAAAGAGGGAGAGAGAGCAACGTTTACTTAGATCGTTGAAGTGGAGGTGGTTCCCTAGTTCGGGAATCCATGAGGTGAGCAGAAAGCCTTCTCTATGGATGCCAGGAGTTTCTGGACGTCCAGATGGCCGCCGGTCACCCGGTTCTGCTGTTCACAGCAGAGCTATTTAGGCCGACACGAATTCGTCCGGCGTAGACAGGAAACCCCTAGCGCACGTGTGCACGTGCCTCCCGGCGACCGCCGGCCGTCTCCATTGTGAGGCGCCGGGCCCGACCTTCGCGCAGTAGCTTTAGCGGAAAATTGGGCCCATCTCCCCGCGAGGCGGACTCGAGTAAATGCGTCGCATAGAGGGTGGGTGTATTGCGTTAACCTTTAGTGTTTGGGGATTTGGTGGTAGTGAATGCGTTGTATCAGCAGCTTCTTGACGTAGTTTGAATGAGTCAAGGATATAAGGCGCGTTCGTAGTCTCCCATTCTGTGTCGGCTTTGTGGCGCAGTGGGTAGAGCACCATGTACATTGCGTTCCGCCCGCAGGGTCGAGGGATCGAAACCAGGCGCCGGATAGTATTTTTTTTTATATAGTGTAGGGGGAGGGGTGCGGACTACGACTACGGACGTCAACGAGGGTGACATCGTGAGTTACTGAAATGCTCTGCATTTAAAATTGCGAAGGACTGCTTCTGGACAAGACAATGCACGCATCGATCAGGAGGGAGGATCCACACTGGCATCCCTACATATGATAAGCCACGTACCGGTATACATTTAGATCGTTCGTAGATGCGTTTTACTCAGCGCGCGAAAATTCGCCACGTGGGTTCATTCTTCCTTTGCGATTTGGGTCTTTGGAGGTTTGACAATCGATTAGGCGCACTCTCGACGAAAGTTGGACGCGCTTTTAGCTTTCTCGCTTCTCTCAACTTTCTCTGGGAAGGGATCGTAAATATTTCAGTGAGCATTTGTTCATGTTGCTGTTATTCGCCGAGTCGGTCTTGCTGGCGGCATGGATTCGCCAGTCAGGTGCATCTTCGTGAAGCTTAACCACGGGATTGCCTCTGACTAATCAGAAGCAAGAAGCAACCAACAGAAAGGGAATACTCCGCGATGTCGGATTAGTTCAATCACAGAAGCACGCCCCAAGGCTTCACCCACAAAGCAGAAGCACAGACGGACCTGACATGATTGGAAAAAGGGACTTCTGTCGTACAATGACCGCGCAGAGCCGGTAATCCACGGGCATCGCCACACGGTCACCATTGCATCGTATTGACCGCGATGCGCAAGCTTCCGGAGCAAGGGCTTGCTGATTAGGACGCCGGCGAGTACAAACGATGCTGTCTAGAAGCAGCTCGTATAGAGTGGCCGTCACATCAGGTGCTTGTACATCGGCAGGCTACGGAGCGGGCACAGAACCACGCACAGGAGCGTCCTAACACATTCCATCGGCATCCTCGGCGACGAGAATACAGACGAAATGCACGCTATGTGCGCGCAACCGAAGGGAACCCTTGACGAAGTGCACTGAAGTGAAAAACAATTCCCAGGCCAGCTTGATTATGCAGATTAAAATCACCAACACTAAGCATTTCACGCTCCACAATTTGTTACGTACACACTAAGAAATTAAATTGAGTTGGTTTATCGAAAAACCTATACGATTAGGATAACCTGGATGGTTTAAGATGCCGTAAACCACTGCACAACTTGAGATTGAATAATTGTAGTGTTTAACGCGCCGACGCAGCGCAGGCGATGAGGCGCGCCGTAGTTGAGGACCACCTGGGGATCTTTAACGTGCGCCTAAATCTCGTACGCACGGGCGTTTTTGCATTTCGCCTCCATCAGAAAAGCGGCCGCCGCGGCCGGGAATCGAACCCGCGATCTCGTGCTCAGCAGCTCAACGCCTTAGCCACTGAGCCACCGCGGCGGGTACAACTTCAGGAAGCTGTTACGAGCGCTGCTATAATAGTTTACTTGTTCACGTTTTCTTTTATACCCTATCATACGTTACATAAATATGGTAAGGGAATGAGATGTGCTAGATTTCGGTTTTATTTCTGAATTTGTAAGCAAAAACATAACCCCTTTTCCGCTCCGCATATCTTCAAAAAGAGCGTTGAATGTGGGATCTTTGCATAAGAAACAACTATAGCCATTGGCGCCTGCGCTACTTTCCCAAATGTACTGCTTATTCGATGTGGCTTATTCGGCACCTTTGGCGCAAACAGCCATTTCGCCCACCCAGAGGTTGCGTTCAATGATTCTCGTTACTCAATCTTGACCAAGAAATTTCGTTTAAGAAGTACCAGACATTTTCCGATTTCTTGTTCTTCGGCAAGTTAAAACAAATTGTAGCGTATAGGCAACATGGCTTGGTGGTTTCAATCACAAACAGCGCAACGCTCACCGCTCCGAATATCGCATGACCCTGCCTGGTTACACGTTTCGTAAACTACGCAAGGGCAAAACTGGCGCACGTCTGGCGCCTTACGTCATACCTCTACTTTCGAGCTAATATTGCGACACCTCTGACGCCACGTGTCGCTCTCTTTACGAGCAGAATGGGTAGTAACTCGCCTCGGCCTCGGTACCGTTGTAACGACGGTCATATTGCAAGGCTTTAGTGTTTTGAATTTTTTCCCAAAGGTTTTGGCAACGCCATAAGCGAAAGCCTGTGAGTTCGAAGCAATTCGGTGCGCATCCCGTCGACCCACCGAGTTGGCGCAGTGTTAGCGACGACATTTTTATTCAGGAAACAGGATATTCCCTGATTTCACTTCGCGTGAAAAATTCGCGTATTTTTATTGATATCAGCTGCGTTTTCGCACCACTCCTCATAAGAGAACGAATCCAAATCAGACACTACCGCGACGACGAAGCCAACATCCACCAATCCCTGTAGTCCCGCTTTGTGAATCACTGGGATGAGGCATCTTTCGGTGACGGGCCTCATTTTGAACGGCTCATCTGCCTACGTTGTACGGCAGTTAAGGCCCCAACCTTTCGGACCATTGGGTAAAAAGTGTTAACGCCGTTTGGAAATAAACGCAGGAACAAATGACAATCTGGCTGAAAGTTCCGCTGGAATGGTTTAAAATGCGAAGGCGCAACACGTCAACACCAACAGCGCGAGTGGGCTCTTCAGAGCGTCCTCTGACCCTGACGGAAACCACGAAGCACGCGCTTGCTCCCAGGAATACCGGCTGTCTGAAAACGGTAAAATATGCTGCTGGGCAAGTAGGTGCATATCGCTTGCAGAAAAACAGCGCTAAAAACACCACGCGAAAGCGAAGGACGACGTTATATACTCCCAAGAAAAACAGGCGTATTAGTACGTTAGTCGGTTGTGCACACACACACACACACACACACGCACACGAACACGCACACGCACAGGCACACACGCACGGGCACACGCACGTACACACACGCACGTACACGCACGGGCACACACGCACGCACACGCACACACACACGCGCAGATACATACACGCACATGCACACGCACGCACGCGCACACACACACGGGCACACACACATACACGTGCACCACACACACACGCACAAGCATGCACACACACACACGGGCACACACACGCACGTGCGGGCACACATACAACGCACACGCACACACACATACATACACATGCACACACACGCACGCACACACACGCACGCCCACAGGCACACACGCACGCTCACGGGCACACAAACATACACGCACGCACACACACACACGCATGGGCACACACGCACGCACACGCACACACACATACATACACATGCTCACACACGCACGCACACACACGCACGCCCACGGGCACACACGCCACAAACACACACGTACGCGCACACACACGCATGGGCACACACACACGCACACGCACACACACATACATACACATGCACACACACGCACGCACACATACACGCACGCGCACGGGCACACAAACACACACGCACGCACACACACACGCATGGGCACACACGCACGCACACGGGCACGCCCACGCACACACACGTACACACACGCGCACGCACGCACGCACGCACACACACACACACACACTCACGCACACACACACACACACGCACGCACGCACGTACACATACGCCCACGCTCACACACACGCACACACACACACACACACGCACGCACGCACGCGCACACACAATACGAGATCTTAAAAGACACGATAAAAAAAAGGAGCCACTGCTGAAAAAAACAATCACATCTTTTTAGCGCACGTTGTGTAGGAACCGGTAGTCATTCCGAAACAGTGATAGCGAAGCGACGATAAAATAGGCTTTTATGCGTATGCGTTTTTGTGCGTTCTTTTGCAAATGCGCCGCGTGACATAGCCTTGAATGTGAGGGTGCTCCGCAAGGAATGCTACGCACTAAAGTTCTGTAATCGCCTTCACACTTCCAGCTTAGTACCTAACGGGATTTTTTCCTAACTAAGCATTTCCGAAAACTCGCTTTCCCTCCACCAACTTCGTCACGTGATTTGATGACGTCGGCTGTGAGGACACAGTGTGAGGACCGCAAAGACGAGTTTGACCGTTTCTAGTGCGTATTTTCCGCAATAAATTCTGCACGTATAAAAATAAAAGAAATCCCACCATTGCCCCCAAAAAGCCATATTACCAACGCGTACGCATACGTCGTCTGGATGTATGTCTGTGTTTCCAAGCATGGTGAATAAACGAGGTTTTTCGAAAAGACCAGAGTCCAGAGCCCCTCAGGTACCCCATCGAACAGCAGTTGTTTATTGACTCATTGCAAAGTTAAAGAAGAATAGGATCACAAGTGCAGTCAACCTAATTTGTAAGAGAGCTTTCTGGCCAATCTCGAGCGTGAGTACCCTACTTTTACAGCCAGACAACCAATCACAACTTTTGTCAACATCTTCCTGCCTGGGAAAAGAGGAGCATTAAAACAATGTTGTTAGCGGTAAAGATGTTAGACTGCCGTCCTAACACAAGGCACATTCAACTACTTCAGAAAGCAAAACATAACTGGGTCGTCTGATTATCCCCCAAAAGTCTATGAACACGTCATAACGGGTGGTTTGTTCGGAGTTCAACTACCGCGGATTTCACTTTCCCCTCGGTATTCCAGGAATTCAACGTTGTGCTGTGCTTAGACATGGGAGCGATTTAAGCGGTCTCGGGAACAGGCGAGATAGTCTGCTTCCATTGGTCTCCTTGCGTGAGGTGTTCCCTGTTGCTAAATCATTATCGTCGTCACGCCCAAGTTGCCCCCTATTGTGTCTTCAGCTTCAAAACTTTGTCCCCACATGGTTCTTTATAGCCTTCCGCTTCCACGACTGCGGCGTCTGCTGTCACCGTGTCTTTGCATTCACCGACAAACTGTGAAGATATCGCCAGCTCACCTGGACGTCGTTCGCCTCGATCGTTCTGAACAATCTCACACGTGTCTGGGTCGCGTTCGCCGATAGGCGCAGCTTCTTGCGTTTCTTGGGAGTCAGCTGAACTTCGCTAGGCCTTTAAACTGCGGCGATGGACTTCTTTTCGCGTTTAGGACCTAGTGAATCAGCACTGTTTGTTATTCCCATGTTGCTGTTGTGCTACTAGGCTGCAACTGAGTGTCCACCAGCATTCTCTTTGTCCGCAGTTTGTTCTGTGACCTATGCAACGTCATTCGAGTTCCTCAAGAATGCCATTGTCTACAGAGGAGCTGTTGTGCCCCAGTGGCCGGTCAGAAGGTGACGAGCTTACGTTCCTCCCTTCACTTTATCGATGTTCTTGTAGGACTCTAATTTCACAGCCGGCCATTGAGCAGTGCCACTGTCTTTGTGCCTTTGACGGGTAGCCTGGAATGTTTCTCTGGAGGCTTGGACAAGGGAGCCAGCGCCTTCGATAACACAACCTTCGTGGTTTGCTTACAAAGAATGCTTATATGGAGTTGCTACTGAGGCTGAAAGCATTTATGATAGAGTGCTGCTGGCGTAGCCGTTCGAACTGTTTTTTTTTTGTAGTTAGGCCAAGCTTTTTTTGCACTCTTGATATAGGTGTGGACAAAGACTGGAGCTCTCCTGTGGCCCAGAAACATCGACATTTGGCTAGTCGGCGTGAGCTCGGGAAAGTGCAGAACTCTGGTATCCCTGCTGGGAATTCCACGATTGCTGCTCCTTGCTTCACCGGTATCCGAGTAACACTTGCCTCTTTATGTGTGTAGATAGAAGGCATCTCTCGAGGATGTATTGCCTTCTTTGTGTAGTGTCCTCATGTCCATTCCTATGCTTTCCTGCACCGAAAAAGGATTCAGGGAACCGGGAACCGGTCAGGCGTCGCCAAGTCCTCACGAACGTCTTTAGCTACTGCGACAAGGTCTTGTTAGGCTCTTTTCAGCGGGTATTGGAGCGTAAACCCAAAAGATGTCCCAGCTGCCGTCAAACCGTGTTTAAGCCGTGTAATCTTGCCGGTAGCGGCTTTCCAATATCAGTCGGCTCCAATTAGCACTTCGATGTTGTCGTATGTTGCCGCGCCCGCATCATTGGCGAGGCGACGATCACGGACTTAGTCTCCCACACAAGAATGATAAACCGCTACGGGAATTCCACTGCAGATCGTGGGCACCTTGAGGGTTTCCACCAGGACGGCCTCGTTATTGAGCCGGCTCGTAATAAGCAGCTCCACACGTCGCAGGGTTTGCTTGGACAAAGGAATTTCGCCGAAGGTCCATAGATTGAGGGTCTCTTTACCCGATGATTTTACAACGAAGGTTCTTTCCTATGGTCTTAGTTTTAAACGGCCGCCGACTGCCACCACCCAGAAGGCAACAAATAGGTGGAGGCTTAACCTTGGTCGTTTGCAAAAAGAACCACATCAGTGGCATTTGTTACCGTACTCGTCACTTGCGGACGATGACGTGGTGAATGACTCCCTTAGTGGTGAATGACTTCTGCATATCGGTTGCCAAACAACCCGCATCTTTAGACTCGCACAAAAATGTATAATGCCGACCTTGGAAGCTTTGGCAACAGAGGAATCTTGCGTTGCGGCACTTTCCTTTCAGAAGTTCATTTTGCTGCTGGAGCCGTATGTTTTGGTCACTCGCAGGGAAAGCGTGTTCTTTAGAACTGCAGGAAATAACAACGTCCTTTGTCCGTTATGAAGGCGGTGGTACAGGTAAGTGCTGACCTTGCGCTTTCTCGTGGTGCTTTTGCTGGCAAGTTAACCGGTCCGATGCGATCACTAGGGCCTTTTCCATGATACGGATCAGAAAGTCCAGAAGCACTGAAAACGTGTTAACCTTCTCACCTACTCCAGGCTTCTGCTTACAGTAGGAAAAGACGAGCTCATGCGGCAGCCATTTATCAATAGCCAGCTTTATCAGCAAGCTACACTGTTCTTGCTTCAGTCCTAGAGATTCAAGGCTTCGAACGTTTTGACAACTTCATCGTAGAGACATGACAGTGACTCAACATCTTGAGCTGAATCAACAGCCTGAAGCTGGAGGGGGCACGTCATGTGGTTGTTATTCGCAAGGTGTTCCGAAGCGTTCCCCTGGTAGGTCAACCACGATATGATAATTGATTTCAGTCAGGGAAAGGCCGCTGGCTGTGTCTGAAGACCTACCAACGAGGCAGCCCTTCAGGAATTTAAACTTGTCGATGGTTGACAGCTGCCGGTTTCGGTCGTATGGTTGCCACATACTGATCCTAAAGGGAGCGCCAGCCTGAGATTGTTCTGTCGAATTCCTCAATTTCAGGTCGAGGGAGCTTTGCAGTGGAACTTATGTCACCACGAGCCTACCTTACGTTGTTCATCCGGGAGTTTGCCATCTTTGGTGGCTGATTTTCTTGGATTCTATGGGAAAGCTTTGATATGGCCACACACGCGGAAACGCAGTATGCTTACGCAGCTTCCAACTGCTCTAAATCTTTATAGTCAACGAGTTCTTCAATTTGCTTGTCGATATCTCTAAGTGCTGCGTCCTTCATGCCAACCACATTAAAATTGTTCTGCAACTCACCAGTCGATGTAGATTGAGAATCCATCAACGCATTGATGCCGGACGATCGTATTCGTCGTATTGATCGTATTGGAAAGCATTGTGGCCAATCTCCCGTGTGCGTATGTGGACCCAAGTCTGACAGCAAGACAACCAACTGCCCTGGAACTAAGGACATTCGAAGAAAATGTTTGATGGCAGCAGGCCTAAATTTGCAGCAAGACAGGGATTACCACCGGTGGCTCCATGGTCCTGCCTACCGTTCCCTACTGGACTATATCCGGGAGGCCAACCTAGTTTCCTGGATATAGATCGGACCCGCTTGGTGTCTACTAAGCCTTGAGGCTATTAAATAAACGAACAAACAACAACAACAAGAAAACCAACTGCTACTTTTTCGAACACGAAGTCTGTTGGCTTGTGACACGTAGTGCAGGGGTTGGGAACCTGGAGCCCGCGGGCCGGACGCACCCCGCGAGGCAGTATTATGCGGATCAAGACGTCGGAACCTTCGCCACCCCCCCCCCCCCCTCGACGGTTTTCTCACTCCCTATCTGGAGGCAGAAATGGCAGTTTTGACCTTCCAGTTTCTCTTCCAAGATTTCCATTGCATGTTTTATACGTTATTTTCAATCTAGCGAATTTGTTGTCTTCGCCTTAACCTCTACCCATTTGCCATCCGGACCCCGCCGTGCTGGCGACATGCACCTCGGCCTCCGCCTTGAAAGGTTGCCGACCCATCACCTGATGCAATTCGTAACAACTTGGGCTACACATCGGCGTTTAAAAAAATTGCCATACTTTCCTAAAGATAGCTAAGAGAAGCGCGAAAGCTAAAAGTGCGTCCAACCTTCGCGGAAACTGCGTCCAATCTATCGTCAAAACTTCAAAGACTCAAATGGCAAACGAAGAAGGAGGCCATGCGACGATTTTTAGCGCAATAAGTCAACGCATCTACGAACGATCTATATGTAAGCTTTCGATATGCGGTTTGTGAGATAACGGTGCCCTATTGTAATCTTTTTTCATGAAAGATGCCTGTATTTTCTCAACCAGAAGCGTTCCTTTTTCGCGATTTTCAAGTAATTATTTCGTCCGAATTAAGGCCAGGTTTCACGCACGCGTCCTGTGGCCAGAGATCTTATCAGAGCTTTTCACTCGACCAGCCGCTATACCGGAAAATTCATTAATTTTTTGATTGGACGCCATCGGCCCCAATAAGAAAGCTTTCACTTTAATAAATCAGCGACAACTTCACTTGAGTGTCTTTTTGCCATACGGCTATACGTCGTTTTCCGAGCGCAAAAGCAGCCGATGACTGCGCTTTCGTGTACAACTCAAGGATCATTTTAAGACAAAGACGCCCTGAAGTGAAAGCCGACCATGACAGACCATCAGCTTTGCGTCATCCGACAAACCATACTACGATGAATGGGAATCATGGTTTGGCTTCGAGATCGGTTTTTGTTCTTTTAATGGGACTCTAGGCAGCGGGAATGACGAGAATTAAAATTAGACAACACCGCACCCCCAGTTCCAGGCGGTCACCGTAGCCCGGTTCCCGCCTCTTCACCGCGGATGGCTGGAAGTGTCATCTCCCGTGATAGGTCACTTGGGAACAAAGGCCCCAAGAAAGAAGACGAGCTTAGAAAGCGATGAAGCAGACCCAGAAAAAGTCGACCCGAACCGAGGGAGACTTAGCGGCAACTTCGGAGAAGGCGATACTCGAGAATGCCACAGCCACGGGGATGCGGGGGAACAATGGGACTAATCCACTCTCCTCAACAAAAACATCGGGCAAGGAAACCCGAACCAGAAGTAGCAGCAACAAAGGAGCGAGAAAGAGTGATAATGCGCGAGATCGTAAGTACAATGCGGGTGCCCGGTTTCTGGCGCCATGGGCACAACAATGGCAGACTGTCAGCTCTTGTTTCTTCCGCGCCTTTAGACACTGCGGCGAGGGTTTCACCTCATCTGTCGCATCGTCCCAACTGCTCCTCTGAATTCCTTTTGTCTCTCGTTAGAAGTCTTTGTTGAGAGATGACCGAAAGAAGTAATCCTTCAAGAGAATGCATCACCCTGTCCATGAAACTAATCTGACAGGGAGGATAACTTTGTGGTGCCTGAAGAAGTAGTCCGTCATGCGGTCTATAGGAACTGTTTTAGTAAAGAGCTGAACAATGGTCTGGTTGAGCTTTGACATGAGCTTAAAAGGGTAACCCAATAGCTAACTATGTTAGCAGCTTCAAAAGTGAATGATGCGACTCAAAGCATGCTTGCAAAAGGAATGATACGGTGAATTTAAACCTTCTTTACGGTATGGCGTAAGATGAGATGGAGCGAAAGTAGGGTTAGGGAGTCGCAATTTCATACCGGCGTTTTCATTTTCGTGGTATACACCAGCAATTGTTTGCAAAAGAAAAGACGTCTGTCACAGAAACGTGAGTTGCCTGACCATGACGATGATTATGAGTTCCATGCCACCCGAATACTGATGCTGTCAGTTCTACGCCGTGAGCTTCGAGATCAATTCTAGCATGACCTTGACAATGACCATAAGTTCCATGCCACTCCGAGTGATCATGCCGCGAGCTCTACGCCATGAGTTCCATGACCATAAGTGCCATGATCATGAATTCAACGCCGCTCCGAATAGCACGCTCAACACCATATAGTCGCCTTTTGGGAACAGTAACCCTACAAATGTAGCTTGTCAAGACCAATTGTAGAGAAAGAGCACGGTGACGACTCGAATGACAAGGAATGCTTATATCTCACTTCTTGGCCGATCTAGCGGAAGGAACGACAATGATAGCGGTCTAAAACCCCGAAACCAACCTGAAGTTCTGGGATGTTGACGTCCCGTTTGCAGCCATCACTGTAAAACGGGAAGTAATACATAAGAGAGCAAGTAGCACCTAACAGGAGCAGGAAGAAAACCAATCTATCACGAAAAGGACTTTCCCAGTACTAAATTACACTTCAAAAACCGCGGCAGCCTCCACGAAACAACCATCGTCTCACTGCGCAAGTATTCTGTGGAAAAACTGCATTTTGTATGAAAGAGGAGGGACGAGGGGCAGAGCAGAGGTCAATGGGATGATGAAGGGGAGATTCCGCCGTAAGCGATGAAGAATTGCTTCTTCCCGATTGGAGAGTTCATGCGGCATTTTGAGTTTGCCGCGCGGATCGATAGGATGTAGCGGTGCATAATGATGTGACACGTCAGCCAAGGTTGAACGCTGCGTGTTCCATGCCAGGGACAGAAGCATCTTCCCTGGAAAATGGTGGCAGTATTTCTGGTGCTCGATGGATGCAGCGATTTCTGGCTTTGCATGGCCAGTTGTCCCGCAGTGGGCAGGAAGCCACTGGACTGCTATGTGATGGTGTGCTTGCAGAGCTTAAAGATGCGCAGTGCATGTATGCAAAACAAAAGCTGGTCTTTTGGGAATGACGCAAGGCATTGAAGTGCTGCCTTGGAGTTCGCGAAGATAGCCCACTTGAGCGTGGCCTGCTTGATGATATACGGATCAGTTGACAGACGAAAAATTCATCGGCGCAGACTCTCCACTGAGGAAAACTGTGTAATCTTGCCCTCCGTTTTGTTCAACAACGTTTATTCTCTCTTTCTCCCTTCGTCGTGTTTGCGACAAAAGATATTGCCTATCTTGACGGTTTGTAAGCATATAATGGCAGTGCGGTCATGATCAGAAGAACTGTCGCGGTATCTTTTTTTGCGTTTCCATCTCCTTGTTTCGTTGAATTGGTATTTTTATTTATTTATTTATTTATTTATTTATTTATTTATTTATTTATTTATTTATTTATTTATTTATTTATTTATTTATTTATTTATTTATTTATTTATTTATTTATTTATTTATTTATTTATTTATTTATTTATTTATTTATTTATTTATTTATTTATTTATTTATTTATTTATTTATTTATTTATTTATTTATTTATTTATTTATTTATTTATTTATTTATTTATTTATTTATTTATTTATTTATTTATTTATTTATTTATTTATTTATTTATTTATTTATTTATTTATTTATTTATTTATTTATTTATTTATTTATTTATTTATTTATTTATTTATTTATTTATTTATTTATTTATTTATTTATTTATTTATTTATTTATTTATTTATTTATTTATTTATTTATTTATTTATTTATTTATTTATTTATTTATTTATTTATTTATTTATTTATTTATTTATTTATTTATTTATTTATTTATTTATTTATTTATTTATTTATTTATTTATTTATTTATTTATTTATTTATTTATTTATTTATTTATTTATTTATTTATTTATTTATTTATTTATTTATTTATTTAGTCAATAAAATAATTGGTTATATGGAAGTGGGTCTGCAATATTTTCCTTTTCGCGCTGAATTCACGGAGAGTGCTTCAGACATTGGGCTGTACCAAGTACTTTCTCTTTCACCCTACAGCGTCTAAATGAATTGTATATTTGGCACAGCAGCGTCTCATCCTTACTATAGCTACGTAGCGGCAGAATAGATGAGGCGAGCGATGGTTAAGAATGATGAGTGATCTATTTACAGAATATGCAAGGTTGCCATAGGTGAGACCAAGCCAGGCAAAGTGTCCCACCCAGCTTCGGCGTCGTCGCCACTGCCGTCTTCATCGTATTCTGATGGAGCAACTATACATTTAATAAACAGCCACAGCTTCCGCTGCCAGCCGGCATTACGTCTCGTAATCGCTATAAAATTTATTATGCACATCGAGGCCTTCCACCAGCCACTTGTATAATAATAGCTTCCAAACGTCGCACCAGTGTCTTGAAAACAGCCGGCGTATTCCGCAATGCGAGCGAGCCTACATCGAGGCCAATGTTTTAGCTTCCAGGGCTCTGTGCGCCCTTTGCAAGTGCGACGGTTGCAATCGCCAAGACAGCCGTAAACGTTTGTCTCCAAGCACAAATCGAATTAAGGCGCTTGGGCTCGTGGATATACGAGGGAGACTGCGCATGCGCACAGCCCAACCTCACCCCCTGTTTCCCCTCTTTGATAAATGGGCCCGCTCTGATGAACAGGCCGAGGCTTGCAAAGGTTGCAGATTACTTTGCGGTAACGAAAGTGCATCGTTCAGAGCAGAGTACTGCGAAATGGTGGAGCGGAAACAACGAAAGCCACGCGTAACTTTCCGGATTACTTGCCTTTCTTTCTACATTCGTCTGTAGCTAAGCGAATGTCACCACAAACAAGGGAATTCGAAGCTTTATGGTACGCTCATTTAGTGCACGTCACTACGTCGCCAACCAGTCTCCGCCTTGGGCGCTTAATATGAGCGAGACTGAGAGCTTTGTCCCTACAAGCATGCAGTTAGTGCCGAGTTGAGCGCTATCTGCTTAGTAGGTACTAAGCCGTCAAGGCTGTTTTCAACGAGATAGCGGTGGGCAGCATACAGAGCCCTGCACGACTATTCAGTCTGAACCAAGCTTGCGTCATCACGGTTTAATACGTCCAGGTTTGTAAGTATCGTCTGTAGAGGAACGCCAAGTAGAGCCACGCATTATCTATTAACCCTGAGTGCAATTCATCAAGCCTGTTTTAAACGAGATAGGAAACGGAGAGTAAGTACGGGACCCTGGAACTGCAGACTATTATTAATGTTTCGTGACGCCTTAAGACAAACAAACGAACTTGTACTTTTCCTCAACAACAGCGCTGCGTTGAACCGTTTTCCGTTTGTACACAATCCTTCCGCAATGAGATCTCATTATAGATTTCTTGGTTGCAGTTCTCGGCCCTCAATATAAATACATGTACATAACATAAACAAGCTGGTTAGCAGGTGTAAGGTGTGCCTCTGCGCAAGAAATTTCCTTTGAGGCTTGCCGCCTATACCTATGACATTCGAATACTGGTGCACACCACTTGTTTTGTTACTTTAATGACTTCTTCCAATATAAGGCTTTCTCTGCCTAGACTGCATACAATCGCCTAAGGCCACATATTTGCGCTTGTGAGGTCCTCCTTATCTTTCTTCGAGCTTTGCGTCAGCGTCATCGTCATCATTATAATCACTTGCCTGACGCGCATTGTAACACGAAGGCCTCTCGCATACACTTTAAACCGCTCCTATCCCGTTTCAATCGACTTCACTCTTTCTCCAGAAATTTTCTCATCTCATTCACCAGTGATCTTATCTGATCCCACGCTGTCCGAGACCACAGAGCTCTACAGTCAAGATTATGCCCGGTCCCATGCCTAGCCACTCATTATACTGGTGGTCTAACCCGCCCTCCGCATCAGATAAGCCTAGCTCAATTCTTTCTTTTTTACGCAGTTTGAGCTAGGAAGACTTCTACGCAACATACACGTTATTATGTTACGCTGGCATCATATCCCCAACAGATACATACTTCGAATTCATACAACATAAAGTACAAATTGTTAAAGTGACCTGCCGTCTAGCTGCTAGCTTGCTGTTTACGAAGCAACCGGGGTAATCACGACGGCTGACAATATGCCCTTCAACCCCTCTTCCATGTGTTCCCACAGCGACGCGTGCACGCCGTTCGGCGCTAGTCATCCTCGTCATGAGGACGTACCTTCGGAAGATGCGTTTGCCTTCGTCGTTGGTCTTGTCGAGGATCCGCTCGACGATGAGCTGGCCCAGCAGCGGCGCCGTGAGGCCTGGTTCAAGGAAGAGCACGCTGTAGGCCACGTGGAAGTTGAACTCGGTGTCGTGTAGCCAGTAGGTGTCCATGGCCGACACGAAGCGCTTGTCGTCCTCGCAAAGAACGCCCTCGCGAGCAGAGGCGCACGACGTGCCCGCGTGCCGCAGCACCACCGCTACAGGGAGCAGGGACAGCAGCAGCAGCACCAGGGGAAGACCTGCGCGCAAGAATTGGGCGCAGGCGTCAGGACATGCACGCGCGACACGTGATGCCCTTCCCCTCACTGTCGCTAGGGCACCCAAATGTGGCGCCTCCTACAAACTCACTCTTTTCCCCACAGAACCACGCTCACACACAAGCACCCACACAAGTCCCCAACCTCATGCTGTTTTTACTGCTCCACTTGAGATACTGGTTTTCATTCTGTGCTGCCGGTGTCCCAACGACACCTCTGCTTACTACCCCCCCCCCCCTCTCGCCCCAGACACCTGCCCTACCGGGACAAGGCCTTGGGGAGCTCAGACCTGGCGGATCAGGAACCTCGACCCGTATGGTGCCTCCCGGCTCGTCGAAGCGGTCGCCGAGGCAATACCTATCTCCCCCAATTCCCAGTTGCTAGAAATAAGGTCATTATCCCTCTCTCTATCAATCAGTGCATCGGGATAGAGACGCTTGGTGATTCAGGCCAAGCTGCGAGAATGGCGTCATGCCCTGACGTGGGCGCGCTGTCCGAGTAGAAAATAAGTTCTTCAGTCGGTTTTGACGCACAATGCATGTAACATGAACAGGTGTCAACGAAGATATGCATAAAAGTACCTCTCCTTGACCCGTCCTTCATTAAAGTTGAAACCTCTCCGGCAGCCGTCGGTCTGTCGTGTACGGACGCGGCGACCTAGACCATGCTTCGTGATGCAGAAATAAAACACCAATGAAGACACCAGGCGCGCGCCTTGACAACTTTCCCAGCTCGCAGAACACTTGGGCAAAGGTAGATACACACCATTCGCCGACCTATTCCTATCGGTGTCCACAGGTTAGAATGTCAAAACTGCCAACGTTAAAGTCCCCGCGGTCGGCGTGGACGGTTAGGCATGGCCCCGAAAACCACTGAGAAAAATCCTGCGATCTTCTCACGTTGAGTGATTCTTACACTGGCGGATTAAACGTGAACCATTGCTGTCATCACCAAAAATGCTTCAGAAATCACGAATGATCCCTGTAATCTTATTTTCGGATATTTCTGATTTACGGGCTACATCACCATTGACGTATGCGTAGTAGCAACAATTATTTCGTTTTACCTCCGCGAGGAAGTATTGGCTTTCGGCTGTATTATGCCAAATCGTTAGTTCACTCGTTAGGTCGCAACTCCATCGTCGAGGCGAAGAGACGGCACAAAGAACGGCGGATGGCTCAACGTACGAATAAGAGGCCATGGTATACAGGTGTTAACCTGGGCTGGAAGGAAAATTGGGTCAATTTTTTGATCTTGTAAGGATTGAAACGTGGGGACAAGAGAATGGGAGACGAGCCCGCATTCCCAACACCACGACAGCTGGATGACCCTAGAAAACTCAAGGTGGTACTAGTAAATGCCTTGTGGCCCTCGACTTCAAGGCGGGTATCAGAGACCTTTACTGAGGCCTGCAAGAGCAATGTGAGCATGCTAATTCCAGAAGTGATGGTTAGGCGAGTTTGCTGTTGCCATAAAATGGAGAAAAAAACATTTTTATTGACAATGGTTGCTGGGCCGCGGCAATATTTATCGACTTTACTAAGGCATTTGATACATTTAACCACACTATCCTTTTTTTTCGAAATTAGAATCATTTGGTGTATGGGGACCGGCTCTAACCTTACTAAAAAGTTATCTGGGTGACCGCACTCAGGTTGTTCAATTTGCAAATGCCGTATTACAGCAAATAACCATTGATCAAGGTGTTCCGCAGGGATCCATCTTAGGGCCGCTTCATTTTCTCTCGTATATTAATGACTTACCCAGTTGCCTTGAGAGTTCTGATTGCATTCTTTACGCTGAACATACGGCTATATTTGCTGGTGATAAGAATCTTACCAACTTTACGGCGCGACTTAACGAGGACCTAGTGAACATTGCCTCATGATATAACGATAATGCGCTGCACATAAACGCCATAAAAACATGCTTCATGGTTTTTTCATGCCCACCATAAGCAAACCTTTTTAGTTCTGAGCATCATTCTAGATAACCACGTGATATATTCGTAAAATACGCCCCGTTTGAAGGCGTTGTGCTTGACTCTCACCTAAAATTTCACAAA
The DNA here is from genome assembly GCF_048455015.1 of Haemaphysalis longicornis. Classification (NCBI taxonomy): domain Eukaryota; kingdom Metazoa; phylum Arthropoda; class Arachnida; order Ixodida; family Ixodidae; genus Haemaphysalis; species Haemaphysalis longicornis. The sequence goes on from NW_027526407.1 coordinate 143,896,454, forward strand.
CATGCGATGGCCCTTGTTAAAAAATGGTTTTGGTATACGTGTATTAATCAACGCATTGTCTAGAGTGCCTTCCGACGGCACTCTAGCTGATCGATGCAGGCATGGCTACAGTGCCGTCCGACGACACTCGAATATTTAACACTAGGCTAGCACCGGTCGAGGAGTTTGTCGCCGTAGTGTAGAGGATCCGTCTTAGCTTCTCCATCCCAAAGTCGGTGGTTCGAGACGGGCTTCCCTCGGATGTTTTTTTTGTTTTTTTTTTCATTGTTTCATTGAAGTGTTATTTTTATGCCTTAGGTTAGTTTTGGTGTTTTAAATGATTTCTTTGCGTGCGTTAGGTTATCTTATGTTATGTTTAGGTTAGGTTGCCCAGCTTTACGTTATCTGGAGCGGTGTACTGCCAGGCGCGGCAATTTTACCACAAAACGCCGGTGGACGTCGATATAGTGGAGTGCTTATAATACCGTCGGACGGCACTCTAGACACGGCCACTAATCAAATCTCGCCATTATTTTCAGCAGCATGTTATTCTGTCACTGTGTTACGCTTTCATACAAAGCTACCTGACATACTGCCTATCTTCCTGGGGAAACACGTACGAAACTCACATTTCTCACCTTGAACACCCTCAAAACCAAGCAGCACGCCTGATTACATTTAATCCTGCCTTGGCATCTGCCCTACTGGAATCTGAAAATTCTTCCGCTCACACACTTACTACAACTAAAGTTCTGCCTTCTAATTCATCGAATTCGAAATAAAGGTACTGTCGTTAATAATATTTCTACCCCACAATTACTAAACCCCAATAATCCCAGATTCGTGGAACAAAACAATACGCCTCGAGCTTCGCGATCGCTGCGCCGCCTGCCGCCGTTTCTCCGCGGCGTTGACGGGATTTGCGCTGCGTGGCTGATAGGGGCTCGTGCAGTGTTTTAGTTCTGTTTCGCTTATTTTCGCCTTTCTTCGCCCTAAAAAAAATTTGTTATGGTGACGTCTTTAGACAAAGAGTACGTTTAGGTCTTTTAAAAAGCAGCTGGGTCTTCTTAGAGTACGCGATCGCCTGCAAGAGCTACCCGCGGACGTGGTTCTGCGCGCTTCGTCGCCGCTCTTCCGGGCGTCGGCGACGGTAGCAACATATCACCCCTGTCACCTCCAAAACATCAGGCACAAATGAATTCCACTACCGCCTCGTTTAGACCTGATACTGGCACAATGAGCGGTTGACTTCATTTTACAGCGTGGACAACGAATGCGGCTTCGTTTCGAATATATACGTCGCAGAAAAATATGTTTCGGGGATGTGATTACCCATTCCCGGACAATAACTGATGCCTTTTATAAGAATATAAACCATGCGAAAAGGTTAAGTATATTCCAAGCCTGTGCGTCGTTAAATATCTGCCCACACACGCCATATAGCAAGAACCAAGGCAAGTTAATGAAACCACGGAAAAATGAATGCTGTGCAAGTGCGGAATTAAGAAACATAATAGCTCTAACGGAAATGAAAAAAAAAAAAAACAGTGCAGCTTCTGACATGCTAAAGACGTTTGCCTAAACTTAAGCCAGGTAGGGTTCCCTATACCAACTATACGCGAAATGCACTGCTATTTCGCGAGAAATCGGGGGAGGGGGGGGGAGGGGAGGGGGACGCTGTGTACAAATGCGGAGCGAAATCAAGAAACTACGTTTTAATAATCACACACACAAATCTCGCGTTCACTTTCCTTGTTTTTATACTGCAACGAACAGCTGATCGTACGGCGGACTCATTTTTGGAAGTATACAGGGTAGGCTGTTCAACAAGCGATGAAAGGTGTCGTTAAAAGAGTGTGGTATGTGATAAGGTCCTCTGATTTCAGTTTCTGCTTCATTCTGCACGCTCCCTGTGCCATATGACGATATTTCGAAGAAGCATTTAGTCGCGGACGAGGATTATATTTTAAGCCCGTCTCCGCGCTGCTAGCAGATGAATGTTTGCGGGCGCTCACCTCACGACAAGACGACTCTGTCGTGTGCTGATCCCCGAGTATAACTATGCATTGTCTATGGTGCTTTTGTTGAATATTCCCGAAATTAACACAGACCAGCTTGTAAATGGTGGTGATCAATATCGGAGGTATATTGGCAAACGTAACTGGCGTGCTGTCAGGTATGAGTGCTCCGCTGATTATGTAAGCGCACAAAACCGACTGAAATCGTAGTATAGCCGTAGAATGAACATCTGAGGAACCGGTGGTTACGGAGAAACTGTTAGCAAATTCAGGTTAGTGTAACTACAATCGTCTCCATCATACGCCGGTTGCGCGACGCTGACCTGTGACACACGCCTGGCGCTTATACAGACGGAATATACCACACTAAGATCGCGTCAGAAACATTTACACTCTCGTAAACACACCTCATTTGCGAACAGAAAGACTTCTCCACATAAACATGGATTTCAAACGCCCGCAAACGGTAAATCTCGGTCGTGAACGAAAAGCAGCGGCGACACTGGGGAGCGGGACGCGGACTCCCGCGGCTGCTTTCGAAACGGGCCGCTAGGGGGATTTCAGTGGCGCCCCTACAGGCCGCGCTCGAGGCGTATACACTACTACCAAAAGTGCGCACTAATTACGGGAAACAAACAGTCCTCTTTTCAAGAATATTTCTTTGGAATTTGTTGCCCACAAACATCAAATTCATCAACTCTGAACGCTTATTTCATAAATCCTTGAAAACTCACATGTGGTCAATAGTTTGCTGTTAATCAATTACCATTATTTACAATTAACCTTGTTTTGTTTTGCCTAACCCGTACGTTGCATATATCTCTGTTTAATTATATTCTACTGATATTATGCTTTTATTCCTTGCCAAATATCACTTCAGTGATCTCTGTAACGCTCTACCTGCCTGTGTGTGCGTTTCTTTCGTACTCAGCACAGGAGGTCCCCTCGGCAGTGTAACCTCTGGGACCTCCTTCTGTAATAACAATTCCGATTTATCTTTTGTTGTATGCAAATATTTTTTAATAAAAACCTGAAAACTGAAAGGGCCATAGGCCGAGTCATAGTAACCGTAGAAGTAAGAAGAAAAAAAGATCCTCGGGCACTTAAGTCTGCTGATGTTGTTTGAGGACGAAAACTTGGCGATTATCAGACTTCTTTGCCGCTGCACCGTGTTTGCGTCCCTTTCTTCGTCTTTTCACGCGGCAGCTTCCCCACAGTCAGAGCTCTCCTCCGCGCGCGCCTGTTCTCAAATACCTGACAATCCCAATTTATTTTCAGGGGCGAAGCCACTTAGTTGCTCGAGCTGCCGGCGTCTCCGGTCGTCGTCGTCGTTCGTCGTAGCCGTGGTCACGGAACTAAAACACCGGCACACTCGTTTTCCAACGCATCGCGCTAGAAGGCTTCGTGCTTCACGGACAAGAGAGTTTTAGAGGAAAGCTGTATACAGTTAAACCTGGATATAACGAACCTTTATATAACGAATTCCCGCATTTAATGAAGATTTTCAATTCCACATTGCCACCCTTATTGAAGCCCATGTGTTTGCAACCTGTATGTAACGAAGGCGTCGGGATGGTTAAAGTTGACGTAAAGAAGTCGCTACGTTGGTGAGTCACTGTTTTTTGCCATTTCTTTGAAGAATAGCCTAAAGAAATTTCATAATTTAGCGAAATTTGCCTGCACCGCAAACTACTCTGCATTTTTATGTGTAAGTGCGGTGTTGGTTACGTGCTATAGGCCTGCCTGTCGGCGTGTAGTTGCGCGTCGCCGCTGCTAACTGTAGTGTCGGTTCTGCTGCCAGAAAACGAAAATTTTTGTGTTGTCAAAACAAGCTCGAAGTTTTGAATGCCGTCTCCGCTGGCGAGAAAGAAGAACGTCTCCGCCCGGTGAAGTGTCCCAGCTAGCAACCTCTCAGTTCTCTTGAGTGCGTAAAAGAATCTCAAGTTCGCAAAAAGGCGCCCTTTCAGCATGCGTTTGGTCCTTCAAACGTGTTACGGCACCGAAAAGTGTAAAATGCAAAAGTTTCGTTTCGTTGTGGATACGGTGGAACTTGAGTTTCGTTTGTGGATACGGTGGGAGTGACCTTGCTCGTTTGGCGGGCCGTGTAGTGATTAGACTCGTGCGAAACCATGCGCAAGTCATGCAGTTTTTCTTTGTGAAATAAATCCTTGAATGGTGGGTTCACCGTCACTGATGGCTAGAAGTCTGGTTTCGCTTCTGCTCCATTCACGCAGGCCCTAACTCGAAACCTGAATGTAACGAAAACCTGGATGTAACGAGAATTTTTGTCAACTTCGTTATATCGAGGTTTAACTGTACCACAACCCCTCAAAGCTTTCATCTCCGTGGGCAAAAACGCCCAGGCGCTGGAACACTCTTATGCACTGCATGATTCGCACTTCTCCAGTATTCCCGTTAGTGGAGATGGCTCGGGATTTTTTCTTTGCAGTGGCGGCCATTTTAGTTCCGTTCGGGTCGACGCCGACAACTGCGTCCACTTTTCCCGTTTGATGAGACACCACGGCTTTTGCCTTAAGAGGCGCGAAAGGAAAAGGATGGCGAAAATATTAACGGGACACGTTCGGCAATTTGACAGTGATTCTCTCGCTATCGCTGCGTCGTAAGAGCACTTTGGCGTGCTCGTATTTGGTTTTGTGTCGAGATGGCTGACAAATGCGACGAAAAGCACCCTGACCAAGCTGTTTGCCGTTGGGGTTCAAATCTGGTGCATACATTGCATTCAATGCTTTACGTTGTTTTTGACACAGCGTAACTGCGCTGCACTTGCATCTTGAGTTCACAATAACAGCATCGAAGACTTCTATGCGTGCACGCGTATTCGATGAAGACATCTATTTAAACCAAACCTGTTTTGACTCCCATTCTTTAAATGAAATGAAGCGTGCTCTGCCAACTTAGGACATGCCAAAAAATTATTTGCATAGAGCAAGGTTGGACATCATTGGTCTTACCCAACTAAAAAATCGTATCTAGAGACTGAAAATTTTAGCACGCAAAATCGATGTTTTGAACGCCTATAATAGGCTCCTAAAAGAGTCATTTATTCATACATAGGCGCGAGACAGTATCGTTACGGTATATATATGCTCAATTCGTGTTCATTTCCACACCGTATTTTAGGAAAAAATTTTGAGTTGCGGACAAATGTTAGGATGTGGGAAATTATTTTATTTTCCCGGTGAAAATAGGCCCTACATGTGTCGCTATTTTAACAAATTTGCGTAAGATTGAGGATGGTTCGACACTAAAAGAAAGCCTTAATAGCCATCAGAAGTGATCCCAATCTCAGTGTCTTACTCCTGCAAGGTGTACCTTATGTCAGTCAATATTCGTGTGCGAAAAAACAACGCTCAGCGTCTCCTAAAGCTGGCGGGGCGTGCTTGTATTTTGGAACGCTCCATGATTTGTTTACATCTGGGGTGTCCGAACGTTTGCCGCTGAGAACATCTAACAGTTTTTTTAGCACAGGAAACGTCCGAGGCTGACCTAAGCTTTGGATTGGCTCTGTAAGCAACCGCTCTTTCGGGGATGGGGATGGCCAACTTGCCTGGGACATTCAAAATGAGCTCCGCATTCTGAGTCAAAGTGGCGCCTAAGTTCTTAGCTGCACATTGCTTTCTGCTGAAAGTGTTAAATAAACACACGAATATATGCCAAGTCACATTGAGTGTAACGCCATGTACAATAGTTTCGACTGCGACGCTTTTGATGCGTAGCATTGGACCGTGTAACGCCCTGAATTTCCACAAAAATGCAGATATCGTGGAAGTTCCACCTGTAATCCCTATAATGGGGTAAATGGAGATAAGTGGTCGCACGAAATTTTGAAAAACTAAAAAACTAGGAAAAATATAAAAACTACAGAAAATGGCAAAAAGTGCAACGCCCTGTATTTTCAGAATAATAGAGATTTCGCGACAGTTCCACCTGAAATCGTTATAATAATGCAAATGGAGATAATTGGTAGAACAAAATTTTGAAGAAAATAAAAATAAGAAAAACAAGATAATTACGGAAAATGGTGAACCGTGTAACGCCCTGCATTTCCACGACAATGCAGATTTCGCGAACGTTTCCAAATGTAATTGCTAAATAACGTAAATGGAGATAATTTGTCGGTCTAAATTAGAAAAAAACTAAAAAATAAGAACTTTAAAAATTACGGAAAAATGGTAAAACGTACAATGCATGGCATTTCCAAAATAATGTAGATTTTGGGAAACTTCCACCTGTAATCGTTACAATAGCGTAAATGGAGATAATTGGTCCATGGAAATTTTGATAAACTAAAAAATAAGAAAAGGTTTAAAAAATTACGGAAAATGAAGAACGTGTAACTTCCTACATTTCCACAACAATGCAGATTTCGAAAAAGTTCCAAATGTAATCGTTATAATAACGTAAATGGAGTTAATAGGTCGGACAGAATTTAGAAAAACCAAAAAAATGGCTGGAAAAAACTCGCACTCAAGACAAGCAGCCTAACAATGCTACGCATTAGTAGATTTCAGAATTAGTAGATTCTGAATTTCTGCACATTTTTGTTGACTGCTGTGCAACCTGGCAAATCAGTATTCCTTTTAACAAATCTGTGCTTATGTCTTTCACAAGTAGCAAGTCCCCTTCCTGCTTCCCGTATTCTTTTAGCGGACCCACCCTAAAAATAACAGAATGCAAATATCTTGGTGTTATCCTTTCCAGCCATCTATCTTGGTCTCAACACATGCACCTTATCTGCATGAAATCTTTTAAAAAAATTGGGGTGTTTAAGACGAACGCTGTCCTAATCCCAAAAAAGCACTAAATTACTCACGTAAAACTGTTACTGCCTGTGCTCGACTGCGCATGCCCCTTATGCAACCCTCACGAGCAGGGCGAAATGGACAAAATTGAGGCCATTAAAAAAAAAGCTGTTATACCCGTGCCACACGTACACGAAAAATGACAGCAAGTGTTGAAGGCCTTAAGATACCGCATGACATTATTTGGGCGGGCCGTGCTACACGCGAAACCGCAAAGGCATTAAATGTGTTAGGCATGACGGTGTTAATGACCAAAAAGGGAAATGCTTTTAACGCCGAGAAAAACGTCTTACAAGGGTTAAAAATGTTTTTTTTTTTTGTGAAAGGAAACGTTATGGGAATGGTGTTTTCTAAAATATGGTGTGAGCCGTTTCTAAAAGTGGCTTCAGCGTCTGCCGTCGCCTGCCAACGGTAGCCCAATCCGAAAAATTCAACGCTACGAGTAACACGATGTTTAGCCTTTTGCCGCTGTTTTAATGAACTTCGTCTTCTTCAGAAATTGGCCACCAAGAGTGCACAAAAAATAGCCTTATTTCGAAGTTCAGCTGCGTTTCCGTGGCAACACTCTGGTGCTGAGAGTTTCCTTGGTTTCATGTGGTGCTCATTGCGTTCGAGAGTAGGCAGATTTAAGGCGTTCATGAAGGCGAATGAGTTCTGCGGAACTGCTTAACCCGAAAATGACATTAGAGTGAATGGCATTAGATTTTTGCGTGTGGCACCAAATTAATGGCATTAGAGCTTAAGGCATTAAAGAGTTAATGTCATTCTTCGTGTACGTGTGGCACGGGTATTAGATCGATTTGCAGTCGTTATGACCGCTACTTCTCGCCTTCCCCTGCCCTACCCTCCCTGGAACTTACCACACTGCGCATGCGCCGACTGAATGATTCGATGAAACTGCTTCATTATTTTATTCATTCAGCGTATCGCCTGTCTGACATTGCATACATCTCAGTTGCCTCACCGTCCATTACTAGAACCAATCCCCATCTTAATATCAAGCCATACCACTGGAGAACCAACACATCCAAATTTAGTTTTTTTCCCGTTAGCTTCTCAACACTGAAACGGACTGCCTGGTAACACTCGTTCCCTTACACGCGAAAAATTTGTTCTTGCCATTTCTGATCTTGATTGTGCTTTTGTTGCATTGCTCCGTTGCTCTGTTGCAACGTTTAGTTGCTATTTTTATTTGTTCTGTTGAATACTCACTCCTGCAATAGCCCCAAGTGGGGGCTGCAGTATGTAGAAATGAAATCAATAAAAGAAACAAAGTACGCATGTTGCCTAGAGTTCCGGTCTCTAGTCCCAACTAATAATTATTTCGACCGTTTTTTAAAGACGATAGTCTTTCTCGGCTACTTAAACCCGGAAGTTTTGGTCTGTCCGTATGCCTGTTTGTCTGTCTGTCTGTCTGTCTGTCTGACTCGATTCAGCCACCCGGCCAAAGTAAAACGAAAGCTGCGCAATAGTCTTATATACTCACAGCCAAATCTGAACGTCTAAGTCCGGTTTATATGTTCATACTTGCCGACATTCTTGAACAAGAACAAAACATTACGCATATATAAGATAGAAAATAATACACAAGGGATATTTAGAGTGTTCGTTTATATAAAAAATCATAGATGCCTAATTTTTGCGAAATGAAATTTAACATCTACTGCAGGAAAAAAATTCACACTGTCGCCTGCTGTTGCCCGCGCCACTACGGCTTCTGGCGGCATTTTAAGAATTCAAGCGGCAACAGTTACGAAAGGTTCCACTAGGTAGGTTCCACGTTTTGCTTGGAACGCACGTAGACTAGGGCAACGCGGTTCTATAAACGCTAAAGTAGGGCGCCTAGATTCACACGCGTCTCCACCGTACGGCAGCGCTGGCATAGAGGCACCCGGTATGATGCAGTGGAAAGCGCTACATTTAAATTGACTTGAGCAAACCTTTAGCGTGTTTCCCTTGGGAGGAACACGACGCAAGAGGGACAACACGAGAGGTTAGCGGAAAAGCGAAGGGAGGTATTTACTTGGCAATGTCGACAAAGACCGTAGTCTTTTGTCGGCATTTGCGACGAAAGGAGCAGATACGCAGCCATTTTTTTGCCCTGCGGTGGCCTTTTCGCCTTCTATTCTGCGACATCAAGATGCGTCACTGGAAGACGTACATAGTACTTATTATTTTAACCGTCTTCAACAATGTTATCAAGGGGCATAAAACAAAACGTCTCGCGCTCTCGAATGTCAACAGCGCGTTTATTTCGGGTCGCCGAGTAAGCATCGACCTTGAGTCGTTGAACAGTGTCTCTTTCCTTACAGCATCGCTGCACCAGCATCGACCCGTGGCTGCTATTGGCTCCTAGCTCTGGGTCCGCAGTTCATTTCACTACAAACTAAACGCGCTAGTTATCGTTGGCAAACCTAAATGCGCCGTCGAAAAACCAACTTCTGCGGTGCTTCTAATGCGCCATCCCATAGGTCATGCCCACGCTGATTCGTTCTTTATTGTGAAACAGGAACTCGCCTCAAAAAAGTATACCGCCCACGCCACAGTCACGAAATAACGCTGTGGTTTCGTGCCGGGGAGAAAACCTGTTTTCATCACACGCGAACGCCGCAGCTTTCATTATTTCGTGCTGCAGTCCCGCCAACAGGGTTCTTCAATATAGTCAGGGAGGTCACCGGCCTGCGTCGTGCGGGCTTCCAGTGGCGAAGTCAGTGACGTCAGCGACATTATTGCCAAACACGGATATATATGGACCGAAGAGGCCGTAGAAAAAGCCGATTGCGACGGAGTTGTAATAACAGAGCGCCCACATGTGCTCAGTGAGAAAAAGCAGTTGTTCGACGAAAGGTGAAGCGAGGAAAAAAAACTATGGTGACCTATCCTTGACCTAATGTTCTGCACAGACGCGACGGCAATTAGGACCAACGCGTATTTAAAGGGGCCACGACGACAAAATGCAAGTGTGGTACATTCGAGAGATTTCCTCGTTATGCTAACACTGCCACCAGTTTGAACGCAAAGGTCACTAAATTGGCTATACAATGAGGCAAACAGAGAATAGGTATGCGACAACGTAGTTACTCTTCCGCACTGAACTTGTGACGCATTATGGTCAGCTCGTTGCGATTTTCTGAGGCCGTCCAAATCGAACGCAAATTAAACAGGGATTATAAGCTTACACAACGAGCAATTTGCGCTAACGTTAGTGCACATTCTCTTTATTGCATTAAAAATGGTGCGGTAAAGGATGGAAGCTGCGAACGAACACTTGAACTTAGGAACACCAGTGCGGACGGCGCGCACTATGCCGGCCGAAGCTACACAGCCGGCGCGCGCGCATCGGACGTGGCGGCACGACACTGGCCGACTGGCGTACGCGATATCGCCCCTTACGTGACATTGTTTGTCAAGGGTGCCCAACCCCTCACGAACGGCTACCATCAACCGTAACAAAAGTACGCCAGATACAAATCCGGTCAAGAACAGAGCAAGCGCGGACAGTGGTATCTAAGCTAAGGTCCCTGAAATTACTAAGGTAGCGCCATCTTTAGATCTCGCCGCCTTTCGCCCTCGCCCGCGCTCCTTTCCTCCTTCGGTTTTTGCCATTTTGTTTTTCGCTGGCGAACGCCGCGCGCCATTGGCCAACGGCCAGTGACGTAGTACCTCGTCGCCGCGTTGTTTGTTTTTTCTTCTCTTCGCCGCCACTGTCCATTTAAATTCGCCATTTTAGGCTCAGCTGCCTCGGAGCAGGCCTTATCGAAGCCGCCAGCGTATAACAACCGATAAAAACCGAAGAGTCAGCTGCTCGTTTCAAACAAGTGTTGCGTCGGCGTCACTTTAGTAGCTTCGCGATGCCGAGTTGTTGTGCCTTCGGCTGCTCGAATAAGGTCAGTGCAGTCGCGGCCAGCTCGGCTGTAGCAAGCTGTAACTTATCAAAGCCCACACATGAATCAATGTTAGCTGTACAGCATAAAAAGGATTCACAATTGCGCTTGTTAGCGCGCTTCTGGCCTTGGAATACGGTAGTTATTATAGAACTGGGCACTACAGCTAATTGTAAGCTGAGCGCATTCTTTAACTGCGCGTTCTTTGTGCGAGCCTGTTCCAGATATGCCCGACAGGGCCTTACTCGAAGTAATTGTGAGCGCCAATCGCACGAACATTGCTATGCCACGGACGCACTGCCAAAAGTACAGCCGTCTTGGGCGAGGCCAACGAGGAGACGCGAGAACTTTGACCTTGACAGCAGCCTATAACGACGTGAAGGTGACATATATTTTGCAACAGCGTCAAAGCACCGGAAAGTGCACGGAATAAAGGTGTCATGAATGTCAGTAGCTAATGCGGGACGCATACTGAGCGCTGCCTAATGATCTACAACTAACGCAAAAAACGCGAACGCAAAAAAGCCAGCGCAGCGCTCGAACTGCCGCGAACCAAGGTCACCGCGAACCATGCGCAAGCCCTCTGTGCACCGCTTGCACGACCACAACTTAATCACGCAAATGCAAGAACGGAATTACTGTAACAGAGCAATTTGAAACGTCCACGTGCGATCCTTTTGCGTTCACGAACTATCCTGAGCATGCCGCACACGTAAACAAACACCGCGCTGACCGTATGCGCCAGCGGCATCCATCCCGCAAATATCCCCTTCTACACAAAAATATACAACAAAACAGCCTCACTTAATGCGTGTTGGTAAAACGGGGCTCTAGAAATACTATTAATGCTACCAAAGAGCGATTGCGGCGCGAAAACAAGAGCCAACTGAACGAAAAACTGCAGCGAGCGGCCCGAAGCGTTGCGAGGGCGTCTGCTCTGAGGAAGCCAACAAAAATGGCGGCCCCGCCACGGAGTTACAGAGACCGCGGCGCCGCGGGTGAGGGGAGAGAAAAAAGAGGAGGTCAGTGGAGGAGGAGGGAGCAGTTGGGGCTACCTTAGTAATTTTAGGGACCTTACTCTAAGCGGTATTGTGGCGTCACCTAGCATGAAGGCGGACAGTTAACAAAAGACCGCAAAAGACACCTTTTGGCATGCGCAGCCGCTTTACTCGACATACTTACTTCCGTTTCAGGTGCCTTCGGTGAACACGTCCTTGCTTCCGTCACAAAACAGACGGTTTAGTCGAAGAAGTAAAATTTGGCTTGAAATGTTTAATTTATCAGTGAATACCGCTTCTTTTGTTCCGGACAAGCGCTGGAGGCACTATAAAACACTTAATCTTTCGCATTAAACAAGCTTGTATTTTGTCTTCATGACCCCTTAAAAAGCAGTGACATTCCATCAACCCACGCAAAAAGTTTGAGGTCGCATCTTTCTGTCTATTGGCGACCTAATTTAACTAGCCCCCCGCGCAAATTCATAGCGCGCCAACTTGGACTAAGCCTAACAGCACACCTTCCACATCCAGCCTTAAAGGAGCCATGAAGACAGAATACAACTTTGTTTTATTCGAACGATTTCGCGTTTTATAGCGCCCCCAGCGCTTGTCCGGCAGCAAATGATGCCGTATTCACTGAGAAATTGATCAATTTAGGTTAAAATTTTGATTCTCCCGCCACATCGCAGGTTTTCGTAGTCACAAATGACGTCAGAAGCGGGTGTATTCAAGCGAACTTTTCCTGCGTCATTCGGGTTTGCGGCCTTGCTGTCCGTCAGCCCTCCCAGATGGCGCTGCTATAGTCATCCACGAACGGTTGTCCGCCGTTGCTTTGTTTTTGAGCGTATTTGTACCTGGCTTGTTTTTGTTACTGTAAAAAGTGATCGTCTCATGAAACCTGGGGTATCCTCGACAAACATGGTCGCATAAGACAACGCCGCTTACGCCAATCGGCCAGTGTCCTGTAAAGCAACTTCAAAGCGGCGGAGTGCTGCGCAGCTAAAACAAGCATAGTGCGCCCAGTACCAACAGCAGTGCGCATCGGTACTTTTATGCTTACGTGCGTTTTTGTAACTTTAATTGTTTACCGCACCGTTGTTACTGCTGTAAAATGAATATGCATTACACTTAAGCCTATAAGCCGTGCCTAATTTGCATTAACTTTTTTCCGTCCTCAGCCAATCGCACAGCTGAGCTCATGTGACATCATAGGTTCTATTGCGGGAAATGAGCCAGTGGGTCGCATGGCCGTTCCGTTTTTTCCTGTTATGTAGCTTATTTGAGCGAAGTGTGCGTTAACGGTGGTGTCAGTATGATTCTATCAAGGCAATCTTTCGAATGAACCGAACTTGTGTTTTGTCCTAATGGCTCCTTAAACTGGCTGCAGCTTCGGTCACCATGGCAAAGGGACTCCCGCGTAACCTGCGTTACCTCGTTGGCGACATTAACAATGGTTTCGCCAGGTCCCCGTTGCGTTAGGAGGCGTACAAAAATCTTTTAGCAATTTTGAATGTAGGGGAAAGCGCAATGAAGCAAGCGTGTTCGATCAGACGGCTTTCGATCGAGTAGTCAAGTGAGTGCTGATCTCGTGGAATTAACTGGAAGTGCACTTCTAGATGGTTCGAACGGCGGAACAATGCTGCCTCACAGAAGTACTTCAATCAATGCTTTGTGATGATATTTAACAAACTTTGATTGTTCTTTTTAAAGCTAAGGTTTAGTGTCCTCACTGATGCCTCTGTACACCCACCCAATTTTTTACCAATATCACGGGAGCGTCGACCGTTCGGTCGATCAGCGCCGCGCGATGGAGCGATACGGCAAACTGGGCGAGAGTAGCCGCATGCGCACTAAGCAAAGGCCGCTGCTGCCGTTATCTGCTAGGCTGTTCTGAGAGCAGACAGCAGCCCCCGATTTTTGTTATTTGCTTATCACACTGCCTGCCATTCTTGAAATTTTTCTTTAAGACCAGGCACGTGGCGCCAACTGAAAACAGAGTAATCAGCGTTGCCGAACGAACCTTGCGCTGAACGAACCCTGCACTCGGCAGTGGTGATTACTGTTTTCAATTGGCGCCACGTGCCTGGTCTTGAAGAAAAAATGTCGAGTATGGCAGGCAGTGGGATAAGCGAATAACAAAAATCGGGGGCTGCTGTCTGCTCTCAGAACAGCCTAGCAGATGACGGCAGCAGCGGCCTTTTGCTTAGTGCGCATGCGGCTACTCTCGCCCAGTTTGCCGTATCGCTCCATCGCGCGGCGCTGATCGACCGAACGGTCGACGCTCCCGTTATATAGGTAAAAAATTGGGCGGGTGTACGTCAATACGCCCAGCAGAAAAGCCAGACATATCTGGCGATGATTACGAATGATCGTAGGTGAGGTGAAAGAAAAAATACGCTTTCCGTACCTCGTGTTATGAAGCAGGTGTCTATCCGATTGCACCATGTCGACTTTTTTTTGGTATTTATTGCCTGTCTTTGACCATTCACAACAGATTCAACATTCGACAATTCAACAACAGACAACATTCAACAACAGATTCGACAATTCACAACAGAATTCAACAGATTCAACATCTCAACATTGCAAATATGTACAGATACAAGAGGTGGCGTTGCCAGCCACTACAGGGCTGACTTTGTCCATTTAAAATGCCCTCATATTGATTAGTTGCTCTATTTGCGGAAGCCAATCAGGTAGTTCCTTGTGGAGCTTAATCACTTCAACAAATCGCCCAATGCTCTCTTTGAAATACTCCCTTGCACATCGCGCATCAACATCATTGTACAACCTTGCTGTTCGAGAGCGCCATATACCATGGAGACCCAGTGCCATGACTAAATCGTAAGGCACTCCATTCTCATTGTCTATTGTAAGGAAACGTATACCGTGAGGATCAAGTGGAAAATCTTTGTGTAATGTCCTCTGTAGCACATCCCAAAGATATACTCCCTCCCAACAATGCAAAAATACATGATCTATTGTCTCGGGGGATTTACAACTCAAACAATCTGTCCCCCATGGTACGAATAACCCACTTTCTTCCATAAACGTTCGTTCTAATAATGTCCCTGTATGTAACCACGTAGACATGGGAGAAGCGAACGCCAAGCAGCAGGTACCGATTCTCGCTGTACACCCCAAACCCAAACGTTAGGCCTGTTGTGAAATAAGTGGATATCCTTCTCTCGTTCCCCACTATCATCATCGTTAACTGTGTTCGATTAAAGGCATCATCGGGAGGGGTCTTCGCGGCTCGTCCCTTTCTCCACATATGTTGGTGCCGTGAAGCCCGGAAGAAGGGACCTCCAGCGGTGAGCTACAGCGAGCGTACTCCGCTTCTGTTCGACCGCATTCTCACCTCTAGAGATCGGAAATGAAGCCGCACAGGGAAGAAGCCGATTGGGAAAAGAGCGGGGCAGCCCAAGAAGATGAAGAAGACTGAACGAACCCAGCTGCAAGAGATATCTGCCCGACAGAGCACGAGATGTCCGTGAGCAGTGACACAACCGATGCGGAGACGACGCCGTCTTCTGCCTTCTGAGCCCGGTCACCAGCTATTACAAGCGACTTGACGCTGGACCGTGCCATGGAGGCCCTTCTCAAAAGGCGGCGCATCGTCCGTCAAGACATCACGGCATTCATCGACTACGTTGAAGACCTTCTCCCAATGACACGACCCTCAATAAGTGAGTTGAATGAGCTTGCTACCAAGTTAACAGTACTTCATGATGAACTACGCAAGATCAACCGAGAAGTGGAATATTCTGCAGACAGTGATAATCTGGAGGCCGAGTTTGAAAGTGCATTCAACTTCGACTATCTAGTTTGTGTGGCGAAATCCAAGCTTGAACTTCAAATTATTGAAACAAAGAAAGCTCGAGAAAACCTAAGGACGTCTATTAAAGACCGAATTCAAGCAGAACATAGGAAATACCGGGAGAATCGGACCAGATATTTGGAAAGTGACGAATTATCAAATGCGAATCACACTCATGGAGCGCAAAACGATCAAGGCCGGCAGGAAATGAAAGGGAGGTTTCCAGAGATAACGCGAATGGAAGCCAAGTATGTTGTATTTTCTCCCGAAGAGACTGAATACAAAGAAGGTACCACTACCAATACATTCCTGGAACGAAAGGCGATGATTCCTACCAGGACTGAACTATCGCAAACAAAAGAAATCATGAAGAACTTTCACATGGATGTCCTTATACCAGAGATGTCCCAAGAGAAGCCTTCTTGTGATGGGGAGACAGTGCTTCCAGTGACCAATGGTGGAGACGCCGATTGCTCTGGCGAAGACAAAATGATAGAGTTGTTATGGCCCGAAGTACTTTGTTCTCCAATGATCAAACGTAAGGCGCTGGGAAAGCAGCACATGCAAAAGAAAGAGATTGCAAAAAACAATTGGTCAATGACAGAGGTCCTGAAAAATAGTTGTGCTCATAATTTTCCAATGTTTGAAAACAATCACCGTTGCCAGCTGACATTGCGAATAGGAAGGAAGCATATTCAACTTCATGCAAGAAGACGCACAGTGAAGCACTGCTCAAAGCGCAGAACTGCAACAGAAGCGAACAGTAGAAACCGAACCGTGCGCTCTGAAAAGACCCGCAACGAGAGTAGGACTCGCGTGCACCCGGCTGCTACCAGGAAAAATGACTTGTGGAAACAGAAAGAAATACCTTCAACCCGGACAAGCAAAAGACTGCATCAAGGGGCTGCAGTACCTTGGTTCAGAGGTCCGCAAAAGCCAAGGCATTGTTTTCATCGATGGAGGTGGAAGCCGACATGTGTTGAACTCTTTTGGGGGAGTGTGTTGTAAATAAATGAGATGGGCGCAGGCAGAGGGCGACAACTGGAGTGAGGAAGAGGACGAAGCTGCGCCCACTGCCTCGCTCAGAGTATGTTCCATCGCCTTACGAGAACGGGTGTCTGGGTCGGCCTTCCCTCTTGGATCCTCCACAAGGCCTACGGAGTGCACACGCGAGAGTTGCTGTGGGTATTCTAGAAAAGTGGCGCGTGCCTTCAGAGAAGCGCATATTTGCAGTGTGGGATCGGCCAACCCAAGATTCAATCAAGAGAAAGCTTCGCGCTCAGCCACCGTCATGGTCGTCAGACGAAGGGGTGCATGATTTTTCGGCTACCACTCGTGGAAACACAAAGAATAGACAGCTCTCGGAGCCACGGACGCAGCCTAGAAAAAAAAAGGTTCCTGGAGAACCTCGGTACTTTCGTCCTCCCTCTCCACGAAAGCGGGGCTTAAGACAGCAAACAAGGACATACGCAGAAGAAACTTCGAGCAATATTTGCAGAATACTTCTATGGAAAACGCGCAGACGTAACGAAGAAGCTGTGTTTCAGTGATGCAGAGGAATATATGTTAAGAACACGATGCACCGAGTTCTTGTAGTCCTATGGAGCAAATACACCAAAGGGTTCTCATAACATCGAGGTACTGAGAGTCAGAACGGGAACGCCGTTGTCTGCCGGAAAACTTGTATCTTCTCTCAAGCCCTCGCTTGCCTCCCTCATAGAAGCAACGAGTATTCCACAAGGTAAAATAGTAATCATCACCAGCATCACCATCATCATATCCAAAGTACGACGAAGGCCCCTCGCATATTTCCTCCAGTGGTTCCTGTCTTACGATGCCCGAGGCCATCATTTGCCTTCTAATAATCTGATTTCATGTTTCCATCGAGTTAATGGTCCCCCCTACATCTACTCCCGTTTCTGTGGTGGTTGAGATGACGAACGTTTATGTTCAAGGTGCTTAGTGATGCGCAAAGTTTTGCCCTGTAAGTGGAAGAACATCAGGGCTGTCGGATTGGTGGACAGCTCACCGACTGCGAAGTTCTGTCTCGTCCGCGAAAACCCTAGCACACCTGATTAGGTATTTCCACTCAGTCTGATTGATTGTAGGGTTTAACGCGCCGACGCAACGCAGGCGATGAGGCGCGCCGTAGTGGAGGGCTCCGGATTAATTTTGAGCACCTGGGGATCTTTATCGTGCGCCGAAATCTCGTACACACGGGCGTTTTTGCTTTTCGCCTCCATCAGAAAAGCGGCCGCCGCGGCCGGGAATCGAACCCGCGACCTTGTGCTCAGCAGCGCAACGCCTTAGCCACTGAGCCACCGCGGCGGGTATTTCCACTCAGTCTATGCCACAACACAGCCGAAGAATTCAAAACAGGGAGGCTAAATCCCTCATTCGTGGAAACACGTTGTTTTTGCTTTTTCGTAGATGCGCCACAAGGGAAAGCTTTCCAAAGGACCTCGCCAGTTCGAAAGACGACGACCAAACGAGAAACGAACATTGACGACCTTTCCTGAAAACCTGTGAAGATTTCTCTTGAGCACTGATAAGCAAAGACAGTGAAAACACGCTGCCCTAACGCCGCCGCAATGGTCTACCACGGTCGCCCTCTTTCAGCACCATACTCTCTCTCCCAGGACACGCCAATTGGGCTGCGGCTCTGGAAACGGTCAGCACGTCACGGCGTCCTCGACGCACCATCCTGAGCTTAAGAAAAAAAACCCTAGTAAAAACTTTCTCCTCGTCTACAAAATAAAAGCAACACATAAAAGTCAAGAAAATGAAACAAAAGGAAAAGGGAAACTTAGTAGGGTTAAAATAAACCTGGAGAATTCCGGCCCTCCAATGCGTGCAATCATGAGTGGAAGGACTTATTCAGCGGGCCAAAGACGTAGCTAGTTGGACGCTGCGACAGTCGGTGCGCGTTAGCAACGGGGAAAAAGACAGCAGCATGAAGAGAAACCCAACTGGATGCTGCAGTCCAATCGGTGTTTTCTTTTTCCTTGGGATCACGCCTTTGATTTTTTTTTTTTTTTGGGGGGGGGGGTCTCGTTTATTTTTATCACTTGCATCACCGTAAATCTGCTCCCTCCCTCTCTCTCTCCAATACATCTGAGAAACGAGGCCTTTCCAGGCTGCACAATTTATCTCGCCAACTCGCAAGAGATGAACAGCGAGAGCGTAGGGATGATTAATCATCATGTTGGGGGTCTCAGCGAAGCGAGCTATCTGAAGCGTGAAGGCGCGGCCCTCTTCCCGTTATTTGTCAACGAGCCGACATCGACACTCCATTTCAGTGAGACCAGTTGCTGAAAGCAACTGGAAGGATCCCCAGTTTCTTGGCGGCACCTCAAAAAATCAACAATAAAACAAAACCGGGAAACCAATGGAAAGGCAATAAACGGTTGGGCGTGAAGACCGGATTGGAGCAGCAGGATTTATTGCGTAAAGTAAAACTGGCGAAGCTTACACTAAGTCGCGAGGGAAGCTGCAAGATTTATTTCTACGTGAGCATTGAAGGACACATCACTACGCATGTGCACGTTCGAAATTGTCTAATTACATGTCCCGTCATCGATTTGCACAGTGCTAGTAGACGTTATCGTCATATGCGTCGATATCGTCGTGTTGCTCATGCCAAGGATTACATAGGCGGTAGCGCTTGACGACAGCTTGGGCGCAGCTACAGCGCGCACATGCACGCCGCATGCGCGGCGTTCCTGGAGTCACGTCGAGATTCTGTTGAACAGGTGTTGCGACAGCTGTGGAGTTTGGGTGTCTAGGCAACGCGAGGCGTTCCTAGGGGTTCTCGCAAGTTTGTTTTTTTTTCGCTAAAGCCATTGCGCGAGCCGGGGACGCTCGGCGGTCCACGCGAGGCATGCGCTCACGAGCGCTCGGCATTTTCGTGATGTTTTTAGCGCGTTATGCGCCACACATTACGTCCATAATGACAACAGTACAGAAACCAGGAAAGCCACATGGGCACAGAAAATCTAAGGCCAGCATCTCTATCTCTCACATCCTGCGTAAGGAAGACAGAGAGAGAATCACCAAGACTAGACTAACGAGACACCTTGAAGAAAATAACATGTCCCCAAGCTGCGTGATAGTTTTCAGAAGCGCACTCTCCACCCAAGATGCCTTCCTGGATCTAAAACACGACATACTAGGGAACACTAACTGTAAAGATCAAATCATCCTAGGAATCGACCTGAAAGCAGCTTTCGACAACGTGTCCCGCGAGGTGATACTGAATTCAGGGGAGAATACCGGATGCAGCAAGAAAATACACGACTACATTGCCAACTTCCTTTCTAACAGGACAGCCACTATGGGAATTGTGAATACTAGATCCGAGTCCTTCGCTACGCCAAACAGAGGAACTCCAGAGGGCTCTGTTATTCCTCCCTTGCTCTTCAACCGGACCGTGCTAGAAATAGAAAGAACGCTAGAAGAGAACACACATATTTCAGAGTCCGTCTACACAAATGATATAACAATCTGGACCAAAGAAGGCGCTCTAAGCAAAAAGCTAAATGGTCTACAGGAAACCATAGACAACATCAAGGGCCCAAGACAAGAAAGGCTTAAAATGCGCTCTAGGAAAGTCAGAATTAACTAAAATCAGGCCATCGAAGGAACCCATTCCCACAAGAAGCATCCAAATAGAGAGCAAAGATTTCCGATTCAAACCGACGGCCAAAATACTGGGCATGCACGTACAGTAAGAGGAAAAGCAACCACCACGCTGAGCAACCTAAGAAAAACAACACAGCAACTAGCGAGAGCCATCAGACACCTCACACGGACTAGAAAATATATGAAAGAAGTGGATACAATCAAACTCATCTAATCACTCATAATGAGCACGATCGCATACAATCTACTCTTCCACCACCGGGACCAGTTAGACAACAAGAAGGAGTAAATGCTAAGAACAACTTACAAAACCGCCCTCAGGTTATTCGTCTACACCTCCAACGGGAATTTTCACAACCTGGGCATATACAATATCTTCCAAGAAGTAAAAGAAGCCACCTTGGAGGCGCAAAGAGAGCGACTATTCAAAGCAAAAACAGGCAGGGAAATCCTAAGAAGAACGGGCCACACCATTCACACTGAGTTCGTACAAAGAACAACGGAACTGAAACCAGAACCACGCGAAGCTGTTAATATTTCACCGATTCCTAAGAAAATGAGTCCTCTCTACAACAAAGGTAGAAGACTCGCAAGTGCGGACGAATCTACGCTCGTCCACATTTGGAATACGCGTCATCTATATGGGACCCTGGCAATACCACCATAGTTAGAGAACTCGAGAGGGCCCAGAATCGTGCCGTAAGGTTCATATTATCTGATTATCACCGCTAGCGTTACAAACATGAAATCGATTCGTGCCATTCCACTGCCGGCTACTCGCCGTAAGATATCGCGCCTAGTACTTTTTTAGAAAATTTATCATAACAACTCCCTTCTTCGGTCACTTTTGATAACCCGACAACCATATATTTCACATCGTACTGACCATGCGGAGAAAGCTGTCGTTTCTCGCTGCCGGACGTCAACATATTTTCATTCATTGTCGCCTAACACGTGTCAGGCATGGAATCACCTCGCGCAATCATTTGCAACCATTGCCGATCCCTGCAGTTTTAAAAGAGCGCTTGATAATCTATTTTCCATTGACAGTGTAACCGGCTGAGTTTTGTTACTTGCTTTTTACAGCATTACGATGCTGCGAACAGTTGTATTTTGATGTTAGTTGCCTCTTGTTTGAAAATGTTGCTGTGCCTTATTCATGTCTTTTTTGTATCTTGTACACTGTTCATCAGTGCCGGCTTCCCTCTGCAATGCCGTAAAGCCCTGAGGGTACAATAAATGAAATGAAATTAAATTAAATGATTGAACTATTTAGAAGCACATACGGGAAAAACCCAGATGCAGTATACACGGATGCTGCAACCAACCACCAAGGAATATCATCAGCCGGAGCTATGGATGCACGGAGAAAACTTCTGGACTTTGTCATGAGAAGAAAACCAACACCCCACGAAGCTGAAACTACAGTCATACTACTCGCTGTAAGATGGCAATAGAATGATAAAAACCTCACCATCATCATGCACTCCATAAGAGCCATTAGAAATCTGATATGTGGCCTTATTCCCACAGAAGCCTTCGCAACATCCTACCTCAGAACATCCTACCAGCCGAACCAAAAGGCAAACTGTATAGAGCCGAGAACATGAAAACCCTGAAGGAATCGAGACAGCCGACTCCCTAGCGAGACAAGTCAACAGCCTCAGGGAAACAGACCACTCTTACACAGCAAGGTAAAACTTTGGGCTGATTGATGCATGTTCACAGACAGCAAAACAGTGCAAAGGACGGTGAAAGGGCGAACAACAAGACGAAGCGCTGACTAACAGGGTCAATAGTCAGCGCTTCGTCTTGCTGTTCTTTCTTGTCCCGTCCTTTGCGCTCTTTTGCTGTCCTACTCTCACACCCTCCCTCCTCCCTTCACGTCGCTCAGTGCAAGGCTTTTCACACAAAGACGAGCGAGAAGCACCAACCAGCCCGCACCGCATCCCATGTTCAATGCTGAAGAAGCAATAAACCTGGAGAAACTACGAACAAGCATTTTCCCACACAAATCCAGGCTGACCCTCATGTTCCCAGAGGGATATAACGAAGAATGCCACAAATGCAAAATAAGAGCAGACTTCTTCCACTTAGTCTGGAACTGCCCTATAATTTGACAACAGAACACCTACAAAACCTCTAGATAGTCCCGGAATGTAGCACGGTCCAGAGAGAAACTTTTATTTTGAAACTAACCAAGGTGGGAGCCTTTGCTACTGGAGTTCTGGAAATAGGACCTCACCCATAACTCTTTCCGCATTCACTTCTCCCTATTTCAAACAAAGTTTACTCTCTCTCTCTCTCTCTCTCTCTCTCTCTCTCTCTCTCTACGGGCAGCCGCAACAGCTCCACTGTGAAAAACGCAAAGCTATTGAACATGCATTTTTGCACTGCTGGAATGGAGTATTTCTGTGGGACGTTTTTCAGAGAACCATGAAAATGACCTACCACTGGACCGTCATGGCGTACGGTTTCTGGCTGCTAAAAACGATAATGGAGTGCCGTATGAGCTTCTGATGTTATTAGTCATCCATGGAAAATGGAGGCCTGTAATGGCGGCGCGTTACTCGGACGTTGACGGAAGGCCTGCAAGACAGTATTTTTGGAATAATGTTCGCCGCATTACAGGGATGTAGAAATGTCAACCACGTACTCCCTAGAGGGTGCCTGAAGACGAAAAAGGGTGTGTATTTTAACACATGCAGCACGGGTTTCAGCTATGCTTGAAACCTGCAATAAAGAAAAAATATATAGCAGCGGCATGATAGCAATATGGCACCCTTTCAATTTAAACGCTCTGAAGGATGTACTGGTAAAGCGTAGTATCGGTATCGTTCACCATATGATAGACCCGGTTATTCTACTCGAAAACAAGCACTAAAAACGACACGAACAGAGAAACTATCTAGAGTGCGCTTTCCTCCGTTTCTTTTTTTAAGTTCCGTTTTTTTTTTAAGCATCATACTTCTTTATTTCCCTTGTTCAGTACGGCTGAATTTTCGCTCTATTCTGAAGTTGTTGAGTCGGGTACGTCTAGATACCTCAGAGAATGCGTGCGTCCCGGTACTGGAGCTGCGGTTCAGATTAGATTATTAATATTGTTGAGTGCCACCATGACGCTAAGGTCAATTTATGAGCACCGAGGAAGGGGAAAATATTTACTACGACTGCACGTAAAACTAATATTCGGAGAAATGCAGGTTCGTGTTATTTCCGAGATCTTAAGACTAGCGGGCCCACGACAACAGCGCTTGGTTATTCATTCCACAGGGCGAAAAGCGAGTGTAGTAAGCGAGTTTGCACTACGTTTAAAGAAATAGGTCCAAACACGAGATCCGCGGGCGGCGTGAACGCAGGAAAATTGAACTGAGTTGAGCTAACCTCGATTACGTTCATCATGACAGGAGCGCGAGGGTGAGAGAGAGAGGAAGGAAAGAACTTGCAATGGCGGAAGAAATATACCGTCTTTCGAGTATATTTGCAGGGAAGCAAACCGGTACGCGGACATTTTTTTTTTTGTCTTCGCTCAAGGTCGGCCTGTACACTCTGCGATGATAAGCACTTTACAGCCCATCAAAATGTCCGAGAAAGTGGGACAAAAATATTTGATCCAATTAAGCCGCGATTGAATGCTGACGGGTAGAAATC
The DNA here is from genome assembly GCF_048455015.1 of Haemaphysalis longicornis. Lineage (NCBI taxonomy): Eukaryota > Metazoa > Arthropoda > Arachnida > Ixodida > Ixodidae > Haemaphysalis > Haemaphysalis longicornis. Next base: position 143,920,268 of record NW_027526407.1, read on the forward strand.
CTAGCCGGAATCACGTTTCCAATGCACCTGTAGGCTGAAGGCCTTTTGAAAAGTGCCAACCGTTTCGGTCCGTCTGGGGCTGACTTCCTGTATTTTCACCATCGCACTAAAGCGGGAAATTCAAACGGTGTGCGGTGCGTGAACATTTCGTCGTCGTTATGAAAACAAAACACTTATTTTAAAAGGGACTCGGCAACACTTACTATAAACGCTTTCACTCCTTCCTTCCTGTCTAGAAGCACTGCGAAAGGTATTGCTATCGCCAGCACGGAGCGGCACTGCGTGATTTTCTCGTCGCAGCAGATATGCTATCCGTTTCTGCTTTGCGTTTGTGCCTCTCCTCTTAAAGTAGCCGTCGAATGTGTTCATTGCTGCAACTGAATGAAAACCGGCCGATAGCTGCTACACCGCTGCAATGACATAATTCGAGCGGTAGAAGCAAGGCAAGACCGGGAAAGAGAGAAAAAAAATTTCGAACAAGTTTATAAGTTATCTGATGGGCATAGCGCAGTAATTTCTGGCCGAGATACATTGCGACCCCTAAATGTAAGTACTGGGTGCGTTGGTTGACTACGTTCGGAAGGAATTTAAGGCTTCCAGAAAGAGTTGAAAAAGAGTTGCAGGGTCCCTTTAACGAAGCATTTTGGCCGCATCACTGAACACCGCCGAAGTAAGCACGACCGCTTATTGCTTGAGCAAAAAGATGCAGCATGTCGGCCAAATTTTCTCGTCGATCACATGGCTCTGTAGCAGAGCGAGTGGAAAAAAAAGGAACAGCGTGAAGAAAGGAGGTGGAGACAGCGACGTTGGCAGGGAGACGTCGTCAGTCGAAGCCCGACTCGGCATTTGTCCATGCTGCCGCCCCGGTTCGGTCACGCGGCGCCTCGTCAAGTCACGTAGACCTCGCTACCGCTTCTGCACGCGTTGCAAAATCCAGTCTGCTGTCTGTGCAGGGCGGCATAGGAGGAAGGAATGGCGATGACCGCGACGAAATGCCTATACTGGCAGGACCCCCCCAAAAAAGAAACTTTACTATCCCTTCTTAAATAAATTTGAGAGAGGCGCGAGAGCTAAACGCGCGTCCACCCTTCACTAAAAAGTGCGTCCAATCTATTGTCACACCTCCAAAGACCCAAATCGCAAACGAAGAACGAAGGCATGCGACGTTTTTTTCACACACTAAGTAAACGCATCTACAAGCGATCGAAATGTGTACACATACGTGGTTTATGCGATAAAGGTGTGCTATTTTACTCCTTTTGCATTATCGATGCGTGTGTATTATATAGAACCGTTCCTTTTTTGCCATGTTCAAGTAACAGTTTTAAGGCACTGGAAGCCAGTGTTGTACGCGTTCTACTAAAACAGGAACGAAAGCTCGTTCCTCGTTCCTTCCCAATTTTGAAACGAGTTTCCGTTACAAGTTCCTTTATTGCGAAAGGAACGCGTTCCAGTTCCACTTCGAACATTGGAACGTGTCGTTACGTTAACGTTACATTTTTTTTTTTTAATTAAAAAATGGTGTCGGATAATCCTGAGGTGAAATAAAGTGAGAAATTTAAAAACTCACGACGAACTACGTACATCATTTGAATATGAACACCACCGGCAGCAGATTATCTGGAGACAAACAGAATCCAAAGAAACGCTGTTAGACGAATTTTTTTCAGGGAGCACAGGGCAAACTCCAGACATGCCTAACTGCAGCTTTGGTGCTCGTCTATCATAGGTGCAACAGCTTGATGTGGGCCGGTTGGTTCGACATGATCACAGGGTTTAAAGGCGCAAGAAAAAACGTGGACACTAGAAGAAAAAACGAGCAAGACAAACGACGTGCTCCGTTTGTCTTGGTCGTTTTTCCCTCTAGTGTCCGCGTTTTTTCCTGCGCCTTTAAACCCTGTGATAATCATAGGTGCAACACGGGTGTATGAAAAAATGGTCCCGGAAAAATTTGTCCCGGAAAAAATGGTCCTGAATCCAAGGTAGGAAAAAATGGTCCCGGAAAAAATTTGCCCTGAAGCCAAGGCAGGAAAAAGTAGTCTTGTTCGACTAAAGCCTGTTAATCGAGCCAAGAACGTTTGTTTTACCGAAATTCAAGTTGCGTTTCTTTCATTGCCTCTCCCATATTTATTCTCTATTTGCCGTTACGCTAGCTTAATCGACAGATGTTTCTCATTGATGACGTCTCAACCGCATATGGCATGAAGAAATGTCAGCCCACCTCTGTTTTAAACCCGCACGTTGTGAGGAAAGTAAACCGCTGCCACACAACCTCGACCGGTGAAGGTGTACCGACAGGAAAAACAGGATGCTCCTAGTGATGTGTTGTGAAAGGAACGAACGTAAGATGGGGCTGCCCAGGGGACTAATCGAGTGTGGACGGGGGCAGCCGTAAAGTTCGTACGAAAGTTCAAGGCATATCAACATAAAATTTCGCCTTCACATTCCCAGAGAATTGTAAGCACCCCCTGCAATGTTTTACGTTTTTTCCCTTTACTTTTTTTCTTACACTCTTTGTTGCTCTGCGGACCGGTATGTTCGCACACCGAAATGTCCACACCGAAACGTCCTAGAACCGGGACGACGCCGTGCGCTTCTTTAGTGGAGCTCCCTCGGTGTCTTGTGCAATTTTCACCGATACTGATGAAACCTCACAGCGTAGAGCTTTAATGACCTTCCGTACACTGAGATGGCTGTGTCCGACTAAGCTATTAAACCGGTGGTTCCAGGCCTCGCAGTTGTTGTTTGTGCGGTTTTAATCCAATTACTTGCATTAAAAATTTAATCGATGCTCAGCCCTACCATCCAGCCTTCCATCCATCTGTACATACATCGCCCACCCATCCATTAAACCACCCGTCCGTCCGTCTCTCTGTCTACCCGATTTGCTTTGTTAGATATTAGCCTCCACAAGCATTAATTTCTGCCCCTTATAGGAATATCAAAGCATTCCACCTCTTTCTCAACCCTTTAGCTCAAACGCAAAGGGACAAAATGAAAACTGCAAAAAAGTTCAGATCTGAATAACTTGAAGGGAAACACGTCGACTGGAGCATGGGACCATTTTTTGCGGGCCCATTTTTCCCGGCACCATTTTTTTCCGTTTCCGGTGCAACACAAATGGCACTTTCCCCTTCGGTTTTACAAATGCGCAGTAAGGTTACTGCGCCTCAGATGTGCAAATAGAAAGTTACTCACATGCAGGAACATAATTAAATTTCTTGCATAAGAAACCGCGTCGAAAGGAAGAATACATAAGTTTTTAATGTCATTCAACGCGAACGACATCAGATATAAATGACATTCGATTTGGCCATGCGGGTCTACATGTGGAAAAGATGCCGTCCGATAATGATAGCAGTGGCGATTAAAAAACTCGCAGAATTGCGAAATTACAACGTAAATGCGTCCAGAATATCTTCAACCTTCGCCTGTTTTAACAGAAACCCAATTACCTTTCACAGAAAACGTGTACCTCTATTTTCGGTGACATTCACATCAGAAGCCGAGGCAAGTAAGTAGTTTAGACGGACTTGTTCTTGGGAGAGCTGGTGCACATTACCAAAAGGTGTAAGCTGCGCTGAGGAAGACACCACACAGAGAGAAGTACACGAGGACTGGTGCAGACTTGCAACTATTATTCCACGCAGAAACACACATAAATACAGGCGGTCATATCACTGCGCACGCGCGAAAACGAAAAAAAAATCTACAAAAACTTGTGGTGAGGATTTTCACAAACGATCTTCGATAAGCAACTCTGCACGCTGGCCGTCGACCTTCGGGCGGCGTCTCTCAGGTATTGTCTATACGGCTCGCGACGAAATTAGGCCCAAACAATGACGAAATTACTGTCCTTTGTCAACACGTCACGTGCAATGCAAAAGGACCTGGCACTCCCGTTGACCGATTCCCACCAGATTGGCGACATACCGCGCCGTGAAGAACTGCGCGCGTACTCTATAACTTTGAGCAAACCAACATCCCGAGGCACTGCGGCGCGACCAGCTCTATTGATAGTCGGTGACCCTTCAAATGACTTCACAGCGAGGGTACTTCCGACAACAACGCACCCATGCCTCGCGCGCACTAGTGCGCTAATTACCCCTGAAAATATACAGATAGGGTGGTTTCACAAGGTACCTGCAGCGCCGCTCGGACTTAGGTAACCTTTCCCCGGTAGGAAGCGATTCTATCAGCCAGACGCGCATCCTGGCCTCCCGAGACAAGCGGGGATAGGTGAAAAGCATTCTCCCGGCTGCGCTATTCACCCGTCGAATGCCGCGTAAGCTCAACCGGCATGAAAGCAAGCACAACCTGCGGCCCGCTGCGGCTGCGTCGTTTTTCTTCTGCCTTTGACCTTCGAGAAAGCACGTTCCGCTAAAGGGCGGGCGAATGGACCTCTTCCTGTATATAAACACCGTGACGTCACCAGGCGCGCGTGCGCGACGGGTGGCGCCTACTGGCGGCTGCGAAATGCAGCGGCGGTTGGCAGAACGCGCCTGCGCCGACGGCCTGGCCTGGCCGCGCGGCGCCCGAAAGGAACGATGTGCCGTTGGTTCGGACCGTCACTGGCCGCCTACATTACTGTGGAGGGTCTAGCTATCCTAGCTACGGCCGTCGCACCTGTATGTAGCTTTCTGCACGACACTTTCGTGTCCCGTACGGTCAATTGACGAGTGACGCTTTCGGATAATCAGTGCGCGACAGAACAGCCTAAACGAGTCATTCTGAAGGTTGGTACTGCTGCGACGCCTTCCGAGAATGTTTTTTAAGATGCTTTATGTTTGGACACATACCAAGAAAAGCTCCTTCATTGTTGTTTTTGACGTCCGCTTACGGTGAGCGCGGTGCCTCAGGCAGCGTATACGCTCCCTGTTCTTGGTATCTTTGCGTCGCCCGGATCCAGTAGCTTACGAACGATTTTATGTCGAGGGGATAAAGGAAAGGTAAAGCATGAAATGATTGAAAAGTAAAATTAGCACCAACGAAACAAAAATACGAAGAGCAAAAGCCAAAAATTATTCCAATAAAAATATCGCGATTATTGTTATTTTTTCCCCACTGAAATCGCGAAATGGTTCATCGTCATTGTGAGAGTAACACAGCAGCCACATACGGTCAGGGCGTACCGCTTGCGACAGTGAGACTGAAATAATTATCGGCAGTCATTGTTTGATGATGGTTAAAGTTAGTGTACGCCCGCTGCATACGCCAGCGCCGGCAGGCCGCCGCAAAAGAATACATTCACTGAGTCCGTTCGCTTAGGGCAGACAGATTTTTCGAGTTTTTTTGAGACACGTGAGCGGCCCATCTTGCGCCTAAGGCACTATACTACATGTTAGCACGGCAAGCATCTCTGCTTTGCCGCATCCTCAAGGCATAATGTAATTGATCAAGGTAAAAATTTATTGCTCTTACAAGGAAAGAACTTCGTTCGTCTTTAACACATCGCCCCATACGACCAAAACTTGTGGTCGATCTGGCGGCAGGCGGCTATCGGGGATCGCTCGTCGAAAAATTTTGCGTCGCCTAAGCAGGTTAGGCATTCATTGTATTTTCAATACAGTACTTTACCACGTTAAACCATGACAATGTTTCGCAGCAAGAAAATTTCCCTGTGCCCACCCTTTCACCCGGCACTATTTCACTGGACCAAATTGCTGCTGGTGCTGCCTGATACCAGATTGTTGATAAACAGCATCGTTTCATGGCACTACTCAGCGCGGGCTGCCAATGTAGACGGTATGACTGCGCTGTGAAGAACAGCAGAATTTCGAAAATGGGAAGAGTTGCTCTGAGTAAGAGCAAACCATGTCGCTGCTTTGGTTGCCAGCCTATTCGGCGCAGTGCGCGCATCCACAATACCCGCCGAATTTACCTCTTTGGGGACGCGGAATAGCCTAATGCCTCTGATTTTACTCGCACTATTTGCGTAGTCGAGAGCACAGCAGCCCACCGGCATTAAAAAAGGTAACACATAAACACAGACTCCACTTCTGCGCGCATTTAATGCAGCCTTACTGCATACGCGCCGCGCTCCGGTCCGAATGTTCTGCCAACCACCCTCCGGCCACACCCAGCACGTGCGCTCGCCACCCCGGGAGAGGTCCATTGGCCAGCTTATAGGAAGAGAAACACAGTAGCGACTTGTGGATTTTTCTACTCGAGCCTTGGTATCAAAAACAGCCAAATCGTAGCGATGCAACGTTTGCAAAAGGAACGCCCTTCCTGCCTTTCCTTCATAAACCTAACGAGTTACCGTTACAGTTCCACCGACCCTTAATGGAACGGGGGCGTTACTTTGTTAATCTAAAAAAATTGGCCGCGTATCTGCTCCTTTCGTTGGAAATGTCGTCAAAAGACGATAGTCTTTGTAGACATTTGCCAAGGAAATGCCCCCCTTTGCTTTCCCGCTCTGCTGTTCCTGTTCCGTCGCGCTCATTCCAAGGTAAACACACCAAAGGTTTGCTCAAGGCTATTTGAATTTACTTCGTTCCACTGCTACAGGCCGGGTTCCTCGATGCCAGCGCTGCAGTACGGCGGAGACGCGCGTGAATCGAGGCTGCAGACTTCAAGTTTTATAGAACCGCGTTCCCGTGATCCACGTGCGTTCCAAGCAGAACGTGGAACATAGATAGTGGAACTTTTCGTTGCTGTTGCCGCGTGATTTCTCATATGCCGCCAGGAGGTGGCGCGGGCAACAGCAGGCGGCGGTTTTCTGCAGTAGATGTAGAATATCATTTGCTATCGAAAAACAATGCATCCATGATTTTTTAAATAAAGCAACATGTAAATATCCCCTGTGCATTAAATTGCGGTCTTATAGCCACCGGTCCTGCTAAGAAACCTTTCACTTTAAAGAGCGACGGGGAGCCCATGCTGCTGCTGAAAGGAGCCATGAAGAGAAAACAGAAGTTTAGTTCATTCGAAAGATTGCCTCGTTAGAACCATACTGACACCACTTTTAACACAAACTTCGCTCAAATAAGCTACATAATTAGGAAAAAAGGGAACGACCATGCGACCCACCAGCTCATTTCCCGCAACAGAAACTATGATGTCACACGAGAATGCTCTGCGATTGGCGAAGGCCGGCAAAAGCAAACGCAATAGGCAGGGCTTACCAGTTTGCATAGTGAGCTATATGCCCGTTAAACATACTGCACATTCCTTTTATGGCACTAAGAATGGTGTAGTAAACGGTTGAAGTTCCGAATAAACACGCAAGCGTGTACGCCAATGCGTACGAAACTACCGCCAGCCGAACTCGACATCCCGCCGTTGCCACCGTCGCGCAGACGAATATTCGGGTTCGAGGCTCTTCGGCGCCAACGAACCGTCTCAGCACGCACAGCCGCGACCTTGCTTGGTATCGTAATCCCTTCACGGAGGTTGGCCGTCATATCGCCAACCAGCAAAGGTAAAAATACCAACGAAGGGAGTAAGGAACAGCAAGCAGCGACGAGATAGTGACAGTCGTCGCAGTTTCGGAATGGTGTTGGCTTCCTGCTATTGTTAGGAGCTCGTTTCCAGTTTACAACCACTGACAACTTCAGTTTGTTCGAGTACTTTACAATGAAATTTCGTTGCCACGTCTTGAAATGCCCATGTAGTACGGGCAAATCGTCGAGGGAGTGCGATATCCCCGCCGGTGAGGAGATCTCCTTTCATGTGCTGCCCAACGACGAACCTCGGCGAAGCAAGTGGCTACGTTTTGTGAACTTTGCAAACGGAGGAGAAAGAGAGCTAAAGGAAGCACGAGCGTGCTAGCTTCATTTCCGAGGAAGTGTTTACGGCAGGGACCCTTACGTTAGCTCACTCCTCGGACATGCTGGCGCTCGTCGCCGACTTCGTCAAATCGCCGGCAAAGCGCTCTGACCTTGGGGGGAAAAAATGCCGTACACACCGCGCATTGACGCTCGTATCTTTCTGGTCGAAGCAGAGAGCTCGCTCGAACGGCTTTCCATACACGACACCGGCCAACTGGCATAAGCGATACTGCTACTGAAATTGAACTATTATTAACCGTAATAAAAATACGGCACATACGTACCAGTCTGTATTCGTCCATCGCGACGGGGTGACGAGGCAGCGGTGCCGACGGCTGGGCGTTCGTCTGTTGTGGCTATCGCGGAATGGTCGCTTTCCGGTCCATCCGCGTATCCCACAACTCCTGCCGCTCGTGCACTTAGAAGCATTGAGCGTTCAAGTGGTGTGAGGTTGTTAAATGCAAGCCCGAGCTTCTCGGCGAGAGTTTTGTTCTCCGGATCAGGCGATTCCATGAGTAGGGCTACGGGTGCACTAGGTTTTACTAGTATTTTTAAAATGGCCGCCGTCTCGGTTTCGGCACGAGTTGCGGTTCCTGTTTGATTCCCGCGTGTGGGTGCTATATGGAGTCGACTTACTAAGTATCTGTTTCATGGACCGGCTCGTATGACGCCATTGTTCACGTCACGAAATGTGCAATTTAGGCGGGAGATTTAAAATTCTGGCTTAAATTGCCTTATTTCTCAGTGAATAAAGCATCATTTGCTTCCGGGAAAGCGCTTAGGGTACTATGAAACACCTAATCTTTCAAATAAAACAAACTTTTGTTTTCTCTTCATGGCTCCTTGAAGTGAGCCAACGTAAGCGTTCAACCGGTTAGAAGGCGAAGTACGATTGCACAGTGTACGAGAGACGTTCAAGGACGCAGCACTGCGAACTTCCGAAACCGGAGCAAGACGAGCGCTTAGGACCGAGCGCCAAGGTTACGGCGGAGAGGGACGCGATGCTGACGTATTCGTAAAGGTATTAATGAATCTTTAATTATATTTTTGGAACCGTTTCGATTCAACCTTAGACGTTTAGATTAATCATGGCCCCTCTGCCCAATTCATGCCTCACGCCACCTATACCGCTTCATCGCAAGAGAAAACCCAAATTTAAACAATACCTTCCCCATTTGTAACAGCTCCACCCCTACCCCCTCCCCTTTCCCCCCGTTTCCCCGGCACGGAATGCCCAGAAGTCCTGCGGGGAAGCCACAACGGTGGCGCTAAAAGTATCCTTATCCCATCGTTTGACTAAAAGTGCGCAATGAAAAATAAACAAAAAAATGAACAGGAAGACCTTCTGAACATACGAAGTATGTAGAAAACAGGAGATAAATGAGTTAACTGCGCTTTCACCGTCCGCGAACTCCACCATCATTATCAAAGAGTCTTAAAACGTCCACATATTACAAAAAAATAATCTAAATCACCGTCGCTTCCCCCGTTCCTTCGGCGCAAAGTATCCGTCTTGTGGCCTCATTCAATACGCGGCCCTATCTAGCATCGCGTCGTCCGACGCTTAATGGGAGATGAGCGGGCCCATTTCTCTCCTGTGGGCCATTAACAACGCCTTCCAATAACCGCCGCGCTTCTATTCGTCCTCGAACAGCACCGTTTTTTCACCGTCTCTTTTGCCGAAGGAGGCCAAACACAGAAAACGGGCGACTCAAGTGCAAAGCCCGCGGTTGTCGGAACCGTAAATCCCTTTTTAATGAGAAGAAATGGCGCAACCACTCCAGTTCCTAATGGAAAAAGTTCAGACGGCTTCTGTGTGCGCTGGGGCATGCCGTCTGGACCGAGGTCTTTTCCATCTGCCCGTACGTATCCACGTCCTTTTGGGTTCTCGCTTTTTGGCATCTGCTACGACTACCGGATACGCCTCTTCCGTCTTCTTTCCGCTCGCCGAGCTTTCATTAATTTTAGGTCACTCGACTTTCTCTACTTCTGGTCCTCTCCTTTTTCTGGCTTAGCGTTCGCCACAAATGACGGCGTAAAGCAGCTTTCATTCGCGTAAGCGGAGACCGAGAGCGCACAGCGGGGCACGGCTGTGGGCCCTAATGAAAAGGAGATGGCCGGTAATTATCTGAGTGCTTTCCAAAGGGCGCGGTTCAACGAGCGACATTTCACACTCGGTTACAGGTGTACCCCCGCGGTGGCTCAGTGGCTAAGGCGTTGCGCTGCTGAGCAGGAGGACGCCGGTTCGATTCCCGGCCGCGGCGGCCGCTTTTTTTATGCAGGCGAAAGGCGGAAACGCCCGTGCGTACGAGATTTTGGCACACGTTCAATATCCCCGGCTGGCCAAAATTAATCCGGAGCCGTCCAGTACGGCGCGCCTCATCGCCTGCGTTGCGTCAGCACGTTAAACCCTGTATTAGGTGTGATTAACACAGATTCGTATGGAGCGCACAAGCTGGCGGGGTAGGGAGCAGCGTGACCACTTGCGTAAGAACCCAGATTGATATTACAGCGGAGCTGTAAGCATTCCGTTGTCGAGATTTTCTGTGGCGTCCATGGGCAGAAATGGGGGGAGCGAGCCGAAATCCGGACAGCTAGAAAGAAAGACTAAACACAAGTCAAGACGAGCATGAACGCGACACAGCCGCTGACGTGCCGCTCAAATTCAAAAGGGACTCCTCCCCGCTGGCGTCCCAGGAGGAAACCACGTGAACATCTCAAACATGAAAGCTCCAATACAACGCCACGAACACGTGCACAACCAGCCGGCGATCACGTGTACCCCACCTGCTGACACTAGAGGTGCAGCACAAGGATAGAACCGGAGATGGAGGGTATAGAAAAAGCATCTCGGCGCCTCACAGATTCGCGGACCATCTTCTTCTGTAGGAAAAGATGGGACTTCAATTGTTTAGGAGAGAGAGAGAGAGAAGAGAGAGGGAGAGAGATATATAATAGCTTCATTGTTTGAGGGTGCAACACAGCTCTCTGGTGGGAAGAAGAGCAAGACGGAGGGAGGGCATTTTGCAAGAGATCACGGTTTAATGATTTGCTGCCCGTGCAAGGTACCTGAGGTCATAAATAACTTGAACTGTTGCTGATTATTTCTTAGTTTACGAGCTCCGTGAAGATTATTTAGTAGTTCACGGGTTACGTCAAGAAATAGGCGCACAAGAATTGTTGGCAGAAACTGTTCCAGATTATCCCTCCAGCATTAAAAATAAATAAAACGTTTAGCTTATAGTTTGCAATGACCAGAGCCATGTACGGATATCGTTAGGTGATGTGCCGATTCCTGAAATGAGAGCCCGATACCACAACCAGAGCAGCGAAACGTGCGAGATAACTCGTTCCATTTGAAGATTGCTTCACACTGTGGTGTTCACGACGGGTACTAGGCTTCTGCAAAGGAACCTCTGTAAACTATCATGTGACGCTGAAGATATCATCACGTAGCCAAGGACGACGCAAGGCTCTTCAAGCAACGAAGTTTATTCGAATATACAAGGAATACACAAGTGGAAAAGGAGGAGTCAACAAAGTGACTTGCGCAGACTGCTGTCGCCGATTCGAATGCCGCGCGGTTCCCGTGCGAGCAGTTATCTTTCCGCGTTAATCCGTCGGGAAACATGGGAACACATCTATAACACGGATGATCGAAGAACATTCTAGCTTAGTGACGACCATAGAGTTTTTTGTAAGTATACTAGAGGGTAAACTGCACCTGGGAATCCATGTAGTCGGGGGGTTATGTGAAGACCCCCGCTTTTGGCTTGGGCATGGCATTTACTTTCTTCACTATGCATTAACACGTCTACGATCTACAAGGAAGCCGAAATCCTCCCTGTTCTGCGGAAGTCGTGTTCGGTGAAATAACAGGCAGTGCGTGATCGTACCTGACGTTGGTCTTGCCGCAGTCGAAGGACGTATGACTGAGCGGGTAATATTCCGACGCGAAAGTTGCAGCTGACGAAAACGTACTCCGACGAAGACAAGATATGACAGAAACGGGCGCCTGTATCCGTCCTATGTTGTGATCGTCCACGACTGTTTAACGCCACGTTTTCTTTTTTCTTCATGTATGAACCAAATCGCTCAGCAACAAGTATTGTTAGACTCCAGCTGACGGTCGGTGCACCGGTTCACGAAGCCGACGCACTAGACTCGCACAAAAACATTTCCAAGCGCTTCAAACAACTTTTATTTGAAATATTGGTAAAATTAAAGAGTATCTAACGAGTTCCCTCAAAATATTAACATTGCTGTTAACTACCAGCTTGGCCTGCAGAATAGTAGGAACAACCGTTCTGGAAAAAATAGCGCTTTACTTTTTTCCTTATCTCAAACCGCCTGTTGGTGGTCAAAATTAATCCGGAGCCCTCCACTACGCGCGCCTCATCGCCTGCGGTGCGTCCGCGCGTTGAACCCTACAATCAAGCCCGACGGTTTTATTAGGGGAGAAGCTCCTCCAGCTCTGGGCAAGTCCTGCGGCGTGCAGTGTCCACTAGTTCTCGAGGCGATCGCTAGAGGCGCGGCTGTGCAATAGTTCATATGTGGCCCACTAGATGGCGCACCGCCGCTCACGGAAGATATGGGCTGGGTGTCGTTTGAAGTTAGAGAAGCACAGAGTAAAATATGTTTTGAGATGACGTTGAGAGCAATGGATCAACGAAGGTGGGCAGCTAAGGTTTTTAGGTACCTATACTTGAAAAGCGTGGACACCCAGTGGTTACGGAAGACTAGAAGGCTAACGATGGAACACGGAAAGAACAGTAAAGAATCCAAAACAGCCAAGGTAACCAAAAAAGAGGCAAGGCAGATTGAAACAAATAAATTGAGAGAAAAAATGGAAGCTATAACGTCGTTAGAGGTGTACAGGGCTGAGAAATTGAACATCAGAAAGGAAAATTTCTACGGTAATGCCCAGGGCAGTGCTTTGCTTTTTGAGGCTAGAGCAGGTTGCTTGCGAACTAAGACCTGTGTGGGGAAGTATTCACAAAATGATCGAGTATGCCTGGTCTGCGGAAAAGAAACAGAAACTATGCGACACATCGTATTAGAACGCGAGGGTACCCACCCAAATCTACATGAGGGAAACATTCGGCTTTCAGAAGCCCTAGGATTTATGGGTAGCACAGAGGAAGTTAACTTCAAGGCTGTCGAGGGGACAAAAAGAAGATTAAAAATGCTGGTGGACGAAAAGGACCGTTACCACCTGTAACAGGAAAAAAAAGTATTTTGTGCCTAATAAGCTTTTTGTGCCAGCCCTAAGTACGCTAGTATTAAACGAAGAGTATAAAACATAGGTGTATTAGTCCTTCTTGGTAAGATGACATGTCATCACCCCGCTACAAAGGGGAAACCAATAGCAATCATCAATCATCATCGGCGCGCCACACGCCTGTACTCCTCCGTCTCAGCTGCTCCACTGCATACTCGGCCGCGCGTGCTAGTTAGATAGGCGGCCCTCTTGTGTGTATATAATTGCATCGATATGTAAATAATAAACATCGCGTATATAAGTGTATATACAATCACCCCTATAACAACGTGTCGAGTCTTTATTTGATGTGTGGGCGAATGTCTTACGGTTTTACCGATAAGCATTGGAGCTTCGCCCCACTCATCATCATTCACTTAGTGGAGATGGCGGGATTTTTTTTATAATTATGTGATAACACACCATTCTTCGCGTTTTTGTGGCGTTGTGTTCGAATATACGGCCACTAAAACGTGTCACTCCAAGCCAACGGCAAAAGTAAAAAGAGCGTACGGTGTAGTGGTGGCTAATGACACAGACGACCTTGATATTCGCCGCATAGGCGCTAGCGCCAGATTCCTCTCTAGTGTATAAAGTAAGAATTCTATGGTGACGACAGGGCGAAACACTCTCCCGATCAAGTAGGGTAGTCTGCGAAAGAAAGAAAGAGAAGAAAGAAAAGAAAGAGAAGGAAGCACGCGTTTTGCTTCGAACACAGATAACACAACCGGGTGCGGCGAGATGCTAAAAAGAAAATACATAGGTAAACAAAACTGATGGCATGGTTTGCGGCAATATAAAAAAAAAAGGCCCGGGCATGGCCGACTGTAATCAGGCTTTTCGATCGAAAGAAAATGCGATAGTGTGGTCACCGCAGGTTGTTGCGGCATTCCAACGTGCTGGAGGGAGGAAACTGCGCCTGGGAATCCATCTCGGCGTGCGAGTCTATGGGAAGATCAGTGCTGCTGGCTCTGGCTTGGCATGGCATTTGGATTATGAAGCTTTTTTTTTAGCTAGCTTTCTTAACTATGCTTTTATATGCCAAGACGACCGTTCCGACAGACCCTCATAAAAAGGAACACGCTTGACTTGTGGCGCTGCGTTTGAATTTACGGCCACTCAAACGCCTCACTCCAAGCCAACGACGAAAGTAAGGCGAGCGTACGGTGTAGTGGTGGCCCATGACGACACAGACGGCCTTGATGTGAGCCGCATACACGCTAGCGGCAGGTTCCTCTCTAGTGTATATTGTAAGAAACTCTGTGGCAGTGGCGACTCCTCAGACGCTTTCCGGTGATGTCTCTGTGACGTCACGAGAATCTTGTTTGTGCGATTGGCTGTCGCCGGCTGTAGCCACCGCCAAGACTGATGACTAGGCGATAGTAGTCGGAACTCTAGCAAACGGTCTGATAACTGTGTGCTAGTCCCCCTTTAAATCACTCCTGCCAATTTTAGGCCACAGTAGCCCGAATTTCGGAAGTTTTTGCACCCGCGTTTTTTCGGTTAACAAACATCTTTCGTGGCTGAAATTAAGATGAGTGAGTTACCAAAGCGTATTTCTTTCAAATTTAACAAATTTTAACTTTGTTTTCTTGGCCCCCTTAGGAAAACTGAAGTGATCTGTAAGCATTGCGGGATTATTTGCGCAAATTGAGATCTGGTGTCTCCGGGCAATGTTTCGGCGACTGTGTTGTGCTCGCGCTCGTGTCCGCTCTTTGTAGAGCGGTGATGCGGGCGAAAGACCGACACCACTCCAATGTAGCCAGTACCCCCAAAAAATCCTGGGTCACCACCACTAACGTGTAACCTGGGGAGGGGCGAGGCATGCAGTGTATAGGTGTACTCTTGGCGCCTTGGCGTTTATGCCAACGGGGATGCAACCGTTGGGGGTAGACGTGTGCGGCTTAGCTGTAAAAGCCTCTTGTCTTTGAAGCACGAAGCTCTCCAGCGCGAGGGGTAAACGAGTCTCCCGATGTTTTCGTACCCTCACTACATAAGACGGATGGTGATTACGACGACGACGATGGCAGGAGACGCCAACCGCCCCAGTTCCTAAGGGGCTTCACCCCCGCAAGACTCCTTGTTTATTAGACAGTCGTGTTGTATGCACTTCAGCCAGTGACGTCATGTCGGCCCTTGTACCTTGCACTCTGCAGCAACAAAGATAACAGATAAAACCACAAATATATTTTTAAAAATAATTTCGAAATGTCTGTTCCCCTTTCTTCGACATCGAGGCCGATTTGGTAGCGTTTCCTGTGACCCGTTAGGAATTCTTTTTTCCTAATTGGCTTCACTGCGCGGCTCATCGATCAAAACCACCGACAAAACATCGGCTGACCGGTGCGCCGAGAAATCCGCAGACGGGTCATCGGAAATCGATTGCGAGGCGGAAACCGAACTCACACGACCTTTGAGCGCTGATTAGTGTGGCTGTCTTGTGTGCGCTGGAGTGATTTGCAAACATTAGGAGATTGCTTGAGCAGAATAATCTGCCATCCTAATTTCGTTTACACGAATTCATTTAGTATTAAACATCGATTCGAAAGTGCTGTTGCCCTTTCTGCATCCCCCTTGCCGATTTTTGAAGACGTTTGTATTACGTGCACAATTCCGGATTGGCTTGGCTGCGCCGGCTGCGTGCCTCACCGAACCACTGAGCTAATCCGAAGTCTATTGCGAAAAAGCAGCTCATCCAAAAACATTTTTGTGTCGTGATTATTGCGGCTTTATATCGTTATTTTGCATAGTGTATTACGGTAAAAAGGTCAACGAAGACCAAATAATTGCACACTTCTGCATATGTAATCCGTAGCTGTGCTTGTGGCGCTTCGCTGTCTTTGCTTCACTGGCGCTATAAGCTGCACATGCGTGTGCGACTGGTACGCTTGTAGAACATCTAAGGTCAGTTAAGAGCCGTAAGAGAGTTCCCGTAGTTAATCCAGCTTAATCTACGTAATCTAAAAGTTAAGCCGAAGCTTTTATTGCAAAGCGTAAAACCAAGGTACGAGGGGCGCTTTTTGTGCAAAGTGAACTCGTGGTCTACGGGACCAGCATACATTTACACTCGCTTTTCTCCGTTAATGGCCACTCTAAAGAGATTTGTAAACATGGCGAGATTACACGTGCAGATTAACTTCTGGTGTCCCTAGGGCATGTTCCGACAACTCTGGGTGCATTTAGGGGAATTTATTCAGTAGAAAAATCAATTCGCAGGTGCTGTTCCCCTTTCCCCATACTCTGCGCAGGTTACCCATGACGTTTCCTATAACGCGTACTCTTTGGGATTGGATCGGCTTGACTGCGCCGAGTGCACGGCTCGCCGGACCGCCGATCACAGGGCCGACCAAATATGTCGGCGGGCCGCCGGCGGTTAATCGCAATTCCATTGCGCAGTGAAAACTGAGCCTGGACAATATTTATGTCTGAAAAATGCAGCATTATTTTCTGTTGTTTTTGTTTTCTATAAAGTATATTTTATGCAACTTGTACTGGAGTGTTAAGCTGCGCATGCGCGTGCGAAGCTTGTAGAAAATCTAAGGTCCGTTGAGAGCAGAAAAAGAGTAGCCGAAGTCCATCTAGGTAATAAAGATTTAAATTCAACCGAACCTTTTATTGGTAATCCTAAAGCCATGGTACGAGAATCACGCCGGATGAAGTCGCAGTTTATTTATTTATTTATTTATTTATTTATTTATTTATTTATTTATTTCTGTAATACTGCCGACTTTTGTAGCAAGGTCCTTGGCAGGAGTGAGCGATACAGTATACAGATGACACAAGATAGATGAACATGTATATGAAAGCAGTTCACTGGGGTACAGCCAGCGAACCATACAGCACCTCATACAAAATCAAGCCGGGGAAAAGCAAAATTTCACAACAGGACTGCACAACACAAGAGATAAGCAAAAATAAATGCGTCGTTGTCTTCAACGACGCATTTAAGGAAGGAGAACATATTTTCGATTCCTTTAATGCATTACGTAATACAGGCGCTGGTGAGTAGCTGTTTGTGACCGCTTTAGAGGGAACTTACTGCACAAGAGTTATTCAAGACATCCTCAGCCTAGCAGCCCGGAATGTTGCAATACCACAAGTAAACAGTAATGCACGTCGTGAAGGATAGGCCTCCGGTTGTACTTGTACTGCATCTCCGTGTGAGGGTTCAAGTCCTTGGCACGCGTTTTCATTTTTAGGAGAACGTCTTACATCCCTACGTTTCATGGAATAGCATGTTGTACGGAAATCTGTACATAACGATTGGCGCAGCTTGCAGTAGCGGTGAAAAGCTGCAGAAAAAGCACAGCTGGCAGCCTTTCTGCCTTCGTCGAAGCTCAGGCTATTCAAAGACAACGCTACCAGTAACCCAAAGAAAATAATGCTGAGCGCCCGGAATACTAGTTGTTCACTGTTGCCCCATGTTAAAATAATTGACATAATTGTTTATTGTGTTTAGTTTTGTTTTTCATCTTGTAATCAACCCGTTTGTATGTTTACATAGTTGCAAATGTGCGTTGTAAATATCGTTTCCTACATTGACATGTAGGACAATATACCACCTGGCTCAGTGGCTAAAGAGTTGCGCTGCTAAACACGAGGACGTGGGTTCGATTGCTGGCCACGGCGGCCGCTTTTCTGAAGGAGGCGCAAAGCAAAAACGCCTGTGCGTACAAGATTTCGGCGCACGTTAAAGATCCCCAGGTGGTCTTAATTAATCCGGAGCCCTCCACTACGGCGCGCCTCATCGCCTGCGTTGCGTCGGCGCGATAAACCCTACAATCAATCAAATAATAAATAAATACCAGGTTGAAAAAAATTATGGTTCAATGGGATAGACGCCGGTTGCATAGCATGAGGGACAGCGGTGTGATTCCCACCAGGGGAAGCATCCTTTTCACTCCAATTGGAGGTTTTCTGTTCACGTTGCACAACTTATGGCCGGATTAAACAGCTCCGCTGTGAAAAAGTGGTGGTACAGAAAATTGGAGCGCAAGCAGCGGAAGAGAAACTGCCGCGCCGGAAACGTCTTCTGGCAAAGGGCGACGTACCGTTAAACGTCCTGGACGCGAATGTTATTCGTCGCAGCGTGGGCTCAGAGCTTCCTTCCACGCCGCTATGGCAGCGCGCGGTTGGTCTCTTCAGTGGGTGAGCGGCCCTAACCGAGGGGGGGGACAATCGAGGAAGTCCGCCACAGCGGAAGAGGCTGGAGCAGCTCGAAATACCCCTAGTCGAAACCGCCGTCGTGAGGGAAGCAGCTGTGCATGAAGATGCCGCAGCGATTCGGCAAGAGCAACATGATAGTTCAACAAAAGTTCAACAGAGGGTCCAACAAGGCTTACGCGTTCCCATTCTTACAAAATTCTAAGCATATCCAAATTCTTTCATAATACGTGGAGGGCACCTAGAGCACGACAGCACTTTGCTATCGCATCAAGTTTAGTTTTTTTTTTTTTTTGACGTAGCAGAACGGTCACCACGTTGCATGTTTCAAGAGAAAGAAGGAATGGGGGATAATTCTTGTACACTACAGATCGCAGACATTATAAATCTATAATACCTAGATGCAACAAGGTTCTTGGCCGTAGCAGGGCATAAGGGAAGCCGTAGAATTCATGAAACAATCAACCCCCCAGAAATTAAGACTTCTCAGAAGTCTCCAAGACACTTCAATCCAGCCGAAATTCAACCCGCAGTCCACGCTTTTCTGATACCAGCATAATAACGGAAAGTCTTTTTTTTTTGATCCACGCTTTTCTAATACCGGCAAATAACGGAAAGTTTTTTTTTTATCCGTGCATGCAGTAACAAATCGACAGCACGTACCGCAAATTTTGAGCACTACCACATACGCGGAGGCTACAGAGCGTTATTGGCCCGTAAAAGTCAGCCAAGGAGCCTACCCAGAATCTGGAGCGGACTGCGGCGGAAAGTGCATGCTGAAATATTTTAGCAAGTTAGATCAGCTGCCATGAGACTGCCTAAAAAAGGCATATTGTCAAGTTCAACCCTCCGCAGTGGCTCAGTGGCTACAGCGTTTTGCTGCTGGGCCCAAGGACGCGGGTTCTAATCCCGGCTGCGGTGGCTGCTTTTCTTGTACAGGCGAAAAACGAAAACGCCCGTATGTCGAATATGCGGCGCACGTCAAAGACCCCCAGGTGGTCAAAATAATCCGGAGCCCTCCACTACGACACCCCCGATATCCGAGTTGTAGCTTCCGCGCGTTAAACCCTACGATCAATCAATCGTCTTGTCAAGTTCTTTTGTGTTCCACTTGAGTTCATACCAGTAAAAAATTATCCAATACTGCAACCTGAGCTACCATGGCAGGCATTGCTGGGGACTGTGCTCCCCACTGAAAACATTGTCATCGCACCAAGGAACTTTCCGTAAAGCCCAACAGAGAAGGTTGTCTGGGACATTAGCGAAGGTCACTCCATGCTGCTCCTATGAATGTGGGTAAAACACATGAAACGGCGTTCTGAAAAATGGGTCATCTTTAACACTTCGAAGCTAATTATCACGAGCGCAATGTCTGTTTGGCTTGGCTTTGCAAAGACTATGTCCACAGCGTTACTTCAAAGTTAGGCCACTGGATATTTGGATTGAGCCTGTCGCTTGAGCTGAAGCCCACACAAAGAAAGTCCAGCTGGAACGCCATCCACGGCGAGACTGAGCGACCAAGCGCAGGCGAAGCAGCTGTTAAACCCTCACCCATTCACGCAGTTCCGCAGCAGCCAGGCTCCGAGCGAGCGTAGCTGCGACGTTCCCCCTGAGCGGATCATGTGGTGGTACGCCACACCTTCCACACTTCGCTCTGACGGCTCAAGGTCATTGCGACACGATGATTGACCGTGCGAGGCATGGCACTCTAAAATCCCACCCGAGTGAGAATGGGCGTACTCACCGATGATGGCGCAGACCGAGACGAAGGCGACGGAGGCCACAAAGTACCAGGTGAGGTTCCTGTCCACGGGGTGCGTGAGGAGCTTGATGGGGGCGCTGCGCATGTACCGGGGCGTAACCACAGGGGCCTCTTCCTCGGCAGCTTGTTGTCGCGTCGCCTGCTGCTGCTGCGTCGGCTTCTGCGCGGCCGCTTCAGCCGGCCGCTGCTGCGGCCTGGTACCGATGCTGTCCAGGTCGATGATGACCTGCCGGTGGTCGGCGACGGAGCCCCGCACACCGTACGGAGGCGGCCGGCCGTCCTCCATGCGCCCGCGGGTGGTCCTGGTGGTACGTCACCGGCAGCTGTCACCGTCGGACGCACGGAGAAGACTCCTGGCCACCGACTACTTCGCTGGCGAACCAAGCTCCGCCCTCGCCGCTGCTGCTGCTAGTAGTGGCGCTGCTCTCGCCTGGGCTTCCACCAGGGGACGCTGTCGTACAGTAGGTCGTCGTCCCAGGGTGGCCTTGACCACCGCCGGAGTCGTCCGCGCAAGAGTCCGTCATGGTGCGCCCTGAGAGGAGACACCAGCGACATCGGTATCAGACACTCTATTCATCTCCCGGTTGCAACGCAAATAAACTGCGGTTACCATTGTGAGTACCAAAGCAAGAAGACACACAAAAACAACTCAATTTGATTGGGTGTGCATGTAGTGACTTTTACTACGAGCGAAAGTAAATCACGGCGATAGAAGTAGATACACAGAAACCGTTTCAATGCTTACAGCGTAATGTCTGGGTATAGACGAAGGTTGTTCGCACAAAACGTTGAAGGAGTTTTATAGCTGGAGAATGTTTGTAAGAGGCTACATGATGATCTAGTCGCCTCCAAACTGCTTGATCCAAATTTGGATCGTCAACCCCGCGAAGGTACGCGTGCGTCGGGAGGCGCCTGTAGCAGAGGGCTACAGATTCATTTAGGGCCACCCGGCATCTTAATCGTAAACACACGGACGGCTCCGTACATCGGGTCCATCTGAAATACAGCTTGTACGTTCGGGAGCTGAACCCGTAGCTGTGTGCGTAGGACATCAACGCCTTTAAAGACACTTTCATTTTCTTTCTAGCCTCCGCCATTACACCTTCGCAGGGAGTAATAGCGTTTATTACTACGCAGAGATTAATAATGGCGCAGGGAGAAATAGGGTTATTACTCTGCATGAAGTAATAGCACTAAACTGAAGCCGTGACAGGAGTATACTTCAGCGACTCTCCGTCGTGGTCAGCTATAAAAGTGCGTAAATCCTACCCGCTACCAAACTATTACGTGGAATACCGCTGACATTCAGCGGAAGAAATGCTTTGGCTGTTGCAGCAACATATTCGAGCGCATCTGGTTATAACTTAAAAATAAAACATTAGAAGAAGTGACAACTGGGCTAGTTGGTATTGCATTTGGAACATATCGAAGGTAGCACACGTACACACGGGCACCAAGACAAGAGACGACAAACCACAGCGCTGTGGTTTGTCGTGTCTTTTTTTAGTGTCCGTGTGTAAGTGCGCTACCTTCGAGATGTTTTGAAAAACATTACTCTGCACTTGCACATTGTGATACCAGGGGGTTTATATATAAACCGGCAATATAAACCGAAAAGAAGCTGTAATGTGCGACATGCTGAGTTGCGAGTAGGTGGGTTTAAGGTGACAAAAAAGACATCATCGTCGCCATCGCCAGTTAATGGCATCTGAAGGACGGAGGCCTCTTTCCTACACCATCCTGCGTTGTCGGAATCCACCACGTTTTCGTAACTTATTCCCTAGTCGATTGAGTAGCATCCTCTGCTTTTAGCCCCGCCTTTCAGTAGCCATTCTATTACCGTGCCTGTATAGATGGTATTCGTTGAAAAGTTTGGCGGTTAATTTCTTCGCTTGGCAACACTGGAAACGGCCACAGACATGGCCGATGCGCCACGGACATGGACAAGTACCGCCATCCCGCGGAGCACGCCGTAACGAGTGACGGCGCACCGTGGCCTCCGCGATCGGCTACGCAAATCGCGGAGGCCACGGGCGCACTCACACGGTTGCACGGAGGAGAAGAGGGGTGCCTGATCTGGGGGCCGTGCGCACAACGTCACCTAGCAACAGACGCTTGGCCACAGATATGGCGGCGCACTCACATGGTTGCCTGCATGCATTCCACGCCATTGAATACCGGCCATACAGATTGTCAGTTCTTCGCATCATTCCATTCTGTTGTGGCATCCGCCCACGCCGTTCTTCGGATTCGACCACCCAGTTCATTTGTCTGCCGGGTGGCCCCCTCACCAACGATAAACGACCTAGCATGTTTGCAACAGCGCACTGCGAGGCGGCGATTTCCGCTGCTGCTGGACATACGCCGCTTTCGGAGACTTCGGCCACCCAACACCGCCGGCCGAAAGCCGCTCTAATGACCGAAAGCGGTGAGGCGAGGTGACAAAATGCTCGTGTAGTGTCTCCCTTGTGCGGCTGCGGTTGATGTCTTCTTCGTTGGCGGTGTGCCCGGGAGCATGAGAAGGCATGTCAGTCTCTTCCGGGAAGCTTCGACATTAGAGAGCTATAGCAGATCGGAGAACCGGTACCGGTACGGCACCCGGTAGGCGACCGCCGTTACTGCGCATGCGCAGAGGCGGGAAAACTGGTTGTGCGCACGCGCGGGTGTATTGGGTAGCGTACCGGGACCGGTTATCCGATCTGCTATAACTCACTATTGGAGGTCTCAATGACACCAAACAAACTGCATCATCGAGATAAACCAAACGTTTACCTGTGAGAGGGAAATGTGCCCTCTCTATGTTAGTGTGAGCGGGTCAGTTTTAAGAGGTAGGAGGTTTCTTTATTGGTGCTTTTCTGACCACAGCGGGGAGAAAGAGAAAAGAGACGAACCTAAACGTTTTTATTGAAATTGCTAGTGCTCAGGAGCGCACTGCCTGTTCACTGATTTAGGGAGGAGAAAAGCAAACGGAAAAGCCGAGAGGTTATCCCGGCTTAGCCCGGATTACTACTCGACATTGGAGAAGGGGTGTGCAGGGCACGAAAGAGAAGGAAAGCGAAAAAGACAGGATAGGAGCGGGGGCCGCGCGCACAATTTAGTCCTTTGTGGGCACTATAGTCTTTCAGCTAAGCCTGTGTCCTTCTCAAAACGCAGAAGGGCTTTTGTTGCCTACTGCGAAGTTGATTGTAGGGGTCGATGTCATAGATTAGTCTCTGCCGTGAACGACTGATTGTCCAATCGGCTGATCTCGGCGGCCAAAACATGTCTGTCCGATGAATACTGGGGGCAACGACAAAGCACATGCTCTATGGTCTCTTCAACCTCGCAGGCGTCGAAGTGGGCACTACTGGCCATCCCGAAGAGGAAGGAGTAGGATTTTGTGAAGGCCACTCCCAACCACAGTCAACAAAGCAGACTGTGATCGAGACAGCCCACACGAAAGACGGCACTGGAGTAGAAGGTCCTGGTTGTGAAGGCGCGGATGCACAAAGTCCGGTTTATTCCATTGACTAATGCAGGTGCTGCGCACGAACTGACGAAGCGCCCTCACGGCATCGGTACTTGAAAGCGGAAACAAGATGGTGCTTTCTGTGTCATGGCCTCTCCGGGCAGCTGCATCAGCCAGAACATTGCCGGTCATTCCAGTGACTCGGCAGCCACTGAAATAAAATATTATGGCCCTTTATGACGGCCCGGTCAAATAATTCTCGAATTTCTGTAACCAGTTGGTGGAAAGGACTGTAGCGCAGGGTTCCTCGAAAACTTTGCAGGGCGCCTTTGGATTCGGTAAAAATACACCATTTTTGGGGAGGAGCGTCCGTAAGGTATTGAAGAGCTTCACGAATGGCAGTAGCCGTCGAGCTCGTGACATGGGCGACACGGAATCGAATTTTGGTTGATTCTGATGGTATAACCAGCGCACCTGCCGAGCTCGAGGACGTTACAGGACCATCTGTGTATATATACTTCCGGTCATTGCACTGTTCGTGGAGTAACTGCACGGAAAAATAGTCGGAAAGCCAGTGGTGGCAAGTCGGCCTTCTTTCCAATGCCCGGAACATGGAGACAAATCTCGAGGGTTGCCAGGCACTACAACGAGGAGAACGATAAAACAGCAGGTGCATAACTCGGCGGTACTTCAGCCCTGCGCGCTGCGACAATGGCTGCAAATGAAGAGCGTGGTCGACTCTGAGGAAGCTGTGCAAGGTGGTGACATGGTAGCCTCGTGAGGAGCCGGATGTGTAGGCGTAGCGTCTCAGTGGTCAAATAAGCTGCTATGGGATGGTCTTGGGCAATGTATGTTGTTCCCACTGCTGACGCACATCGCGGCAAACCAAGACACGTGCAGAGAGCCTGCGCTTGGATGCTCTGGATCGCCCGAAGGTTGGTGGAGCATGTACTGGATATCGCTGGCAAGCTGTATTGCAAAAGTCCCAGGAAAAGTGCCTGGTACCGCTGCAGCTAATTTGCGTATTCATGGTAGGCATAATTGGAGATCTATGGGAGAGGCCTTTTCCTTGCAGTGGGCGTAGATAGGATGATGATGATGATGATGATGATGGTGGTGGTGGTGGTGGTGGTGGTGGTGGTGGTGGTGGTGATGATGATGGTTTAAGTTTAATGGCGCAAGGCCGACATGGGCAAAGAGCGCCAAATACAAAGTTATTAGATAAGGAGGGAAATCGGATAAAGTCAGTTAAATACTATGAGCACGTCTGGTGTAAAGGGCCAGGGTGAAGAACGTGAGTGGTTAAAAAATAAATACGGTGGCTGGTGTATAGGACCAGGGGTAAAACTATGGGTGATAAGAGATGAGTTGTAAGAAATGAACTTCAGATAGGAACCTTAAGGTTCGCTGAACAGAGAACATCGCTTCATCTCCTAAGAAGTATGACGGGTGTGGTGGAATATGTCGTGTGTGTAGTTGTGGGAAGTGTTTTCGTCGTGTAATGTCGAGTGCCTTACATTGTATGAGGATGTGGATCACGGATAGGGCCTCTCCGCACCTGCTGCACAGAGGTCTTGGAGACCCCGTGAGAAGGTGCGAGTGCGTTGCATGAGTGTGCCCTATCCGTAATCTAGCCAAGGCGACTTCAGTGTATCTATTACGTGTGTCGGTGGTGTATGGTCCCAAGTGTGGTTTTATTACGTGTAACTTGTTGTCTGTTTGTTCACTCCAGTGTGTTTGCCATGTTTTGCGAAGTTGTTGTCTGATGTGTGGTTTCACGTCGGTGTAGGGTAATGTGGTTATGTCTACTGTATTCGAGAGTGTAGCAGCAGCAGCCATTCGGTCCGCTGCTTCGTTCCCGGCTATACCACTGTGGCCAGGGACCCAGCAAAGAACCAGTTCAAATTTGCGTACATACACCGACATAATACCCTTGACTATTAGATTTACAACGTGATTTTTTGAAGACTTTGTTGACGACAACGCCCGCACGACACTGAGGGAGTCTGTATATATAATGGATTGTGGGATGTGACCTTGAAGGATATGATTAACAACAAGAAGTACACCATAAGCCTCTGCCGTAAAGATACTGGTATTACTGTTAAGAGTTCTAGTGACATTAAGGCCGGGCCCATGCGCCGCGCAGGACACAGAGGTGGCAGTTTTAGAGGCGTCCGTATAAAATTCAGAAAATTGATACTTCTGCTGCAAATACAAGAAGTGCTGCAGAATTGCACATGTGGGAGCTCGGTTCTTATCTACATGTGTGAAGGATGTGTCGCATGATACAGGTCGGAGATGCCATGGTGCTATAAAATCTGTTTGAGAACTTTGTATGGTGTCTAAAAAGGAGACAGAAAGCTCTGACGCTTCCTCTCTAACTCTGTAAGAGAAGGGCGCAGAGAACGATGGTCGGTTGAGGAGTAGTGCAGTCTGAGACGTATCATAAAAAGCCGATTTAAAAGGATGGTGTGGCATAGATGAAATTTTAAAAGCAAAAAGAAGATCTGTGTATGCTCGCTGACGTTGTAGGTTCCACTTATTACACTCCACATAGAGGCTTTCGACCGGGCTAGTCCGGAAGGCGCCACATGCCAACCGCAGCCCCAGATGAAGCACTGGGTCCAGCATTTTCAGGGATGTCTTACTTGCTGACCCATAAACAACGCTTCCATAGTCTAATCGTGAACCTATCAGGCTGGTAAAAACACGTAAAAGAAGTTGTTTGTCAGCCCCATATGAAGAGTGGGAGAGAACCTTGAGTATATTCATGGCCTTTAAGCATTTATGTTTAAGTTGTTTTATGTGTGGAATGAACGAGAGCTTTTCGTCAAGGACTACACCTAAAAACTTGTGTTCATTTCTGACTGGAATTGAGACACCATTGAGTTTGATGTCTGGATCCGGCCGAATGCCGCGCCTTTTCGAAAACAAAACACAAGTACACTTCACTGGATTAAATTTAAAACCGTTGCTATCTGCCCAACCAGCTAGCTTGTTAACACCATGCTGGACTTGGCGCGCGCAGATAGACAGGTTACAAGACTTAAAGGATAATTGCACGTCGTCTACATAGATTGAGCAGGAAATGGTTGGTGGCAGAGCCTTCCGAAGAGAGTTCATTTTTACAATAAACAACGTGCAACTCAAAACTCCACCTTGCGGAACACCGTTTTCCTGCACATGAACTCTAGAGAGTGCAGTTCCAACTCGCACGCGAAACGTTCTTTCAGAGAGGTAACTGGCAAGCGTGTTCCACATGTTACCCGACATACCAAAGGACTTCAAATCGCTGAGGATGCCGTACCGCCAAGCAGTGTCGTACGCCTTTTCAAGATCAAAGAATACTGTCATACAGTACTGCTTATGGAGGTAAGCATCTTTAATATATGACTCTAACGCAACGAGTTGATCGTTCGTAGATCGCCCCGCCCTAAAGCCTGCCTGACAGCTCTCGAGAAGACCGTTGTACTCTAAGAAGTACACGAGTCTCCTGTTTATCATCTTCTCGAAGAGCTTACACAGGCAGCTTGTCAGGGCAATGGGGCGATAACTGGCGGGAGAGGAAGGGTCCTTCCCTTCCTTTAGGAAAGCCACTACTATGGCCTCCCTCCAAGAGCGTGGGAAGTGCCCCGAAAGAAATATTTTATTGTAGAGGTGAAGAAGTGTTTCAAGTGTGTCTGCATGTAAGTGTTGTATCATTGTGTATGAAATCCTGTCTGCACCTGGAGCTGAAGGTTTACAAGTACCGAGTGCGACCTTCAGCTCATGAAGTGAAAAGGGGGTGTTATAGGATGAGTTCGACTTATTAGTGTCTCGCAAGGACTTCTTCTCACATGATGCTTTGTGTTTAATGAAAGTGTTGGTGTAGTGTGCTGAACTGGACACGTGTTCGAAGTGTTGTGCAAGTGTGTTAGCCTGGTCTTCCAGTGTGTCCCCTGTTGTACTAACCAGGGGCAGGCTGTGTGTCTGTTGTCCTTTTAGTTTTCGCATTCGTGTCCAGACTTTTCGCGTGTCAGTGTATGAGTTGATGGAAGTGAGGAAGGTGTGCCAACTCTCCCTTTTCGCCTCACGACGCACTCGCTTCCCAAAAGCCTTTGCCCGTTTAAAAGAAATGAGGTTATGTGAGGTGGGGAACCGGCGAAGGACACCCCACGCCTTGTTCTGGGCCTCTCGCGCCCGCCTGCAGTCCTCGTTCCACCAGGGCCTCCTTGGGGTGCGGGACCCACTGGAGGCCTGGGGAATGGACTTTTCGGCAGCGTCGAGGATGTGCGCCGTGACGAGTTGGGCGGCTTCCTCCACGTGTAGGTGTTTTATGGATGTGTGGTGTAGTTGAGATGTTTGTGTGAATGTGCTCCAGTTTGCTTTTGATTCATTAAACCTTTTATGGGAAGATGGACTGCTCGGGCCTATACCTATATACGTTAATGAAGTGGGGAAGTGGTCACTACCATATGGGTCCGTGCCCACACCCCACTCAAGACATGGAAAGAGAACTGCGGAACCAATAGCCAAGTCAAGATGCGAGTATGTATTGTGTCCTAAGTTATGGTATGTAGGCTGTTTTTTGTTGAAAAGGCATGCTCCTGAAGATGTAAGAAACTTCTCTATCAAGCGACCTCGGGCATCCGTTCTAGAGGAGCCCCAAAGAGAGTTGTGTGCATTAAGGTCGCCTGTTATGATGTATGGCTCGGGCAGCTGGTCGACCAGCGCCTCGAAGTCAGAGCTCAGAAGTGCATAATCAGGACGAATGTAAATGGAGCATACCGTTATCAACCTATTAAAAATTATTGTGCGTATTGCTACAGCCTCAAGGACGGTGTTGAGAGCGACAGGGTGGCATGATAGGGATTTCCGGGCTATTATGGCTACACCGCCCGAAGAGTGTGTGCAGCCATCCCTGTCCTTTCTGAAGACCATGTACCTATTTAAGAAATTTGTGTGCTTGGAATTCAAATGCGTCTCCTGAAGACACATCACACTTGGCTGATTAGCATGCAGTATTTCGTATACATCGTCAAGATTTTTAAGAAGGCCTCTACAGTTCCATTGAATTATGTTTTCTCTTCCCATTATTTAGTGTGTGAGCTACTGGAGTGTGTGTGTTTGTTTATGTGTCGTCTTTCGGGGCTGTGACTCTCGCCTTTTTTGGCTTGTCGGGAGGCTTTGGCGTCGGGACGCGTTCCTTGCGCTGCGTTGCAGGCAGGAACGGCGCGACATCCATATCGTCGTCGGATGTCCGAGGGGTGCCCGACGGACCGGGCCCCCCGGACTTGGCCCCCCCTCGGTAGCCCTTCGTTTGAGCCGCCACCGCTGAGGGCGTCCGGGGCACCAGAGGTGGCACGGGCGGTGCGGTAGCGGTGGGAGTCGGTGCGGGGCCCGTGGTGTCCATCACCTCGGTACCCTCCAATACACTGGAGGATGGGGAGACAGAGGCGGGAGCAGCACCGGTCCCAACGGAAGAGGTTGCCACCACAACCGCTGCTGCCTCAGCAAGCGGCGTGGTGGCGGGTTGGGCTGCCAGAGGCAACCCAGGGGGGGGGCGGAGGAGGGACCAGGTCAGACTCGCTGAACTGGGTCCCTGTGGACACCAGACGCCGCTCCGCCCCCCGGCGAGCTGCGTCGGCGTACCTCCCCAGAGGGAAAGAGGCGAACCTCTTTCTCGCCTCTGGAAAGGTGATGTTCTCAGTGACCTTAATGTTTATGATCTTTTTTTCTAATTGGAATTTTTCGCACTTGCGGGAGTATGCCGCATGCGGCCCACCGCAGTTTACACAAGTGAGGGTTTCAGATGAGCAGTTCTCGCTCGGATGATCGTGCGCCGCGCATTTTGCACACGTCAATCGGCCACGACAAGAGTTTGTACCATGCCCGAACCGCTGGCACTTAAAACAGCGCCGCGGGTTCGGGATGTACGGACGGATGGAGCAACGGATAAAACCTGCATATATATGTTGTGGGAGAACTGCACGGTCAAAGGTCAAGATGATGTGCTTGGTGGGAATCTCCTTGTCGTCTCTACGGATGGTGATGCGTCTCACGGCAGTGACGCCCTGATCCTTCAAGCCGGCAAGGAGATCCGCATCGGTTTCGTTCAGGAGGTCTGTCTCGGATATCACACCCTGAGAGCTGTTGAGGCTCCGATGGGGTGTGACCCGGATGTCAAGATCAGCCAGTCTAGTCTGAGCTAGAAGCTTTGCAGACTGCTGTTTGTCATTTATTTCAATTAAGAGTTCACCAGACCTTTGTTTTTTGCATTTATACGATTTTCCTACTATGGCTTCAAGATACTTGGCGATCAGGAAGACTGACTGAGATGCAAGAGGGTGGGTTGGATTGAGGGATTCCATCACAAGAAATCGAGAAAAATGGTCCGGTTCAGGAAAGGTTAACGACGGCAACGGAGGAAAGGATACTTCGGTGCGGCCCCTTTTCAGGGACCGATCACGGTTGGGGGGGGTTTTAGACAATACCATAAAGCATAGTATAAAAGCAGGGAGACGGGGGTACTTTCTTCTTTGACCTTACCCTGGTAGCCAAAGAGGTCCCGGAGCTCCCTGCCTGGTGAACAGACAGGGAGCCCATCCGCCGGAGCTTGACCTGGGCTCCGACGGCCACCGTTCGTGGTTTCTAACCCTCCACCTATAAACACATCGCCACGGTTGGATCCAGCTTATGTTTGGGGGCTCGGGGTCCGCGGTATCGCCAGTACCGTCACCAAGATTGCTCAAGGTGCCCCGTGCGGGGGTGGTGGTGGTGGTGGTGGTGGTGGCAGCTGCAGCATTTCTCTGACCGATGTACCCCACGTCTTTCCAGTCAGAATTCTGAAAATGTTGGCGATGGCGGTGAGTTTCTTCTTTAAGAAAGACATGTGCGCTCCATGACATGTCCCTGTCGATGACCCCGCCAAGAAATGTGTGATCTCTGGAGCAAGGTACCGACTTTCCATTGATGGTGATGGGATATTTGGGCATGAGTTTGCGGGTAAATGCAACCACCGTGCACTTGTCGCTAGAAATGCCCAGTCCTTGCTTTCATAGGTATGCCCTCATCTCATTGGCCGCTTTTTGAAGTCGTGCTCGCAGCTGAGGTCGAGTGACACCCGAAGAACAAAGACAGATGTCATCGGCGTAAATGGATACGCAGACAATTTTCGGTAGAGCGTGTACGAGCCCGATTATAGCTAGGTTGAAAAGGGTTGGGCTTAGCACCCCACCTTGAGGAACACCACGTTGAATGAGGTGCTGCGATGTTGGGCCGTCTTCTGTCATTACAAAGAATGATCTTCCGAACGTATCCATCTAAGTTCAGCCACCGAGTCCAAAGTGCTGAAGGGCGTCCAGCACAGCCTCGTGAAGCACATTATCAAAGGCCCCCTTGACGTCAAGAAAGAAGGCTGCTGAGAGGCGTTTGCGGCTTTTTTCGTGCTGCACAAACGGGACTAAATCTACTCCACAGTCAACGAAGGAACGCCCTCAAAGAAAACCGGCCATAGTCTCCGGATGTACATTGTGGTAATCGAGGTACCAACTAGAAACGATATAAATACCAATGGTTTTCATTCCTCGATCAACTTAGTCCTGATGACTTCCCCGGCATGACCCCAACCACTGTCCACATCGACCACCCTACCTCGAGTCCTAAAAATGCGCCGCCGAAATTCTCTTTCTCTCCTAATTAGTGGCAAGACGCCTCCAACATGAGGTGACTCCGGAGTCCCTGAACATTCTTGAGTGATATCTCCTGTTCATGATCTAGATCTCAAGTCATGCAGACATGCTGTTTCGGAATGTTGTGGACGTTAAGTAACGGTTCTTCTCAGCGTTGACATGTTCTATTATCTGGATATCTATTCTTAGATGCGTCGTCGGAAATGACCTCGCGCTCCGGATCATTGTTGCACCCCGCCCTTTTCAGGCCTTTCAGATTGTCGTAAATTCTACCTAGCTTATACTTCTCTTGTTCCGGGTCGTGTTTATAATGGAGTTGGTGACTGTCGTCCCGTTCTTCCTGCGCTGGGCATTGTGTGGTCGTCGTGTGTTCTGCTGGCTGGCTCCTTTAAATAGAACGAACGGCTATATTTCCCCTTTTCTTTTCTCCGTAGTAAACAACAACAAAAACGACGGAACAAACCGGGAACCGACAAGGCGAAATAAATAGAAGGGAGCCGCGTCCACACCATGCCGTTTCCAGGAGCGCTTCCCCGCTGGTCCGCATCGCACGCTTCTCTCTCTTCTTTGTCGATGGAGGAGGCCATTGATCGGCTCCATCGCACCCTGCATGGCGGCAGCAGAAAATAGTGCACGCCACGTCTGGTGCGAGACCTCTCCGCTTTCTACGGCTGCTGCTATTATTCCCACGCGAGCCGGGCTCCCCAGCGCGGCCGAGCGCTAACGGGCGCGGCTGCGCGAACAATCAATAGGTCTGCCGCCAGCCACCGCAGGAGACACCGCCAATGCATGCGGTCTGGGCAGAGAACGTGTTGCTCTCTGATCTCTCTCTGGTTACGGCACGGCTCGCGACTTCTAACGCTGCCATCTTTGTTGCTTGTTCATATCCGGAGCACGAGCTTTTGTGTCCAGGATAATCCTCTCCACCGGTTTGCGCGTGGGAAGGGTAAGATAGTCGACGCTGGACAGCAAACGGGAGCGAGGGGTCGAACAAGAGACATGACAAGGATGCATAGATAAGTTAAGTTTACGGCACCAAGAATGGAAGCCTTTGGTATTTAAATGGACAGTTTAAGCAAGTTTCTACAATATGACGACGACGACGACAGCGCGAAGTAACGTTTCGTGAATACTTGTGTTATGTTGAATTGCACTTATTTATTTATTTATTTATTTATTTATTTATTTATTTATTTATTTACGCAACACCCACAGCGCCTGAGGGATTACCGAGGGCACACACACCAAAAAACAGAAAACCGCGTAACTCGCATGCACATACAAGCAGATGTGATTATTGCAACGCTACAACAACACAAACATGAAGGCATTAGTGTTCTGTGTACTAACAATCCGGCGAGGTAGACGGTTTCAGTCACTAATGGCTAGCAGAGAAAAAGATTTTTTAAATACATTAGTTCCACAGGAACGTTCGCGGACCTTACACTCGTGATTTAAACGTCCATATTTAAAATGAAGTTCGAGTATGTACTTTTCCGATCTCAGTGCTGTAGTGGAATGGTAAATTGAATGATACAACTTCAGGAGAAGTTTTCCGCGGCCGCTTTGTAGGGGTTCCCATCCCACGAAGCGATCGTCTCATAGCAGGCGAAGCCACCGATATAGTTGCTCACATAAAGAAATGTGCGTGAGAGCATACGAACCGGCCAAGAGAGAGAAAAAAAAAATTCCGTGCCATCTCCACTAACGTGAAACATGGGGAGGGGCGAAGCAAGCAGTGCATAAGTGTATTCTTGTCACCTTGGCGTTTTTGCCAACGGAGATGAAACCGTTAGGGGTCAGAGGTACACAGGTTTGCTGTGAAAGTCTTGTGTCTTTGAAGCACGAAGCGTTGTATCGCGAGGCGTAAACGAGTGTCCCGGTGTTTCTTTAGTACGCGTTACGCCCTAGCGCGAGGCGTAAACGAGGGTCCCGGTGTTTTAGCACCGTGACTACATGAGACGCCGATTACGATGACGACATGAGACGCCGACATGCCGAGCCCCTAATGGGCTTCGCCCTTAAAAAAGAAATGCACGCAGACCATCACGTTGCAGGAATAATAAAGTTAGCCTGAGTGCTAAAAACTGAATAACATTTTTTTCTGCGGTGTAAAGGCCATTTGTTGCAATATCCTCTCTGTTGTGGGGGGAAAGCGACAAGCGCCTTTAACCAGGCACACCGAAGTTAACCCTTTACGGTCAAAGCTCGTTAATTCGAACTCGAAGGGTACTATAAAATTGTTCGAATTAAGCGGAGTTCGAATTATCTGGCAGGCGCTAGAATAAACGGAAATCGCGCCACACTGCGCGGGCAGAACGCAAAGAAGCCACCTCTGTGCTCTTTATCGCGAACTAGGCGCTACTACACGTTTGTGGCAGGTGACTTTATAAATAATATTTCGTAAATAATAATGACATGCGCCTTAGCACTGGGGCCGCTGGCGTGGCGCCCTATGTAGACGCGAAATAAGCTGTTGCAGGACCGTAGCGTGCGCGCCACGCCGTTGTTTTTCTGTTTCGTTGTTTTGCATCTCTAGCAAATTTGGTTTGGTTTGGATTTTCAGCACATCGTAATCAGTCTGAGCCGACTTCTTTTGCTAGGAGCGATAAAAACCGAGGGATCATAGTTGGAATTAATCGTTCTGGATATGGGCGCGTTCGAATTATCGAGTTTTCGCCCATTCAAATATACAGGGCTGTGGCGGGACCAGGGCGCTAGTTCAAATTAACCGAGTAAGAATTAACGAGCTTTTACTGTATTGTGCCCATTTATGTCTAAGCTTATGTCCTTCTACGCTAGTGAAATCTCACCAAAAAGCGTTAGTTTTTCTGGCACTTTGCCAGATTACTTCTGGGCTAGTTCATCTTCGTTTTGTTTTTGCTTCTACCAGAGACTTGGACAGACGGAGGACGGTGTCGGCAGCTCGCAACGCTAAGCCTGTAACAAGCGCGAAGCACTCAGCTAGCGAGCCATTCGGGAGGGCGTGCGAACGCGGAGCGGGCATTTATCTGCTGCGAGAGTAGGAAAGATGGCCTCGTATCTATCGCACACAGAACAGGCAGCTCGGAAGGGAAAAGAAAAAAGAACTGCCATGAATTACTTTTCGTCTTCCTGGTACCAACGGTTCGTACGCCTTCGAAGGCAACTGATTTCTGTTTGGACTGTTTCGGCCCTCTGCTGCCCACGCCTTCGTCCCCACATCCCCTTTCAATCCTCCTTTTCCTCTGCGAGACTCTCCGAGCGCTCTAACTCCCTTTACTCCATCTCTCAACTCTGTTTCGTTTTTCCCGAGCGTGCCCCTCTATTGATTCTTTCGCTTCCGCTGTGGCTCGGATGGGGGAGATTGATACGGACTTTGCGCTGTTCGCGGTGTCAATTCCTTCAAGCCGGCTGCCTTCACACTCCAAGCGGCGACCGGAACAACAACAACGACGGGCAACTGAACAAAGAATGATTCTACGCGCGACTAAATAAATCGTCGCCTTCTTTCCAGCCCTCCTAATTTAAGTTCTTTCGCTTTTCACCGCCACAACGTCAGTGTTTTCTCGGCGCTCGGGCGCATGTCAACGCCGCGATCGACCCCACCCCGACGACAGAGTGCTTTATTTATACACACGAGTGCGACTGCCGCAATTTCCGCACATCGAGCGGCGGGAAACGTCCTGTTTGGTTTCGATTCCTTTCTGCTTTTTCTTTTCGCTTCGCAGTGCGGGCGCTAAGGTCCATTTGCTCTAACGCAATAACCCCAAGTGCTTCTTTTTGCCATCACACATCTCTCGTGCACTCAGCAGCAAAGCAAACATGCATGGCCCGTTAGCAGAAGCATCGCGATGCCGACTGTTCGCTCTGGTGGCAGCTATTAGCTACGAACAAGGAAGCGAAGTGCTTCTGCGCTGTCTCCGGCTGTTTCGAAACTTCCGCCAGACTAAACTCGCCAGCTAGAGGCGATGGATGTTCCTGTTTCTAACGCAACACGACGATTGTTAGCGGCGCCTTTCACCACCCGCTCGCCTAAAAAAGTGCCTGTTGACACGGCAAAAGCTACAAGATGTCTGCAGTATAATGTGACTATTTATTTACTTCATTTTCCTTTCGTTCCGTGCCGCCGCGTTCAGTATTCTGACCGGAAAATTCACACACTTGCTCCTG
Organism: Haemaphysalis longicornis; assembly: GCF_048455015.1. Taxonomy (NCBI): domain Eukaryota; kingdom Metazoa; phylum Arthropoda; class Arachnida; order Ixodida; family Ixodidae; genus Haemaphysalis; species Haemaphysalis longicornis. The sequence goes on from NW_027526407.1 coordinate 143,955,498, forward strand.
ATGTACTTTCTTCGCCGCAACTACACCATGCTTGCGGTGGAGCACCCTTTACAGGCTGTCATCGAGTGTTCTGTCAGCTTGGTCTAATTTTTCCCTGGTAAGTTCGCTCGAGTTCGTTCGCTCAGCCATTAGGGGTACTTCCGCACTGACTGGACACGTTATACCACCGACTACGCCTCAACGCTACGCTTACGAAGTCATACTTTTTTCGCCTTGGTGTCAGCACAAACCCTTACTGCGACAACCGCGGATCGCTGGAAACCGTCCAGCGTTGGTGTTGGAGTGCCCCGCATTTATACGCGCAGGGTGCAGTCTTGTGCGGAAACTAGAGCGCCTCAGCCCAGGACCAATGACCTTGGAAGTGCGTCTTGGTCCATGGCCCTCTCCACCAGCTCAGCGCAAAGTACTGGCGGCGTTGTTCGACCATCTCGACGAGATTCATTCATTGAAGTGATGTAGGGCTTAGAAAATAGACTTTGTAATCACACTACTGACACACACTGAACATAATTTTCTTTGTTATTTTCCCTCTTATTTTATTTCTGATCTTTCGCTCTCTTTCTTGTACCCTGAATTCTAGCGGGCCTTTTCTCTCACCCTTTCCCGCCGAATAGCATGTCGATGTCGAAATTACCACAAACAATTCGGCTTTCTCTTCTAATAAAGAACTCTCTCTCCCTCTCTCCCCCACCCCTCTCTCCCCCACCCACTCTCTCTCTCTCTCTCTCTCTCTCTCTCTCTCTCTCTCTCTCTCTCTCTCTCTCTCTCACGAACGCACAATAGCATGCATGACCATAGCTATGAACGTGCGAGCGCGCAGCGGTTAAAACTGCAGGCTAACACACTTGCCTAGATTATGAGCACGAGAACGATCCATTATTTCCCGCTTTCTTTAGCACGACTGTTTACTGCGTACCCAGTGACTCGACAACAGTTACTCGCATTCAGTGCATAAAGCAATCCGTCTCTGTTTTTTTTATAAGCATTTCTGGGCCGGGTCTGTCCAAACGTTAAAAAACACGTGTTTAGAAGGCGGGAGTAGCTTATTCCGCACGTTCCGTACACAATACAGTGTTTGTGTCCGCGAAATGAAATACAGAAAAAAAAAACGAGAGTGAGAAGATGGGAACGAATATCGAAACACATTGCCGCCAGGAAATCTGCTTTGGCGCGAAGCGAAAAATACGATGCTCTTCGTGCGCTTATTTTCATCGTTTTGTTTCCTCTTCGATATTCTTTCTTACTTTTCGTAGTACTCGTCACTGTATGGCTCCCGCTTTGGGGCTCGCCCATATCCGTTTATGTGAGCGCAGTTTTCACGTAGGCCATCGCTTATATTCCCCGTGCCCCGGGTGCGATATCATCTGCAGTTTATTTTCTTTTTCGCGGGGAAGACTGCGCGCTGTCATCATTTCTAGTTCGCGCGAGAAGACGCGGGATGTCGCGGGATCCAGTACGCCGATCGAATACATGAGCGTTGCACGGTCGATGATCCACTCGCGTCCTTCAAACTGGCTTTGGGGGAAAAAAAAAAGGACATAAAAGTAAGCGGAACGTGAGAGAAAAGTCAATCGCCGGGTGACAAAAAAAAAATGCGGACAAAACGAGGCCTTCAGCACTCCCTCGAGAATAGGCGCCAGTGAGACCCGTTAGCGCATTCCGAGGTGGCGTCATTCAGTACTCGAAGACTGGGGCGAAGGAACTGCTAGCAAAACGTGCCCGCCCATGTGACATTGCATATGCTACGTAGTATTAATTATGAAAAACAACAGCAATACAAGAACTGTCAGTACTGCGGGGACGTGATCACACGCCCACCACCGGCGTCATTATCACCACCAGCCGATTCATACCCAGCGCTACCGAACGCCTCTCCCATCGACATTGAGCCACCCTTTATGTGTACGAATACTTTTTTTGCTCCAAATTTTCATATCACGTCCCTTTATCGACCTAATTGTCTTTAGATACTTCTAGTCTAGGAACCCAGTAGCCACTCTGTTGCCCGGATGTTCCACCACCTCCTGTCGTTTTTCTGCTTTAAACGCCCGGCGAAGCTCAACTCCTTGTTCTTACTTCGAACTAAGCTGTCCTCCACACCAGTGTGTTTTTTGACCCAACACGCTCGTCAGCCGTCTGTGAGCACCACACCTCCCATCTTTCATTTCCTTGGCTTATTGAGCTGAATTTACTTCTCTGTCAAAATGTTTACTATATTCGCTTAATGTTGCAGTGGAAATACAGTTAAACTCGATTATAATGAACCCGGATAGAAAGAATTATGCTATACAGTTAAACCCGGCTATAACGAACCCGGATAGAGTGAATTATGCTATATATAGAACAAAAATAATTCAGTTACGGAAATACATGGCAAACATATTCCTTATAACGAAGTTCACATCCGATATATCGAACTCTGGGCGCCTAGAATGGCCGCCGAAATGCATGATCTCGGAGCGGCGATTGAGATGCTGATTTGCAGTTACCACGCAGCAAGAGCCACGACTGAGACATTGCGCCTTGCACGGAGTGACGTGACGCCCAATACTTTCCGTAACTGTTTCCGACGCGCGGGACTCGCGACGGAACCCGCCCAGTCAGCGAATCTGGACCAAGAAAGCAGCACCGGTGAACTGTGGGAAGAGCTCGCCAGCGTTCCCGATGATGTCGCGAGTGAAATCCGACTTACGCTTATACTGAAGCTACCTCGGCAGTCGATGTGCTCCGCCAATGCTTCTTTGATTTTTTAAGACGCGGACTCGAACTGGTGCAAACAATGTTTCGTTTAAAGAATGCTATGCTAGTTGAAGCCGCCAAAACAAAAGTGAAAACAAAAATCGCCGCTTTTTTTTTTTGCAACGTTGGCAGTGAAGGCGGAAAGTAGCTTTACTACTTGCAATAAATTGATTATTTTGGTATGGTAATGGCTACTGTACTGTGTTCGTTTCTGCATACGCGGATGGCGGAGTTGGTGAGAGAAAACAGGGGCGGGATGGGGGGGGGGGGGGGGGGGGGGGGGGGGCTCCCGCGGAATGCGAACTCGTAACAATAAGCTCGTTATAGGCGGGTTTGGCAATATCGCACTATTGGATATATCGAACTAATCGCGGTGCATATTGCAGTTCGCTATAAACGGGTTTGACTGTATATCAAACAAAGAAAGATCAGTTTCTAAAGCACACGGGAAACATATTCCTTATAGCGAAGTTCACATCCGATATATCGAACTCGGCGCGCCTAGAATTGCTGCCGAAATTCATGGTCTCGGAGCGGAGATCGAGATGTTGATTGGCTGCGATGGAGATTTTGAGCCTCCCATGGAGCGACGTGACTTCCGGCAGTTTCCGTAACTGCTAACGGAGCGACTGACTCGCGATTAAACCCTCCCAGTCATCGAGTCCGGACCAACATGGAAGCATCGGCGAACTGTGGGAAGAGGCCGTCAACGTTCCCGATGTTGTGCCGAAAGGAGTGCCTTTCGAGGCATGCCGGAGTATCGACGACGACGTTGCCCTCACTGTGAGCCCCTCGGAAGCCGACATCGTCGCCGATGTAATGGCTGCTGGCGCTGCTGGAAGCACCGAAGACACGGGGGATGTCGCGAGCGGAAGCCTTTCCATCCTTGATGAAGCGCTTTCGGCAGTCAATGCGTCCGCCAATATTGCTTCGTATATTCGATATTGAAGGACACGGACTGCAACCGATGCAAATGATGATGATGATCGTTGGATGTTTATGGCGCAAGGCCAACTGGGGCAAAGAGCGCCAAAACAATATTCGATGATAGGGGTGAAACCTTAAATACCAAGTAAAATCAGCAAAAACAAAAGTAAAGTCACAAAACTACAATGAGCATGGCTGGTGTATAGGGCCAGATTTCATGATGCGCGATAGGAAATGAGGTTTAAAAACTTGACGTCGGACAAATACTCAAACACACGTTTCATGGAAACAATGGCTTCGTCACCTAGAAAAAACGATGGATGTAGGGGAATATGTTGTCTGTAGAGTTCTTTGAAGTGCTTGTGTCGTGTTGTGTGAAGTGCCTTGCATGTGATTAGTATGTGCACTACGGATAGGGCCTCTCCGCACCTGCTGCACTGGGGTCTAGAAGATCCCGTCAGCAGATACGAGTGCGTTGCATGGGTGTGCCCTATCCGCAGCCTACCCAAGGCGACTTCCGTGTGTCTGTTGTGTGAGTCAGATGTGTACCGTCCCAAGTGTGGCTTTATTACATGTAGTTTGTTGTCTGTCTGTTCATCCCAGTGTGTTTGCCATGTTCTACGCAAGTGTTGTCTTATGTGTGGCTTGAGGTCTGTATATGGTACGGTTGTTATGTCTACAGTGTTCCTGAGTGCAGCAGCAGCTGCCCTCTCGTCTGCCAACTCGTTTCCAGCGATCCCAGCGTGTCCTGGGACCCAGCAGAGGAGCAGCTGATGCTTCTGCGCATACACAGACATGATAGATTTAAATACAAGATTAACTATGTGGTTTTTGGGGGGTGTATGCGATGACAGTGCGCGAACAACACTCAAGGAATCTGTGTAGATGATAGACTTTGGAATTTGATTTTCAAGTATGTGTCGTACAATCAATAAAATTCCATATGCTTCTGCTGAGAAAATTGTTGTGTGGACGCTCATGGTTCTGGCTGCACTGAAATTCGGACCATGAGCAGCGCAGGAGACCATGGTGGAGGTTTTAGACGCGTCACTGTAAAATTCTGCAAGTGGGTATTTAAACTGCAGAGACAGAAAGTGCTGCAGTATAGCAGCTCGCGGTACCCGATTTTTGTCAAGTTTCATAAAAGAAAGGTCGGAGGAAACAGGACGAACTTTCCAAGGAGGTAAAATGTCTGAAAAGGATGATCTGTACACGTCTAAAAACGAAGCGCTCAGATCCGAGGCTCGCTCTCTCACTCGAAGTGAAAAGGGCAGAGGAACGGATGGGCGATTTACAAAAAGCACAGATGTGGATGTGTCGTTAAAGACAGGATAAAAAGGATGGTTATTCAGCGATGAAATTTTAAAAGCATAAAGTAAGTCCATGTACGTCCGTTGGTTCTCAAGGCTCCACGTATTACACTCGGCATACAGACTCTCAACAGGGCTAGTACGAAAAGCACCCGACGCAAGCCGTAGCCCCAAGTGTAGCACTGGGTCAAGCATTCGCAACGCTGTTTTAGACGCCGACCCATATACCACACTACCATAGTCTAAACGAGACCCAACCAAAGCAGTATAGAGCCGTAGTAGGAGTTCTTTGTCGGAACCATACGATTGATGGGAGAGAACCTTAAGTATATTCATTGTTTTCAGACATTTATGTTTAAGTTTCTTGATGTGTGGAATGAATGTGAGTTTCTGGTCAAACACAACACCTAAGAACTTGTGCTCCTTGTTCACAGGAAGCGACACGCCATTCAGAGTAATGTCTGGGTCCGGATGGACCCCGCGCTTCCTGGAGAACACAACGCAGGAGCTTTTTGCAGGATTCAATTTAAACCCATTCTTGTCTGCCCAGCTGGCAAGCTTCTTGACACCAAGCTGGACTTGACGTTCGCATATTGACATATTACATGATTTAAAAGATATTTGCACGTCGTCTACATACATAGAATAAGAGATTGTTGGTGGCAGTGCCTTTCCAAGAGAGTTCATCTTTACGATAAAGAGAGTGCAACTCAACACGCCACCTTGTGGCACGCCATTTTCTTGGACGTGAACCTTTGAAAGTGCACAACCAACTCTTACTCTGAACGCTCTCTCCGACAAATAACTAACAAGGGTGTTCAACATATTACCCGAAACACCGAATGACCTGAGGTCACTAAGGATCCCATAACGCCAAGCGGTGTCGTAGGCCTTCTCGAGGTCGAAAAAGACAGTTAAGCAGTACTGCTTATGTACGAAGGCATCCTTGATGTATGAGTCAAGTGCAACCAGTTGATCATTCGTGGATCGCCCCACCCTAAAGCCTGCCTGGCAGCTCTCGAGAAGACCATTGTACTCGAGGAAGTACACAAGCCTGCGATTGATCATCTTCTCGAAGAGCTTGCACAGGCAGCTGGTCAGGGCTATTGGACGGTAACTTGAGGGGAACGACGGGTCCTTTCCCTCCTTCAAGAAAGCCACTACAATGGCCTCCCTCCAAGAGTGTGGAATGTGCCCCGAAAGCCATATTTTATTATATAGATGTAGAAGTGCTTCAAGTGTGTCTGCGTGTAGATGTTGTATCATTGTGTATGTAATGTTGTCTGGGCCTGGAGCTGAGGGTTTACACGTGCTCAGAGCAGCCCTTAGCTCATGTAGTGAAAACAAGGAGTTGTAAGAAGTCTGTGATTTGTTGTTGTCGTGTAGGGACTTCTTTTCACAAGAGGCTTTATACTTCAGGAAAGTGTTCGTGTAGTGTGCTGAACTGGACACGTGTTGGAAGTGTTGTGCGAGTGTGTTAGCCTGGTCTTCGAGTGTGTCCCCTGTAGTGCTGACCAGAGGCAGGCTGTGAGTTTGTTGTCCTTTGAGTTTGCGTATTCTCGTCCATACTTTCCGTGTGTCTGTGTAGGAGTTGATGGATGTTATGAAGGAACGCCAACTCTCTCGTTTTGACTCACGGCGCACACGTTTTCCTAACGCCTTGGCCCGTTTGAACAAAATGAGGTTACCCGACGTGGGGTACCGACGAAGGACACCCCACGCCTTGTTCTGGGCCTCTCGCGCCCGCCTACAGTCCTCATTCCACCACGGCCTCCGCTGGTTGCGCGGGGCACCAGAGGCGTGGGGAATGGACTTTTCGGCGGAGTCGAGGATGTGCGCCGTGAGCAGTTGGGTAGCTTCTTCAACGTGTAGGTGTCCTATGGATGTGTGGTGTAGTTGGGATATCTCTGTAAATGTATTCCAGGTAGCTCTTGCTTCATTAAACCTTTTATGGGAAGATGGACTGCTCGGGCCTGTACCTATGTACGTTAATGAAGTAGGGAAATGGTCACTACCATATGGGTCCGTGGCCACACCCCACTCAAGACATGGAAAGAGAATTGCCGAACCAATAGCCAAGTCAAGACATGAGTATGTGTTGTGTCCTATGTTATGATATGTAGGCTGTTTATTGTTGAAAAGGCATGCTCCAGAGGATGTAAGAAACCTCTCTATCAGGCGACCCCGGGCATCCGTACGAGATCCGTACGAGAAGAGCCCCAAAGAGAATTGTGAGCATTAAGGTCGCCTGTTAGAATGTACGGTTCGGGCAGCTGGTCAACCAGCGCCTCGAAGTCAGAGCTCAAAAGTGTAACATCAGGAGGAATGTAGATGGAGCATACCGTTATCAACCTATTAAATATTATTAAGCGTATTGCGACAGCCTCAAGGACGGTATTCAAGGTGACAGGGTGGCATGCTAAGGATTTTCGGGCGATTATGGCCACACCGCCAGAAGAGTGTGTGCAGCCATCCCTGTCTTTCCTGTATACCAGGTAACTATTCAAGAAATTTGTGTGTTTGGAATTCAGATGTGTTTCCTGGACACACATTAAACTTGGCTGGTTGGCATGCAGAATCTCATGCACGTCGTCAAGATTATTCAGAAGGCCTCTGCAGTTCCATTGAACTATGTTTTCTCTTCCCATTATGGTGTGATAGAGCTACTGGAGAGTGATTATGTAGGGTCTTTCGGGGCTTGCACTCTTGGGAGGGGCTTTCTGGCCTTCTCTACTGACCTGGACGTCGCAGCCCGTTCCTTCCGCTGCGATGAAAGCCGGAAGGGCTCGACGTCCATGTCGTCATCTGATGGCAAGGGGGTGCCCAGCGGACTGGGCCCCCTTGACGTGGTACCCTTTCGGGCGTTCTTTGCCTGCGCTGCCAGTGCCGAAGGCGTGGGGAGCACGACAGATGGCACAGGCAGTGAGGCAGGGGAGGGGGTCGCTGCGACTGCCTCCGTCTCCATCTCGTCCGGGCCCTTGCGTGTGCTTCGGGCCGGTGGAGAGGAGGAAACGGTGGGTGCAGCAGCATCCCCACCGGACGTGGATGCCACCACAGCCGCTGCTGGCTCAGCGAGCGGTGCGGAGGCGGGTTGGGCTGCAAGAGGCAACCCAGGGGGGGGCGGGGGCGGGACCAAGTCCGACTCTCGGTACTGGGTCCCCGCCGAAACAAGACGCCGCTCCGCCCCCCGGCGAGCTGCGTCGGCGTACCTCCCCAGGGGAAAAGAGGCGAACCTCTTCCGCGCCTCTGGGAAGGTGATGTTTTCAGTGATTTTGAGATTTATTATTTTCTTTGCCATCTGGAACCTTTCACACGTGCGGGAGTACGCAGCATGAGGTCCATGACAGTTGCTGCACATTAATTGTTGAGCCTGGCAGTTATCTGTATCATGATCTTGGGATGAACATTTTGCACACGTTGTTTTGCCGCGACAGGAGGTGGTGCCATGCCCGAACCGTTGGCACTTGAAACAGCGCCGCGGGTTCGGGATGTAAGGCCGGACAGAACAGTGAATGAAACCTGCTTTGATGGATTCGGGGAGTGTGGAACGGTCAAATGTCAAGATTATATGCTTTGTCATGATTTGCTTATCATCTCGCCGCATGGTGATGCGCCTCACTGCCGTCACGCCCTCGCCTTTCAGACCTTCGAGCAGATCGGCTTCCGTCTCATTTATCAGATCTGGCTCAGAAATCACACCCTGAGAGCTATTGAGGCTACGGTGGGGTGTGACTCTGATGTCCAGATCTGCCATGCGATTCTGGGTAAGGAGGCTTGTGGCTTGCTGGTGAGTGTTCACCTCGACCAGAACTTCGCCGGTTCTCAGTTTCTTGGCTTGGAAAGACTTGCCAAGGATGCCTTCAAGGAATTTGGTGATAAGGAACACTGACTGGGAGGAGATGGGATTTGACTTGTCAAGAGATTCAACAATCAAGAAGCGCGGATAGTTATCTGGCTTTTGGGATGCAATTGTTGGCAAGGGTGGGAATGAAGCTTCGGTGCGGCCCCTTTTCGGGGGCCGATCACGTTTGGGGGGGGGTTTGGAAAATGCCATATGATACATTGGGAAGCAGGGAGACGGGGGTACTTTCTTCTTTGGCCTTACCCTGGTAGCCAAAGAGGTCCCGGAGCTCCCTGCCTGGTGAACAGACAGGGAGCCCATCCGCCGGAGCTTGACCTGGGCTCCGACGGCCACCGTTCATGGTTTCTAACCCTTCACCTATAAACACATTGCCACGGTTGGATCCAGCGTATGTTTGGGGGCTCGGGGTCCGCGGTATCGCCAGTACCGTCACCAAGATTACTCAAGGTGCCCCGTGCGGGGCCGATGCAAATGATGTCTCATGTAGGGAATGCTGTGCTAGTTTGGGGGCAGAAGGTCCCACGTACTGCGAACTCGTAACAAAAAACTCGTCTTAGCGGGTTCGGATATTTCGAACTATTGGATATATCGAACTAATCGTGACGCATATTGCAGTTCGCTATAACCGGGTTTGACTGTACGCATTCGCTGGGTACACCTTTTTCATAAAAAAGGCTGCATACTAAGTATTACTCCGGAGTGCCTGCCAGGTGCATCCGGCCCATACTGCTTCTACGCCTGATTTCCTTTTCATGATTTACTCATAAGCTATTATGGAGTGTTACAGGTAACAACATCTGCAAGTGTCTCATTACTGAGGCTAATAGGCTGGCTTTCTTTCTCGGTGCCTCACATCAGCACGTTGCAGTACGCTATATTTATCCCTAAACCTACGATCCAGCTTTGTTAATACGGTCACCGAACCATTATTTGCACGTCGTTTGCGGACTCACTTGACCTTAACCATGTCCTCTCGAAATATCGAGTGGTTCATAACTACCACCAGTTTACTCATACCCCTGATATCGCCTAGTCAAGTTTTCAAGGACCCACGCTAAGCACGCCGCAAAACATTTCACCGAGGCCGTAGTGAGGAAACAAAGTTAATGCCTGCATATGCATACGTCCCCAATTTCTAGCCAACAATGACAAATTGAAGTAGAAAACTACGCCGGCCAAGGGGACTAATTCCCCGCAGGAAACTCCCGAAGTCAAGAGGGCCTTCAGTGCCCTTGCGATGCATGAGAGCTTTACAAAGCAATAGTGGATGACCCACTCTGGATCACGCTGCAGATCGACGCACTGACGCTGAAAATAGGCCGGCCGCCCCGAGAGATCAGTATTCGCATCGTGACCCGCTGGGCATCCGAGTGTGCTATTGCCCAGAGTGGATCACGATGGATCTCGTAATCGAAAGATATTCATGCGTGGCACGGATCACCCAAGCGCGCCAACGGTCAGCTGGAACGCACAGACGTGAGAACTATCAGACACTAGCGTGGCAGACACCACACAGAAGAGGAGGCCTCAGCACAGCATTGACGCCACCAGTCGGGTGTCCGAATGTCTTCTTAAGAGTAGGTGATTGCACAAATGCGCCAAAATAGACGGTCTAAGTCACCAAAGTGCCCAAACAGATGGACCGGAGTGAATACACTTCCAGGGCCTTCTGACGTTGGATTTGTTGCTGTGACACGGCCTCGAAGTTGGAGGATTCTTTGCAAAAATTGCGCAGTGAGCCGATGTTAGCGAACATGTGAGGCGCAACCAGTAGGCAAGTTACGCTTTACGCAGGAACACATCCAAACAGGCACCGGTTACAGAGAATAACCACAAATTTATAGTAGATCCACTGCTGGATCTTTAAGAATGCTCATGCATCTCGTCCACCTCCCTCGTGAAGGTAAAAGGGTCACTGCAACGCTTCCAATAAACGCTTTTACTCTTTCCTTCGCGCCTGGAAGCACTGCTGCGAAAGCTCCAGTTACTGCCACAGCGGAGCGGCACTGCAGGATTTGCTCGTCGCATCAGATACGCTTTTCTTTTTTTTTTATTTGCGGCATTTTGCCACAGGGCATATAGTAACATGAAAACAATGGACAACATTTCGTTTTTCCTTTGCTCTTCTGGCGATTTTTTTAAAAGCGGCGATCTAATGAACTCATTGCTGTAACTAAAGGAAAACCGTGCAGTAGCCGCGTCATCGCTGTAATAACGTAGTTCGAGCGTGGGAAGAACATCAAGACTGGGGAAGAGAGAAAAATCTTCCGAGCAAGCCTCTAAGTTATCTGATGGGCACACAGCAGTGATTTTTGGCTGAAGTATTTTGTGACTCCCAATTCTAAGTACTAAATGTGTTTATTGACTACGTTCTGTAAGCATTTAGAATCAGGAGAAAAAAGTTAGAAAAGTGTTGCAATGTCCCTTTAAAAGCCCGCAACATGGTGCTCCTCGCACATCGCCAATACCAAGCTTTGCGTTCTAACCGTCTCAGTGGACACGTTTTCTCGCTTTAGCAGCGGCCGTGGCGGCCTGCCGCTTCCACTGTCGTCCATCATAATCATCATAATCATCATCATCATCAGTACCACCACCACCACCACGGTCGTACCTACTGCAGTAAGAAGGCGTCTCCCATGGATTTCCAGCCACTTCTATCGAGTGCTAGCACAGCCCCCCTTTCCGCCCCCCCCCCCCCCCGAGTTTCCGTGGCTCATCCCTCGATCAAATCCTTGGACAACCGATTCTACGTTTACGGTCTACTGTCTATTGTTATCTACCAGCGTCGTCAAATCGTGGTCGCCATTTCCAATGTTGCCTCTTTTGCCGCCTGGCAGCGTCGCCGCTGCCAGCTCGACTTGACGTCACCTGCCTGCGCATGCGCCTTGTCGGTCTCCTTTTTCGGTTGCATTCTGCCCACAGATCAACGGCGCAAAATTTTTTCCGACATGGACAACCTACTGCTCGCGCAATAAGAAGAAAAAATCACTTTCTCTCGCCATTGTCAGCAGACGAATCTGCCTGTTTCCATGCTCTCTAAATTAATCGGTACATTTTACGGCGCTTCAAACCTGTATATAAATCGAGGCGAGGCAGGAAGGAGGTAGAAGGAAGGCAGGTAAGTTAACCTGGCTACAGCCTAGTTTGCTATCTTCCACGTGGGGACGAAAAAATGGGCAAAAAAAAAACAATGCACAGAAAAGACAAAAGTTACACCGGTATGCCCAGCGCTGAAGCACTAAACGTTCAAGTTCAGTGATTGTCGCCGAGTCTCTCAATCCAAAGTTTGATCTTTCAGTACGTCGCACGCAGTAAACGACAAAGTTTCTTAGAACCGCGCAATGTGGCCAGCAAGAGAGTGAGGTTCCGGGAACGCGGCGAAAGGAACGTTGTAGCAGTACCCGCGATGTGTGAACGTAATAATAACTTCCTAGGGAATTATATCACCGGCAGCTCTTGCCAACGAGGCGTTTATTTTGGTCTTTAAAGGTGTTAACCACCTCTATTTTTCCGTTTATTTTCTATTTTGCCCATCTTTATTTCTTCGTTTACTTACACACCCACGGTTGCTCAGTGCCTAAGCCGCTGCGCTGCCAAGCACGAGTACGGGGGCTGGATGACGGCCGCGAAGGCTGTATTTCGTGCCTCATTTTATGGAAGCGAAGATTGAAAACATCCGTGTGTGGAGACGTTGGGGCCACTTAAAAATTATTTGGTTTTCACAACTCATTCACGATTTTCTCCCAGGGCGCGTCACGCAAGCTTCGTTCAGCGTCGGTGCGCAAAGACAATGTTCAAATTTAAAAATAAAAGAAGAGCAGACGCCTAAGCATTCCTCCTGAGTGGTGAACGAGGAAGCATTGACGTCCGATTGAGCGTCACTGAGTGCTTCCTGTAGCTTTGCGGGACGAATAATTGTGATTCTTGCGCCGCCGGGTAGGGTCATCGGAGTACGTGCTTGATACGACGTGCCGCTGAGGTCGAACACCGGATATATCTTTGCTAAAACAACGGTACACAGACTTGAGGACTCTTACACGAGTATACAGCGGGAAAACACACACGCTGGGACTAGCAACACTTTATTAGGAGAAAATGCGAAGAAAAATGCTTACCCATCGCCGAGGGTGCGGCTGCACCCCCCTGTTTGATAAAACTGACATTATTGGTAGGGGAGCCACAAAGTGCGGAAGGGATCTGATAGAAACACCTCAAACCCCAACGCAAGGTCATACTGAGTGCGTGAGTGTGCCTCCACAAACGCTATCTTTATAATTAATTTTATTTCTTACGGCGCCCGAGGTTGGTTTTTTTTTCTTTGCATTTTCATTGATTAAACTTTTGCCAGGCCATCAAACTGTGTTGCCCCGTTCTCTCCTTGTGTACAGGTGCCGACACGCGCAATTGGAACAAGTGCTTGTGAATATCACAAAATATTTCTCTTAGTGGCCTAATGACAGCCGTTGCCAGTTTACAGGAGGCTTTTTCGGTTAGGGAGAACTCTTTTAAGCGCACAACAATGCAGCCAGGCAGTTTTCGGAAGAAGAACTTCTTGTAAATTAAAGAGACCATGTTCCATTTACTTTTGACGGCACCCGTACGTGTCCTTAAGACTGGGTTCCGTCGTTTTATCCAAGTATGTACCAACAACAGGCCCAACACCAACGCCTTCTACCGGAGAAATGTTGGTGTGGCCCTTCTACCGGACATGTTGTGTTGGCCTTCTACCGGAGTGAGTGAAACACTTTATATTAAAGACAAGAGGCCATAAGGCCCTGCGGGGAAGTGAGGATGGGAAGGGGGAGGAAAAAGCGAAAGGTCACAATTCACACAATGCTACACATTTCTAGTCTTGGGGTCCAATTCACAGAACGCACAGCTCACTAAGACATGGGTGGCAATGTCGCTGTTGACATCGGACGTGGATAAGTCACAGTTCACTAAGTCATGAGTGGCAATGTCGCTGTTGACATCGGACGTGGATAAGTAAGGTCAGTTCGAGAGAGTCTGTGAGACTGCTACACCAATTTGTAAAGACCGCTTTCAAGGGCGTACTGCGTTATTATTTCTAAAGTAGCGGGGTCGTCACGGACACGACTAACGTGCTCCAGTTCAGTCACAGGTGCAGGACCTGCTGTTAGCAGCTAATGGCGGTTACGGGCGAATACAGGACAGAGCCAAATTAAGCAGAAGACATTTGGTATGGCATCGCAATGGCACCGGAATCTTGGAAGAACGCGAACATCATCCTAATCCATAAGAAAGGCGACATGAAAGACTTGAAAAATTACCGGCCGATCAGCTTACTGTCAGTCGTCTACAAGGTATTTACCAAGGTAATCGCTAACCGAATCTCTGCAACCTTAGGTTTCAGTCAACCTAAAGAACAAGCAGGGTTTCGTAAAGGTTATTCAACAATGGACCATATTCACACGATCAATCAGGTGATAGAGAAGTGCGCTGAGTATACTGAACCCCTATATATAGCCTTCATAGATTATGAGAAAGCATTTGACTCGGTCGAAACCCTAGCAGTCATTCAGGCATTACGGAACCAGGGAGTAGATGAGCAGAGAGAGAGAGAGATAAGACTTTATTGAATGTTCGCCTGCAGGAGGGACGAGCAAAGGCTCCGCGCAGCCAGCCCGTCTCTCGACGCTGCCTAGGACGTCCTCGAAGCATTGCCCCGCAGGCGTCCGCCAGTTCGGCGCGCGAGGGGCCTTCGGGGATGTCCCCTCGAGGCCTCCGTCGGCGCCTCCCCGGGCTTCTGCCTGGCGAGAGCCGCCTCGTGCTGCTGGACGGCTTGCAGCTGCTCCGTCAGGTCCGACGATGCAACCGCTCGTGCGATGGGATCCGGCAGCCGCCCCTGTGGCGCGGCCGCTTCCGTTGGGTAGCGAGAACAGTCCCATAGGATGTGGGCCAGAGTTGCTCTGGAGGTATTCTCCTTTAACCCTTACTCCCACCTGTTCCCAATCCAACGTTCTGAATACTTCTTGTAAGCATGCTGTGAATAACATTGGAGAGATTGTGTTTCCTTTTCTGACACCCTTCCTTATAGGTATTTTACTGCTCTCCCTATGGAGGATGATGGTAGCTGTAGACCCATTGTAGATATCCTTTAGTATTCTTACATAATGCTCATCTATGTAAGAATACTAAAGGATATCTACAATGGGTCTACAGCTACCATCATCCTCCATAGGGAGAGCAGTAAAATACCTATAAGGAAGGGTGTCAGAAAAGGAAACACAATCTCTCCAATGTTATTCACAGCATGCTTACAAGAAGTATTCAGAACGTTGGATTGGGAACAGGTGGGAGTAAGGGTTAATGGAGAATACCTCAGTAACCTCAGATTTGCTGATGACGTTGCCTTGCTAAGTAACTCGGGGGACGAATTGCAAAGCATGCTTTCCGCACTGGGCGAACAGAGTAGAACCGTGGGCCTGAAAATTAATATGCAGAAAACTAAAGTAATGATCAATAACCTCGGGACAGCACAGCAGTTTGAGATAGGTGGCGAGGCAGTGGAAGTGGTAAGCGAATATATCTACTTAGGCCAAGTTGTGACCCCAGACCCCAACCATGAGGCAGAGATAATTAGAAGGATCAGAATGGGGTGGGGTGCATATGGCAGACATTCTCAGATAATGAATAGCAGCCGACCATTGTCGCTGAAGATGAAAGTGTATGACAGCTGCATCTTACCGGTACTCACCTACGGGGCAGAAACTTGGAGGCTCACTAAGAGGGTTCAACTTAAATTGAGGACGACTCAGCGGGCAATGGAGCGGAAAATGATAGGTGTAACATTAAGGGACAAGAGGAGAGCGGAGTGGGTCAGGGAGCAAACTGGTGTTAAAGACATATTAGTAGAAATTAAGAAGAAGAAATGGACCTGGGCAGGGCATCTAATGCGAAGGCAAGATAACCGCTGGTCATTAAGGGTAACAGAGTGGATCCCTAGAGAAGGCAAGCGTTGTAGGGGGCGGCCGAAAGTTAGATGGGCAGATGAGATCAATAAGTTTGCGGGGATAAATTGGTCACAGTTGGCACAGGACCGTGATAATTGGAGAATAATGGGAGAGGCCTTTGCCCTGCAGTGGGAGTAAATAGGCTGGTGATGATGATGATGGTATGGCTTCACTATTACAGTGAGGGCATCGGTGCAATTGAGAGCCTGCTGGGGCTGACCACTTATGTATAATGTGTGGGGGTTATACGCTGCATTTGCATACACTTTCTTCGCGAATACCTCGCCCGGACGCGAAAAGGGCTTTAGCGGTGCAAGGAGTACATAACCTCTCTAAAACGCGCCACAGAGGGATAACACCGGACACGTGTCAGCTCGAAAGATAAGGAATGTTTTTTTTTTTTTTTTTTTTCGTAAAGGAGGACACTGGGTACACTGGGAAAGTGATTGCCCCACTGTATAATTCAAAAAGCCATACGAATCTCAGATGCCCTTTGGTGGCGATAGTAACCCATGATCCAGCGTCTTTTTTTTTACAAAATTCCTCGGGGCACTAAGCCCACTTAGTTTTTTAGGAGGTGAAAGCCTCTAGCGATATTTGTTAACAACGTCCTTACTCCTACATCGTATTTGCGCCTCGTTCTCCGCTTTGATTACTCGTTCTTTTGGCGTAAATTGCACTATCGCACTCCTTTCCACCTACACCGTGTTTGCTTCTCTTTCTTCAGTTTCGTTTCTTCGTCTTGCCTCGCGAATCACACCAGCAAGCCGACAAGCACACGCTAAACGCTGTCGCGTGAAAATCGGCAAGCAGCCGCGTTTATGGCAACGCGCAGCGAGGTTACAGCCAGCAGAATCATTCATTAAGTTGCGTGTTCGCACAGGCGGTGTTTACGCAACGTCCTGCCTGCAGGTCTGAAATACGATTCTGGAAAGAGAATGCTAAGAGAGCAATAATATAAGTTTTTTTTTTTATTTAAACGGTAAATTGGTCGTCTAAAAAGCTCGTTGTTCAACAGCATAGACAGCAACACCGGAATCGGATGGCTGGAACAGCACCATCGTTATTTTTCCAGCCCCTACTCTAACGACAACACCGTAATAAACAAACAAAAGACTCTCACTCACTCCAAGGAAGGTTGTTCAAATTAGGCCTAAAGCACAGAAACGGGAATGTCCTCCAAGGCTGCACAGTATTCTTTCTTTCTTTCTTTCTTTATTTATTGGTCTTCACAAAAGTGGGAGATGACCACGGTAAAAGCCGTTCTGCGACGGCTTGAGGGTTCCTTGGCCACCCGCGGCAACGACTGGCGCCGATCACAAGCAAACACACACAGCCGGCATGAACAATTTCACGAAATATTCACGAAATATTCCAACGCATCTTGTAAAAAATCGAATCACGTTGAGGCTAGCGTTGAAGAAAATTGACACCTATTTGGCATGCCCGGAGTTATTCGGCCGTCCGCGAGATATAACCAAGCTACGGCCAACGCACACACGGTTAGTTACGCTTAAATTTTGTTGCATAAACAAGGCCCTCTGGACACCGATGAATCGATTAAAAAATTTCCGCAGAATAACGCACTAAATTACCCCCGGATAATGCACCAATCGATAAATCGTTACGCCATTCGGCCCATGTTGTTGCCCCACAGTCATCAGGCCACGTATTCGGCTTTTTCCCACCCTTTATTTATCTATCTGTTTTTCCTTTGTGCATACACGTTTGTAAATACTACATTCCTCCGCGAAATAAAGTACACGCAGGCACGCGACTAGGATGATGATGTCATCATGATAACGACGACGATGATGATGACGTACGTGTTTAGCGCGGCAGAGGATACCTATTTGCTCTCTCCATACCGAAGCCGCCCGCCATGGCTAATAGCGGATAACACAACCACCCCTGTAATTTCGCCTCTAATGAAGCGAATCAGTTTATAGGGTTCTGTAGTGTGTCACGCTGTGAAGTCTAATGTGTAACTTAATAGCGACTACCCGATGGTTCACTGACCACTCGTTAGCTTTTCTTTTCTCCTGGTTGGTGATCGTATGGGAATCTTCGTTGGGAAAGGTGTACACTCCAACGAGATTAGCGTCAGTTCCATACTTATATGCCAGGAACAATTAGTCAAGAAATGCATGTACCTTAATCCACTTAATTTACAGGTGCGTTTAAACTTACTCAAATTAGCTATGCCTGTACGATAGTTTAAATTCAGTGTAATGGGCGGCTGGATCTGCTTAATTAAAGAAGAACGCTTAAAAGCGGTCAGCCTACATCGAACGGCCACGAAATGAACTTCGATCGCCACTGGGCGCCAGCCGACGTATAATTAAAACCCGAGGCGGTTTTCTTGTTTTGACATGCACCACTATCCACATATACCTCTCTAAAAATACCCGGATATCTTTCCACATGACTGACAAAACACGTAGTTTCCACAAAATGTATAATTTAAGTCCAATGAAAAAATTCTCAAACGCAGCATTTACTTTCAAACCCTGCTGCAAACGAAGATCGCAGCGACGTGTGTTGTTGCGATGTGCAACATCACTGGATTTTAATATGCATACCTGACTAATGTACGTAATCCGATGTACATAAGACCCGTGCCCTGTCTACTTTTGGGTATCCATTGTTCCTTTGCATCGTTTTGAACTATAAATTGAATTCTCATAGCCGCGGTTTATCACCTCGAAGGCTGCTGTATTGTATTTGTAGATTTACAGGAGCAGGCCGTAGACTGGCCTGATAGGGATATGCGCACCGGCGGTTCTACAATCATCCTTTGTTACTGCGAGAGAACCCCAGGTGGTCCAGGAAGCCGTGAACATTGAAACACCCGGTCGGAACCTTTAACACCGCAGCAATGTACCAGAGACGCCTCAACACAATGCAGTGCGCCTCAAACTCGAAAGAAAGAAAGAAAGAAAGAGAAGGAGAGAGAAAGAGAGAACGAAGAAAAGGAAGGAAAGAAAGAAAGAAAGACGACAACAAGGAAGGAAGGAACAAGATAGAAAGAAGAAAGGAAAGACAGAAACGGTTAGAAAGACCGGAAAAAGAGCGAAAAAAAAAGAAAGTGAAGAAGAAAGTAAAAAAGAAAAAAGAGTAGAAAGGGAGAAATAAGACAGAGAGAAAGAAAGGAAGAAGAGTGAAAGAAGCAAAGAAATGAAGGAGAAAGAAGGAAAGAAAGAAAGGAAGGAAGAAGACGAATGAAGGAAGGAAAGAGCGGAAGAAAGAAAGAAAGAAGGCAAGAAAAATGCGCAGGACGAAGATACAAAGAAAGACGGCAGAGAGAGAAAGAAGGAAATAAAGAAGAAAGAAAAGAAAGACAGATTGAAAGGAAGAAAAAAGGAAGAACGAACGCACGAAGAAAGAGAAAGGAGGAAAGAAATGAATGAAGAAAGAAAGAAAGAAAGAAAGAACTAAGGATGCAGGAAAGAAAGAAATGAAGGAAGAAGACAGAAAGAAGGAAATAAAGAACGAAGGAAGGGAGGAAGGAAGGCAGGAAGGAAGGAAGGAAACAAGCAAAGAAAAACATGGCCGCCATGATATCAGCACCATAGGTCGGCGTACTCACTCGTGAGTACATTCATTTGTACTCATTTGTACTCAAACTCACGAGTGAGTACGATGATGAGTGATCACACACCCAGAAAAAAACAGTGAGTACGATGACGAGTGAGTATAGGGGTAAGTCCACTACTCGTGAGTACAGTACTCATGAGTACACTACTCATGAGTATGAGTACTCATGAGTACAGTATTCATGAGTATGAGTACTCATGAGTTTGAGTACTAATGAGTACACAGTACTCATGAGTACACAGTACTCATGAGTACACAGCACTCATGAGTACACAGTACTCATGAGTACACAGTACTCATGGGTACATAGCACTCATGAGTACAATACTCATGAATACTGTTTTTGCGAGTGCTTGCACTCTTGAGTATATGCACTCCTGAGTACAGTAGTGCAAACAGTAGTGCAAACAAGAAAACGGACGACAAAAGCTGCCACCCGAAGACACGCAGAAAAACGCAGTTTACGGCCACGGCTGCACCGACAACCCCCGAGCTCCCCTGAGCCCGACCCGGCCTGAGAACAGGAGGAGACACCAGACGCAACGCGAGTGCTTACGTTCCGTTTCGCTTTCTCACATGTACAGTGTACTTGCCTTCCGACAGTAAGTCGCCCAACGACAGTGCACCGCGTCAGACGTTTTCTTCCTCTGTCCTGATTTATATGTAACCTGTGTTTTTCTAATCAATTAAACAATTTATTTTTTTCTACTTTGTCTTTCATTCGAGCTACGACCTAGCTAACAGTGCAGATAAGTTGATTATTCGTGAGTAATACAAATTGAGTACTCATGAGTACAGATTGAGTACTCATGAGTGCAGAATGAGTAGTACTCATGAGTGAAAAATGAGTAGTACTCATGAGTAGTACTCATGAGCAGTAGTACTCATTGAGTACTCATGAGTACAGATTCAGTACTCATGAGTACAGATTGAGTACGAATACTCGTGAGGACAAATGAGTTTGAGTACAAGTGAGTACGATTACAAATGAGTATTTGATGAGTGAGTACGAGTGATTTTGTGAACAGACGAACTTTTTGAGTCTGAGTTTGATTGAGTACAGCGTGAATGAAAAAAATTGTGATTGAGTTTGAGTGAGTTCTTTCTGTTTTGCCGAGCTATGATCAGCACACGCAGGGCGTCGGCAAGCGCAAGTAACATGAAGGCGTCGTGCTGTTGAATCACCCGCTCGTCAGCCACTCATGTAAAAAGCGTTCGTGCAGAGTTTGGTCGTCGTTTCCCAAACAGCACGGGTGAACAACGCAAGTTTTCCGTGCCACTGGCTGTGCACGTGGTACGGTGCCGTGACTATATACCTGTGTTGAATGGATTTGCATTACTGGTAATGATTTTTTAAATGCAGAGCAGTTCAGTAACTCACGATGTCACCCGCGTTGACGTCCGTCGTAGTCCGCACCGTCGTTGTCCGCACCCCTCCCCCTACACTATATAAAAAAAATACTATCCGGCGCCTGGTTTCGATCACTCGACCCTGCGGGCGGAATGCATTGTACATGGTGCTCTACCCACTGCGCCACAAAGCCGACACAGAATGGGAGGCTACGAACGCGCCTTATATCCTTGACTCATTCAAACTACGTCAAGAAGCTGCTGATACAACGCATTAACTACCACCAACTCCCCAAACACTAAACGTTAACGCAATACACCCACCCCCTATGCGACGCACTTACTCGAGTCCCCTTCGCAGGGAGATGGGCCCAATTTTTTCCTGTAAAATCATCATTATTGCGATCGCACAAAATACGTCCCTGCCATTTAATTTGCGTATTTTTGCGATTCTAAGCACCCCCCAATTCTAAGCACTCTCCGCTACTTTCAGTGGGAAAAAAATTGGCCACGTATCTGCTCCTTTCGTTGCAAATGTCGTCAAAAGAAGATACTCTTTGAGACATTTGCCAAGGAAATGCCCCCCTTTGCTTTCCCGCTCACCTCTCATGCTGTTCCTGTACCGTCGCGCTCATTTCAAGGTAAGCACACTAAAGGTTTGCGCAAGGCGATTTGAATTTACCGTGTTCCACTGCTAGAGGCCGGGTTCCTCGATGCCAGCGCTGCAGTACGGCGGAGACGCGCGTGAATGGAGGCGGCCGACTAGAAGGTTTATAGAGCCGCGTGGCCGTGCTTCACGTGCGTTCCAAGCAGAATGTGGAACCTAGCTAGTGGAACCTTTCGTTGCTGTTGCCGGGTGATTTTTCCTATGCCGCCAGGAGGCGGCGGTTTTCTGCAGTAGATGTAGAATATCATTTGCTATCAAAAAACCAAGCAACCATTAATTATTTAATAAAGGAACACTGTAAATATCCCTTGTGTACTAATTTCCTGTCTTATATTTGCGTAATGTCTTGTTCTTGTTCAACAAAGTTGACAAGTATGAACATATAAACCGCGCTTAGACGTTTGCATTTGGCTGTGAGTATATAAGACAATTGCGCAATATCAATTTTACTTTGGCCGGGTGGCTGAATCGAGTCACAGACACACAGACGGACGGACAGACAGACATACAGACAGACCAAAATTTCGGTGTTTAAGTATCCCAAGAAAGACTATCCCAAGAAACACTGTCGCTCCAGCATCTCATGGTCGGGGCTATGTCCACCCACTGCGCATGCTCGGCTCATCTCGGGCCGGCCGAGGAAGACACCGGTAACACTGTCGCTCCAGGAGCCATTAAAGGGTAAGACACCACCGGGCGTTTAGCAAGCCGAGCATGCGCAGTGGTGGTGTGGACGGCGCAACAACGACAAGGGAGAGACACAGCCCCGTCGCATCTAATAAAATTACACCATCTTCCCGTAGGGTAACCCTGAGTAGTATGCGGAACAGCCATGGGCTTCCCATTTCGTAGTTCCGGTAAGTGAAAAGTGTGGTAGTTACCATGGAAACCAAACTAAATATAACGGTAGCTACGTACCTCAACCTAACGGAAACGACGAACTGAAAACTAATGGGCACTTGAATCGACCCCATGGCTGCTTTGCATACTACTCAGGGTTCCCCTACGGGAAGATGGTGTCTTTGAAAAGGCCGTGCGTTAGATGGGTCGGTTATATCAAATGTTGCCGTTATGTCACAGAGAAGTTTCGTGTTGGGAAAAATGAGCGTTAATAAACGTTTTGAATCTTATAACCCCGACAAAAAGAAAAGAGCATTCCTAATTTTTCTACCTAATATCCCTTGGATGCCATGGAATTTAGATGCTAATTTTTCAACGCCCCCGCCCCGCTCCCCTCCTACCATGGTGGAGCGGGTTCGCTCCCCCTCAAGACAAACTCCTGTCGACAACCATGGGGTTCGTGACGAAACAGTACAAGCATCGATAATGAAAAAGGAGCACAATAGTGTATACCTCTCTTTCGTAAACAAAGTATCGATATGCATGTCGATCGTCTGTAGAAGCGTTTATACAGCGTGCGAGAAATCGTCGCATGGATTCGCTCTTCGTTAGCGTTGCGGTATTAGAAGGTTGGAAGATCGATTGCGCGCACTTTCAGCGAAGGTTGGATGTACTTTTAGCTTTCTTGCTTCTCTCAGCGTGCCTTAGGAAGGAATGGTAAGTTTCCCGACGGGATCACACAAAAAAATTCTCCCACCTCCCCTCGCGGGAACCCCTGTGTAGATGCGACGCATAGGGCGTTCCGTTGTTGTTTCCGTTAGATTGATTCTCCCATCGCGTGAAACGTGCCGTGAACCCCCAGCCGCGGCTATGACGCAACGTGGCGCGGCTATGACGCAACACAATCCAACACAATCCACTTTAATCCAATCCAATCCAAATCCAAGCCAAGCCAAGTCAAGCCAATTCAATCGAATCCAATCCAATGACCCTCGCGAGAGAGTTTTCGCTATCGGAGAGGAGAGGGGGTGAGCGGCGGCGGAGAGCGCAGCTCGCGCGGCGAGGAGAATGGGGGAGGGTTGTGGACGGACAACAACAACGCCGTATGGATGGACAAGGCGAGTAAATGAGATGCAGTCGCATCTAAAAGACTGTAGAATAAGAGACTGTAGGGGCATTCACTGAACCCTAACATGTAGTGTCCTAACGCTGGGCCTACCTCTTAAAGCTCTGTCGTTGCTTTTCACCCTGTTTTTAGGCGTTTTCTTTGGTTTCCTCTGATTTCCCTCTTTCTCCGCATGTGGGATAGCAAACCAGGTAAAAAACCTGGCAAACATTCCTGCCTTTCTTTTACCTGTTCCCTTCCTTCTTTGGATGGAGGGAAAATACCAAAAGGAGAACCCAGAACCGCATTTTCGGGAAAGAGGGCAAGCCGTATTGATCACCATTACAAGTGAGCTCCACTGGGCCCCTAAAATAGCAATTTGCCCAATAGAACCTTTCTCGCGATCTTCAGTCGAAATCCGGAAAACCCGAAACAGGGCGCCGTTTGTGACTGCAGGCGAATCCTACCGTATCTACTCTCGGCCAGGCGCTCAGAACCACTCCAAGGCACATCGGCCTCTACAGTGTGCGTTCCAGTGCTGATGGCGCAATGGACGTAGAACAACACCCTCCCTCAGAGATACCGAAATAAAAACAGGAGTGGTTTAATCGAGTGCGGCATTCATTACGCCGTGTCATCATCCCAGTACGGCGCGATTGGACTGTCTCCGAGAGGAGGCTCCTAGTTCACGCCTTCGTACCGTCCTCCCTACTCGTATGCAAATGCTCCTCGCTGGCGCGAGCGCATACGAGGATTCTCGTGTCGTCTCCAGATGACGACGCCGTCACTCCGCGCGTCCCCGCTCACATATTCCCCCATCCTCTCCTTCCCTCTCCGCTCTCCAACTTCCGCGCATCGCGTGTCGCTGGCGTGTCATTTGCAGGGGAACCCTCAAAATAAATCGGCCTACACGAGCTCCTGGTCTTCGCAACTTCCGCGCGACAACGTGCTGTAAACGAGCTCGAAGCGAGACCCACCGTTGTCACTCAGGGCTAGGTTTATCGCCGCGACAATGCGGTCAGTTAAAAGGGTTTGTGGGGACAGTGGGGGGTGGTTCGAAGCGAAGCTGGAAACGAGCGCTTCCGGCAACATCCGGCTTCGATCCTCACAGGAGTACACTAATGGAACTTCCTGTTTACGCCGTGGCGCCACCTTGTGGTCGTTTTTTTCTTTGCGTGTTTTTCTTCACTCCTCTACTATCGAAGGAATCGACAAAAGGCTCTTGTTAGGCCGACGACATTCTGTTCCTAGATACCGAGAGAGATAGAGATTGAGAGAGCGCTACAGAAAGAGAGAGATACAAAGTGAGATAGAAAGACGGAGAAAGATAGAGAAGGAGAGATAGAGATAGAGAGAAAGCTGGAGAGAGATAGAGAAAGACAGATAGGAAGACAGAAAGAGCGAGAAATGGAGAGATAGATGGACAGGGAGAGAGAAAGATCGAGAGAAAGAGACAGAGAGAGATAGAGAGCTAGAAAAAGAAAGAGAGAGAGAAATAATAAAGAGATAGAAAGAGAGAGAGCTAGGGAGCGGCAGAGCTGGGGAGAGAGACAGAGAGAGAGCTGGAGAGAGATAGATAGATTTAGGAGCCAAAGGATTGCTTGGCTCCTGGGTAGGGCTGTGGGGACCTGTCTAGTCTTGGCGTGTTTTTGCAGGGAGTAATTAAGGTGGTGCAGTAGAGCTTTTCAAGACCCCCAGCAGAGGTGAGCGATTCCTCCCAGCGAGAAGGGCGCTCTGTGGCAGGAATTGGTCGGAGGGAAGGTCTCAGGTGTGCCTGTCCGTTTGGGCGTGTCCACAGGGCGCGCGGGCACAAGCCCAGCACTTGCTTTGCGCGCCATCGACTGCTTCGCTCGGAACACTTCTCCAATGCCTTTGAGCGACTGCTAAAAGACCCTCGCCGTTCATCCTCAGCAGCCATGTTTTTATATATGCCTATTTCTGACGTCGTAACACGGTGGTACGGTAACAGTGCATGCGCCCGAAGAGACACAAAATGCAGCCAGGCCTTTCGCAAGTAAGGTGGTTTGGTGTCTTTTACGTAATCTTAGGGGCGGGGCGGAGAATGCCAACACGTTGATTTGAAGTTCTGCATCGCACCGGAAGTAAAGAGCTTGTACCACATCCCTTGGGACGAAATACCGCGTTAGGCCTCCCGTGTTAAGCACTTGTTAGCACCTAAAGGAAACAGAAGACGGGTGATTACGAATACTGTGTCGACAAAAACGCGAGCAGAGAGCTTTGCCGGTACAAGATTTCGGTGAAATAGGGCTCAAAACATAGCAAAAGCAAATGCACTCTCACGGCGATATAAAGCAACAGGGTAGAGGAACGAAACTGCAAGTGCAGAGTGCCGACCAAACAGGAAACGGTCGGTCCCCCTAAAAGCTAGCGGGAACATTTTTGCTCTAGGAAGTGCACCTCTGTGTTAAAGAAGCCATGAAGACAAAACACAAGTTTGTGATATTCGAAAGATGTCGTGTTTTATATTGCCCCCAGCGCTCGTCAGAATGCAAACGATGTTTTGTTCACTGAGAAAAAATAATTAATTTAAGTTAAAATTTTGATTTTCCCGCTAAATCGCGCGTTTTTGTGGTGTGCAATGACATCACAGGGCCTTGTTTACCGTTAGTGCACCTAGATGGCGCCACCACACCGCGGCAAGCCGTTTTCTGCCCTTGGTTTGTTTGTGAACGTATTTGTACCTGGCTTGTTTTGTTCATGGAGACAATCGTTTCGTGAAACAGGGTGCTCGCTCGACAAACACGGTCACGTAATACATCTTCGCTTGCGTCGATCGGCCAGTGTCGTCTGATTCTGAAACAACCCCAAAGCCCCGCAGTGCTGGGCAGCTAAACCAAGCATAGTGTGCGCAGTACCAACAGCAGTGCGCATCGGTACTTCTATGCTTACGTGTGCTTTCCTAACTGCCACTGTTTGTCCCACCATTCGTAGGGCTTTAAAAAGAATGTGTCCTAAATTTAAGCGCACATAGCTCGTTCGGCAAGCTTATAAGCTCTGCCTAATTTGCGTTTGCTTTTGCCGGCCTCCGCCAATCGCAGAGCTGACTGGTATAACATCATAGGTTCTGTTGCGGGAAATGAGCTAGTGGGTCGCAATGCCATTCCCTTTTTGCCTAATTATGTAGCTTATTTGAGCGAGTGAAAAAACAGCGCTAAAAAGACAGGACAAGAAAGGACACAGGATCACGGCGCTGTTGAATGTCGACAAGGTGTTGTTTACAAAATTCCTCTTTCTTGCGGGAATTATTATATCGGTCAAACGGGGCGGTGCGCGAATGACCGCCTGCGGGAGAAGTGAAGTGAAAGAGACTTTAATGATCGCCGGCAACAGGCGTAGTGTCTCCACTACGCCCGGACGTAGCCACTCGTCGATCCTGGTGGCATTCTACTAAGCAACACTTTCGGGAACATTCGAATAAGGTTAAAAAACAAGCTGCTGATAGTCAGTTGTCCATTCATTGTAAGAATTGTAAGATAATGCCAGTGCCACCCAATTTTTGAAGATACCACTTTCTTGTCAAAATACCATGATGAATGCGCGCGTCTCATTTCAGAAGCCTATCACATCCACAACAGTGGCGAGGCATGTGTTAGCCTCCCCTCGATTTCCCTCCTTCCAAAAGAGATAAAATTCATGTCTGATTGATCGCCTCTCAGCCTCTGCGCAGGCTGAGTATTCCAATCAATTTGTTTGTCATTGCTTTGTGATAGTGGTGAAGTATATATGCTGACTGAAGAAATAAAACACATTTGGTTGTTAGTCAGCGCCGTGGTCCTGTGTCCTTTCTTGTCCTGTCTTTTTAGCGCTGTTTTTTCACTCGTCATCATGAACCAACCAGCCCAAATGCGTACCTTATTGCAGTTTATTTGAGCGAAGTTCACGCTAAAACTGGTGTCAGTGTGATTCTAACGAGGCAATATTTTGAATGAAACAAACTTGTTTTCTCTTCATGGCTCCTTTAATGAGCAAAAGTGAGGGATTACTGACAAAACTATAAGTTTTTGAATTTCGGCTGGTCCAACAGTTTCAAGAACTAGTTCCACGCGATGCGTGTCAATTATCGCACACGTTTCACAAAGTGGTTTTCGGCTATAAGCACGGCAGTTCATCGCTATGCGCCCACAGCCGCGCATAGGTTGTGTTCGTATATATACCTCAGAGGAGGGTGTTGAGACATTTCAGAGGTGGCCAACAAAACCTGCCACAAATTTCTCTCCACGCTGTCTAATCCTCCTTTGGGTCAATGGTTTTTCCGACCGAAACCGGTAGGCAGATAGCCGAAATTTTTTTTGCTTCTGGTGGTAGCAGAACTGGGCCGCGAGCCGCTGCTTGCAGTACAGGGCAGGACAGCGTATATTTGTGAGGTCCGCGGGCGAAAGTAACCAAAAATGTAGCGAACATTTTTTTTTTTCTGGATTTCAATTGTATTCTTTGGCCGAAATATTATGGCTAACATAGTCCCGCCGAATCCTATCTGTAAATGTTTTGATTCCTAAACACGCACATCCGAGCAAAGTACGTATTACAATATTATAGGTCCGAAAGAAAGAAAGAAAGAGAGAAAGAAAGAAAAGGAGAAACAAAGAAAGAAAAAAAGAAGAGAAGGAAAGAAAGAAAGAAAGAACGACAGAAAGGAAGAAAGAGAGAGAAAGAAGGAAAGGAAGAAAGAAAGAAAGAGTAAAGGAGGAAAGAAAGAAAGAAACAAAAAAAGAAAGGAAAAAAGACAGAGAGAAACAACGACAAAGAGAGACAGAAAGAAAGAAAGAAAGAAAGAAAGAAAGAAAGAAAGAAAGAAAGAAAGAAAGAGACAAAAACAAAGAAAGAGAGAAATAATGAGATGAAAAAGAAAAGAGTGAAAGAATGACAGATAGAAAGAAAGAAACAAAGAGATAGAAAGTTAGAAAGAAAGAAAGAAAGAAAGAAAGAAAGAAAGAAAGAAAGAAAGAAAGAAAGAAAGAAAGAAAGAAAGAATGTAACGAAGGCAGGAAGAAAAGAAAGGCCAGTGAAGAATGAAATAATGAAATGAGGGAAGAAAGAAGCACAGTAATAAATATAGAGACATAAATAAAGGACCAAATAAAAAATGATTAAAAAAGAGCACAAAAAAGAATCGCACTCTCAACCTCGTCCTTACGGTACGAGAAACCCAAGACTTTCTCATTAGGAGTTCACAAAGCAAGGAAAGAGCAAAAAGCCTGGGTCGCTTTTGAGGTCTCCAGAGCGCAGCACTGGCGACATTCCGCGAGCATATCGCGGTGCATCCGGCCCGGTGACTTTCACGCTCTCGCGCACCTACACTGCGCCTGATATCCTGGCGGCACTGCGAACGAGGGTCGCGAAACTGCAAACACACAAAAAGAATCCGGGCACTACGAGAAGGCACAGACGACCCACCCAGAAGCCTCCACCTCCACTGCCGCCGAACTCTACTGCGGGGCCAACCGGCATATCTCGCTCTTCCAGGCTTATGCAAATCGCCACGGTCGGGCTGAGAGCGTGAAAAGAGCAGGAGGAGCGACGGAACGACGCCACCTAATCAGTAAAGTCGGCCGGTTTCCCTTTCGAGTCCACGTTCTTCTATCTTCACGCTTTTTTTTTTTTTTTTCTACGGAGACAGGCAGTTTCTAGTGCCGGCCAATCCCAAAATCGTACTCTTCCTATCGAAGCGTCCGATCGGCTTTTCTCCACCTCGTCCGTGTTGTCTAAAAGGAGTAGGTGCGAAAAATCTCAGTATTGTCTCAGGCATGCGTCGGTAAAACACCCCCAAGACGAGCAGGCTCGGTGACATTCTTTTTCAATAAAACCAGGGAATTCCAGTTGTCTCTCTAAAGAATGGGAATATAAAAAATTAAGTCCCGCGGTGACGAAAGTGTCAACTTAAGCCGGAAAGAATGTGGTGGGGAAATAGAAGCTCACGGGCCTAGTCTTAGCTAGGTGGTGTTCTTTATTTTTTTTTTTTCTTTTGGCGTTAGCAGGGCAGTGCCGTGAAGCCTCCCTGACTCCGGCTGGCCGCTCCTTTTGTACCCGAAGTCCGACCGCTCGTGCTAGAAAGCTTACCCGCAGCGCCTTCCGTCCGTCCTCCGTATTCGGCGGTGTCAAAAGCCGAAAGAGCCAGCCGGCTGGCTCTGTGCAAGTGAATAATGAGAGTCGGGAGCAGTGCAGATTGAAACTGTTACCGCGCAGGGATACAAGGGCGGGACCATTTGTTGAAGCTCGCACCGGCTTGGCCGAGAAAGGAGCGAGCGAGCCGTGACAGGGAGTAATGGTGGCAGGGCACTACTGCCCGTGTCAGTGTTGGCGGAAGAAAAATACGGCCGCTTCCGCGTTTCACGAATCCACTTCCGGGTTTTGAACTGTACGCCGCGTTAGCTTTTACATTTCAGCGCGCCAAGAGTATGCAAAAACGCTGATTCTTTCTTTCTGAGTTGTCGCTGTCGCGATGGATCAAAATTTTATTTTGATAACACCGTGTGGTTCACGCCAACTTTCAAGCAAAAGTTACACCGTACTGCTAAAGGTCTCGACGAATCACTGTCATGAGCATAGCGACGAGCAAGTTTGGTTAGTAGCCGCAGGTTAAGAAATCATCATTTGATCGCGCACAAAAACTGCAGATGACGAAAAACAGTGCCGGCTGTTGAAAGTTGGGACATTTCAGAAGTTTCTTACCCGATTACGCAGCTGGGAGGTTCGTACCTGAGGAGCAGAATGAGCAGGGCGAGGAGAGGAAGGATGATGATGGTGATGATGATGATGACGACAATGAGAAGAAGAAGAAGAAGAAGAAGAAGAAGAAGAAGAAGAAGAAGAAGAAGAAGAAGAAGAAGAAGAACAAGAAAAAGGAGAAGAAGGAGAAGAAGAAGAAGAAGAAGAAGAAGAAAAAAAACAGAAAAAGGAAAAGGAAAAGAAAACGAAGAAGAAGAAGAAGAAGAAGAAGAAGAAGAAGAAGAAGAAGAAGAAGAAGAAGAAGAAGAAGAAGAAGAAGAAGAACAGAAAAAGGAAAAGGAAAAGAAAACGAAGAAGAAGAAGAAGAAGAAGAAGAAGAAGAACAAGAAGAAGAAGAAGAAATCGAAGAAGAACAAGAGAACAAGAACAAGGAGAAGAACAAGAGGAAGAACAAGAAGAAGAAGAAGAAGAACGAGAAGAACAAGAACGAGAACAGGTAGAACAAGAACAAGAACAACAAGAAGAAGAAGAACAAGAACAGGAACGAGAAGAACAATAAGAAAAAGAAAGAAAGAAAGAAAGAAAGAAAGAAAGAAGGAAAGAAAGAAAGAAGGAAAGAAAGAAAGAAAGAAAGAAAGAAAGAAAGAAAGAAGACTGCACTTGACGAATGCAACCCCTCTAGTGATACTGGGGTGGGCCAACTTAATCCGTTTCCGAAATAGCAGCCTCATCGTGCCCGTAGTGACGTTTGCTTCCAACAGAACACGTTTCCCAGAACATTATCCCGCACAGCACAGCAAGCAATTTCGCAGACGTAGAAGCACGTTCACGTTTCTCTGACAACAGCGAGAACGCTTGCAGCTATAAAACGGCCCCACGTTCAGGGATCCAATCCATCACTCACAAAGGAAAAGACGCACACTTCTTTACGTCTCAGCTGTACTCGCAAGGACGGTTAGTGGGGGATTCGATTAAATCGTTTTCTTACTAAGAGGGTGAGATGCGCGATAGTTTCTCTACTAGCTAGAAAGTCGCCCTTGTAACTAGATAAACCAGTGTCGACTCATTACCTTCGCAAGAGAAGCCGACACGAAGACGAACAGAGTGGGGGAAGCAAACGAAACTCGAACAAAGGGTTCTCACAAACCCAGAAGGTCCGGCGGCGCCGGACGTTGAGAACCCTGGCCCCCTTCCCGCATTTTCTTCCCTCGCAGTGATTGGTTTTCTTTGCACACGAGTAATTCTTTCTTCCTTAATGGGCAGCACTCGCGGCCCGTCCCCAAAAAAGCTCATTTATCAGCCGGCAGAACCGCCCAAGCATACAACTAGCAAGACTAACGATCCGGAAAGAGTGCGCCACAAAAGACGTGACCTTTGTCCCCCGGGCACGGACAATCGGCACAGCCGCACAAACACAGCGGTCACACCGCGTTCCGAAGAAAAACAAAGCTCGTATACGTTTCGTCGTTCCAAGAGGTCGCCCATCGAGCGACAACACCGCGCTGCTCCCGACTCGCGCATCGCCCGAGGGGGTGCGGACACACGGAGCACGTACCTCCCGTAAATCAATCATTCGGCGGGGGAAACGTCGCGCGCGGAATGCTGGGGGCCCGGCACGGTCAATCAGCGACGGATCGGTCAATCAGCTGCGGACCGAGGCCGCGCGCAGCGCCTCGTGCGCGTAGCGACGAGGTTTACCTTCGCTTCCTTTCTCCTTGCCCCAGATTCCCTTTATTAGGTGTAGAACAGCGTGTCTGGACGAAATTGCAAAACAATACGCGCATACAAGACGTGCACCGACTAGCAGCACGCAGAATGCATGCACGAATTGAATACATTAGGAAAGGAAAACATGATCGGAATACAGTTGCGCAAAAAAAAAAAAAAAAAGCGCGGATATGAGAGACAAGAGACAAGAACAGCGCAAACTGCAAAGTAATTTTTGGTGCTACTGTGCGGAATAATACTCTGAAATAGCAAGAGGTGCACATGTACTTTCGTGCATGATATAGTTACGGAAAAAATGGCATTTGATTACGGCACTCCCTAGTGCGAAATGTGAGCGCAGCGCGAGCTGCTGTGTTCTCGGCGACGGTGCATAGCACATGAATCTCAGGAAGTGATAGCGTTATCAGCGTACGCACGACGATGCGCTCCTCTACTCTGGCGTGATCTCGCAGCCGCCGACCCTGAGGGAGACTATTCAGCCAATAAAAAGTTTTCCCCCTCTACCTACCCACCACCTACCACCCACCACAAAGAAAACTGTTCGCGTTAAAAAAAAAAATATCGAAATTTTCGCTGCCTGTGTCCCCTTCTGACGTACATGTATTTTTTTTTTTTTTTTGCTTTTGGTGCTCCCAGCTTCGGCTGGTGAATAGGGCACGGAAGGCCGGCTACAGCCAGGGAGTCCTGCACTGAGGACACCCCTCACTGGTCCGGAATGACTGCACTCAACGGATGGGACAAATAAAGTTTTTTTCTACTCCTCCTGGTGCAATCATACTAAAGTAATGAATTACCAACTCGACAAGAATGCTACCCGGCCTCATTAAGAGAACAATTCTAGTTGGCTCGTACTCGGCAGGGTACCTCTCTTCGAGTTCTCGCGATAAAGGAGCAAGCACTAGTTTGTCCAACAGTAAATTGCACACAATTGTGTTTTGCATCTTGCTTTCTTGTGGACTGCGCCACGAGCGCTGTATAGCCGGTATTCAGTGGCGTGGAATGCATGCATGCAACCATGTTTGCGCCGCCATATCTGTGGCCAAGCGTCCGTTGCTAGGCGACGTTGTGCGCACGGCACGCAGATCAGGTACCACTCTTCTCCATGCAGCCGCTGCTGAGCACGAGGTCGCGGGTTCGATTCCCGGCCGCGGCGGCCGCTTTTCTGATGGAGGCGAAAAGCAAAAACGCCCGTGTGTACGAGATTTCGGCGCACGTTAAAGATCCCCAGGTGGTCAAAATTAATCCGGAGCCCTCCACTACGGCGCGCCTCATCGCCTGCGTTGCGTCGGCGCGTTAAACCCCACAATCAAATCAATCTCCATGCAGCCGTGTGAGTGCGCCACCACTCGTTACGTCGGGCTCCCCGGGATGGCGGTACTTGTCCATGCTAAGCACGACTGTGAAACACATGACTGTTTCAAGTTACAAACTCTACCCTACCGAACGCAAAGTTTTGCCACAAGTTCAGTGTGATTGCGAATAATAACATCTCTGTTTAGGTTCGGATTGAAACGGAGCAGATGACGCACTCCGGTGTTTTTTTTTCTTCGGCGTGCAGGCGCACTGGCCTAAGCCGCGCCGTGTCCGTGGTGCATCGGTCATGTCTGTGGCCGTTTCCTGTGTTGCCAAGCGAAGAAATTGACCGCTAAACTTTTCAACGAATACCACCCATACACTCATTAGGCCTCGCTTTGAAACCACGTTCGCACCGTGGATGTGGAGCAATTTTTTCTTTCCCGTGTGTGACCCCCGCGTCAAAATAAAATACCTAGTCGCTCGCGCACGTCAGTGCCACCTGGTTCCCCTTCCCTACGATGATGGAACCACGAGAGGGAACAACGCAGCTGTGATCCCCAGTTATCGATCATTGTCTGCTGGCAATCGATAACCGGACGCAGCCTCCGCCGTACTAGGCCAGCATGGTTGACGGATGCCCATCTAGTTTTCGCTCGACAAACAGTTTTGCGTGCGATTGTATTGGCAGGTGGAGGCGTACGCTTTGACCTTCTTAGTATTAGCGACATTCTTTCAAGGGACTCTAAAACATTCCCGATAAACGCTTTCACTTTTTCCTTGGCGACCGGAAGCCCTGCAAAAGCTATGGTTATCGCCAGCACGGTGCGGCGCCCTGCATGATTTGCTCGTCGCAGAAGAACTATCCGCTTTCCGTTTCTGCTTTGCTATGTGGCGCTCTTTTACAACGAAGCTGTTAGCCGCTCGTTGGTCGGAAAATGTCGTGTCGTAAACAAGAAACCCACATAGGAACCCGCAGTTCTTGACCAAAACGCCGAGCGCATGCGTCAGGCTTATCAGGCATGCAGCA
Source organism: Haemaphysalis longicornis (assembly GCF_048455015.1). Lineage (NCBI taxonomy): Eukaryota > Metazoa > Arthropoda > Arachnida > Ixodida > Ixodidae > Haemaphysalis > Haemaphysalis longicornis. Next base: position 143,989,607 of record NW_027526407.1, read on the forward strand.
TATATATATATATATATATATATATATATATATATATATATATATATATATATATATATATATATATACATATATATATATATATATACATATATATATATTGTAGGGACGCAGCCCCTACGTGCGCCCGCGGAGGGTGATTACATCGAACACTGATAGTGGCGTCAGTGCGTCATGTGCCCATGCGCGCGTGTGCGATGAGCAGTGAGCCGCAACGAACACGTGTAGTGCAACAGAACCCGGAGCATGCGCACAACCAACAGAGTGGCTTAAAAGAGGCGCTGACAGGAGCAATTGGACAGTGCGCACCGGGGGACACGCGAGAGCAGCTGCGGCCGCGGGCGGCCGCGAGCCACGACCATGCGCCCGGACCGTGAGGAGCAACCAGCGTTCGCGGCGGACGCTCTTCACCCGACGTCGGCACAAGTGACTGATTGATTGTGGGATTTAACGCGCCGACGCAACGCAGGCGATGAGGCGCGCCGTAGTGGAGGGCTCCGGATTAATTTTGACCACCTGGGGATCTTTATCGTGCGCCGAAATCTCGTACACACGGGCGTTTTTGCTTTTCGCCTCCATCAGAAAAGCGGCCGCCGCGGCCGGGAACCGAACCTGCGACCTCGTGCTCAGCAGCGCAACGCCTTAGCCACTGAGCCACCGCGGCGGGTGGCACAAGTGACTGAAGACGTCGTCGTGAGTGTACAGCCCCATGCTGTACCTTTCTGGACAAGCAGGGTTTCAACCACCGCAATGTTTTCTTTACGCGCTTTCGGCGCTTGCTTGCTGTGCTCTCGGTTTATTGCCTCCCAACCTGCTTTGTTTGTTTTTTCCTGTTTTGGTTTTCCCGGAATAAACCGGTGATTTGTTCTCATGCGGATCGGCGTTACTTTATATATATATATATATATATATATATATATATATATATATATATATATATATATATATATATATATATATATATATATATATATATATATATAAGAAAAAAAACACAAGACAAGCATCGAAACCGCATGATGGATAAGGCGCCGGTGAACAATGCGACCCTTCCCATCATGTGTTCTGGTAAAGATTAGGATTGCAGGTGCCCTCGAAAGGGTAAAGGAGGGGATTTGACGCCACGCGACGGGTAGCGCATGCGTCTTGCTAGGCACGGCCTAGCAGTTGTCGGCCAAAACACCAAGCGCATGCGTCAAGACCCAGCATTTGCCGCCACACAAGCCGAGTACAAGCAACAAAAAGAAGCCAACCGAGACGACGAGACACATTTCGTACCCTCCCCCATAAGCATTTGTAGTGGTTTACGACAGCTTCGCTGGACACCCACTTTCGCAGGGCGGGATGGCAGCCATTTTTTAAAGTGGCTATCGAATGCGTCATTGATGCAACTGAACGAAAGAAGGCCCCTAGCCGCTGCACCGCTGTAACAACGTAATTCTGGTAATACTCTGGACAAGATAATACACGCAACGATGACGAAGAAGGAGCATGGTAGTGTACACCAGTATCGCATTAACCACGTGTCCGTATCACACGTTTATATCGTTCGAAGATGCGTTTACGTAGTGCTCAAAAAATCGTCGCATGGGTTGTTCTTCGTTTGTGATTTGGGTCATTGAAAGTTTGACGACGGATTGGACGCACTTTCAGCAGAGGTTTTGGCGCAGTTTCGACGCAGTTTTGGTGTTAGAAAGATTTCGCGCTCCTGTGAACTTTGTCTACAAAGGGGTAGTAAATTTTTCAGTAACGATGACGCCATAGCACGCGCTCCTTTTTGTAATGTTTTAATTAAGACGAAGAACATAAGTTGCCCATTTAGCAAAGCAAAATTACAAGGGATGGTCAGCATTTTGTAAGAATAAGCAGGCGAAAGCCTAGTTGGACCTTCTCTTGGCTGTTGTTGAACTGTTTGTGGAATCTTGAGGTCGCGCCCGTCACCACATGACCCCCAGAAGCTCGTTCCGCTCAGTCGCCATCACCAGCAGCCTCGTCTTCACCCCCGTCGGTTGCGTCGCCTCTCACGGCGGCTCGTATTGTACGTGCGGAGACGGGCTACCGCCTCTTGGGCTGCTGTTTCCCTTTCCCGGCGCACGCTCCGTCACCTTTCTCAGACCCCTGAGCCGAATTTCCTCCCACAATGCTGTTTCCCTTTCGACGTGCGCTTCCTGGCTCGTACTCCCCCCCCCCTTTTTCTTTTATTTCACTGGACATGCATGTTTCCCATATTCACAACCCATATCTGCGCTTAAAGGGACCCTGCAACACTTTTTCAACTTTTTTCGAACTCTTAACACATGCAGTACTTAGATTAAGTGGTCGCAAAGTGCCTTAGCCAGAAATTACTGTTGTGTGCCCATCAGTTATAACTTGGAAACCTCCTCGAAATACTTTCCTTTCTTTCCCGGTATGGGTTTCCTTCGACCGCTCGAACTTCGTCATCACAGCGGTGTAGCTGTTATTGACCGGCAGTTGTAGCAATGAACTCTTTCGATAGCAACCTTTTAAAAAAAGCCTCAAAAGCAAAGCACAAAAGGAAGGCGGATAGCTCTGCCGCGACGGTCAAATCACCCTGAGCAGCTCCGTGCTATAGCGATCACTATGGCCGGTATTCAATGGAGTGGAATACATGCAGGCAACCATGCGAGTGCGGCGCCATATCTGTGGCCAAGCGTCTGTTGCTAGGCGACGTTGTGCGCATGGCCCGCAGATCAGGCACCCCTCTTCTCCTCCATGCAACCGTGTGAGTGCGCCGTCACTCGTTACGTCGGAGTCCGCGGGATGGCGGTACTTGTCCATGTCCGTGGCGCATCGGCCATGTCTGTGGCCGTTTCCAGTGTTGCCAAGCGAAGAAATTGACCGCTAAACTTTTCAACGAATACCATCTATAGAGCTTCCGCAGTGCTTCCAGACGCGAAGGAAAGGGTGAAATCGTTTATCTGAAGTGTTGCAGAGTCGCTTTAGGTGTGTGTTTTGGGACTTTTTTGTAAACGACGGTAGTCTATCAGGCGACATAACTGCGAAAAGTTTGGTTTGGCTGTGTGCCTGTCTGGCGCCCGATTTAGCCGCAGGGACAAAGTCAAAGAATGCTTGTACGCTAACTACCATAGCTGCAAAAACTACTAGAATTTCTGTAATGGTTCTGCGTCACACAGCGCAAAAAGAAACGTCAGGGTGTAAGTGCAAAAACCAAGGGTGGTACTGTTCTTATAACTAAGGAAGCTCGTTTGGTTCGTTTTCCAAACGAAAACTTGAAAATCAAACGCGTTACAAACAGCGTCGAAGAAAGGGGAGAAGAAACCAGACAACAAAAAGAAAAAGATGTCGGCTCGAGCTTCTCTAAAAACAACCAAAATGAAAGGTCGAAATAGACGACCCACGAGCACTGCTTTAAAGCGGGCAATTTGAGTTGTACTGAGAAAGCCTCCGTTGCGTTCATGCAAGCCGAAGCGACATTTGAACGACAAGAACGTGAGGGGTTTCGAGCGGGAATGGGAGAAATGAGGGCGTTACGTTCCAGGAGCGGCAGAAGACTTAATGGGCGACAGTTCCGAAGCATGCGTGGTACGCGTCATTTCTTGTCATTTCTGAGGTCCCGGGCGTGTTTAAGTAACGTGACCCGCCGCAGCCAATGGGACGCCGTTGAATCCTGGCGCCGCCTTTTCGCTCAGTGAATCTAAATGCTTCTGCGTAACAAACGAATCGTCCTGGAGCGCTTGTAAGGCGAAACCTCTACTCCAGCTACAAACCTCGAAAACGGCTCAGCAAAGGTGAAGCAGGCGCCTCCTGCGGTTACGCAGTGAAAGCGCCTAATAGCTCGTTCGCTCCAAGGAGTGTAGAGACAAGGAGAAGGGTGCGAAGAGAGGGAGAGGGAGAAACAGTAAGTGCGCGTGCCACCAGGAAATAATACAAGGAAAGTCATACACTGACTGCATCCAGGTTCACTGTGCGTTCGCGCACGGCGACTGCACCGAGCAGAGTCTGTGTTTTAGATGCGACTGCATCTCATTCACTCGCCTTGTCCCTCCATACGGCGTTGTTGTTGTCCGTCCACACCCCTCCCCCATTCTCCTCGCCACGCGAGCTGCGCTCTCCGCCGCTCACCCCCTTCCTCTCCGATAGCGAACACTCTCTCGCGAGGGTCATTGGATTGGATTCGATTGGCTTGGCTTGGCTTGGCTTGGATTGGATTGGATTGTGTTGGGTTGTGTTGCGTCATAGCCGCGCCACGTTGCGTCATAGCCGCGGCAGGGGGTTCACGGCACGTTTCACGCGATGGGAGAATCAACATAACGGAAACAACAACGGAACCCACTATGCGTCGCATCTGCAGAGGGGTTCCCGCGAGGGGAGGTGGGAGTAATTTTGAATTTCGGTTTAATTGTGTGGGCGTTCACTATGTGCTCTCGTCGCGGAAACTGAGCTATCTGTCTCTCGACAAACTTTGATTTAACCACTGCCAACCACAATATTTACAACTTATATTATGTCGTGTGCTAAAACACATCGCCGGCCATCCACCTACATAGAGTGGAAACGACTCACGATATTTTCTGCTCCTGTATTTCCAAAGGAGTGGGGCCGAAAAATTCGTTGACAACCCGTGTCTAAGCACGCCGTCGACTATGCTCACTCGGCCGAGCGACACACCCGATGATGATCCCACCGTAATAGAGCCACAAATGGACCCTCCCTTTGTAAATGCGATGGCACCTGAAAAGGAAACTCGACGGGTTTCGTAATGCCTGGACAGCGTGGGACGACGGTCGATACGTCTGCGCGTGACATCGCACCACCCCGACAACGCCTAACCTTTCAACGGCGCTCATTACATGGTGCCGCCGTCGTCTGATCGGCGCACGCTGCGCCCTCGTCTTGCTGCTTGCCGGTTTAGAACAATTACGAATCGCTTCGCTATATTCTGAATATGCTCTTCAATTGACATTTTCCCCTTGTGTAATACTTCACCCAAAACTTCGTGTTTTAAATCGGCGCATCCAATCTTTTCTCTCTTTACTCGTATCACGTTCATAATCGCTATCGCAACAATTATTGAGGTCTGTCTTCGCAAACACTGAAACTCGGCGTAATTATAGAGTTGTCCCAGCGGCCCGCTGCACTGTGATTTTTAGCAGCGGTGCTGTTTAAGCTTCATATTGGTCCGGTGGCGTTAGCAAACTAGAAATACCAAGAAAAAAAACTGCGTCGCCCGTAAAGGGTGCATCACCGCAGATAGTCATTATAACAGTGCTGACGGCTTTTGTGCCTGCTCGAGTGAGAGCACAAGAGCATATGCGTATGGAAACCCCTCACTACACCATTTTCGAAGTGATAGTCTCTCTTTGGCTAGTAAAACGAAAAAAAAAAAATTGCCGCGGATTGCACTAGTAGTGCGAGGCTGGAGAAACAGCTGAGCTTGGGGTCGACCTAGCTTCTTCACTCCTGGAATCCGCTGTCAGGGTGGGGGACCGACCGGACCGGCCTTGTAAAATACGGCTAATCTTCGCCTCACCCATCAACACTTTGCCTAGAAAGCACATCGCCTAGAGAGTGTGTGCCTAGAAAGTGTGCCTAAAAAGTGTGCCTAGAAAGCATGTGCCTAGAAAGCACATCGCAAAACCTAACAAAACGCAGCAAAGCCTCGCCAAATGTAGCAAATCTTAGCAACACCGAAAGGAGCTAGGTCGAACCCCAACTCCGCTGTTTCTCCAGCCTCGCACCACTAGTACAATTTATAAGTCTGACAGCTACAGAGCGTTCCCGACAAAGTTTGTCTTTGCCGCAAAGCGTATTCTGCAGAGGGGCCCTACGCGAACAAAAGCCGAGGTGTGAGCGGTATACAGCTTCGCTTTAAAATCGCTATGCGACGGGAGACTCTTCTCTTGGAGCAGGTCTAGGTCACTCCACAGCATCCTAGGCCGCTTCGTTGTTCCGTTTCTTCTGCGTTGCCCTTTTAAACATTCGTATACAAGATCACCTTCTCCAGTGCCGTCTTCCGTGTGTGCTGTCTCGACCCCAGTCGACTTCACTTTGTAGACTGTGGTTGGGAGTGACCTTCACGAAAGCCCGCCCCTTCCTCATCGGGATGGCCAGCAGCGCCTACTGCGATACAGTAGGGCGGAACAGACAACAGAGCATGCGCTGTGTCCCTGCCCCAAGTACTCGTCGGAGAGAAGCGTGCTTGCCACCGCGCTCATCCGATTGGACAATAGACCATTTACAGTGTCGCCTATCGTAGGCCATCGGTCTCTAGCATCGAATTTGCAGAAGGCGATGGAGGCCCTCCTACGTTCCTATGAACTACTGCAGCGCCTGAAACCGAGTAGAGTGCACGCCTCGCTCCTATCTCTTTCTCTCAATCTGCCATCTCTTTTATACCCCGAATCCCACTCCCCAGTGCAGGGTAGTTGCAAACCGGGCTCGACACCTGGTGAACCTCGCGGGCTTTCCGTCTTACTTTATCCTCCCCCTTCTCCTTCACTCACTGCGACAGGTTCTGCCACGCGGACCTCATCGATCGGAGTATTATTACATACAACACCCTGACATTGTAACAAGACAGGCAGCCACGCCAATCTACTTGCCGGTTGCTGCAACATTTCGGCTGCTTCGCGACGATATAATTCGACTTCGATTGTTCGCCCGTTGGGGGCAAGACGTCGGCCGATTTGTTGTTACCCAGTCACATCCAGCATTCCAAGACATGACATAATTTCGTCAAAAGTTACACACAAAATGTTTTTCCCGTGGTAACAAATTATATCGTGGAGATAAGACTGCTGATTATGCACCACTGTGTTCAAGAGTTCGTTGCGGCTGAGAAACGCACCCAGTCACGCGTATACTCTACAAACATCAGTTTGTGACGCTTGAAGCCCGTTCTACCTATTGAGAATTTACCTGCGAATTCCCTCATGCGGCAACGCTCGTGCGGCAAAACGACTGGGTGGTTTGCGTTGCTGCCGACGCAACGAAGATAGGTCGTTTTTGCCGCACGAGCAGTCCCGCATGTGCGAATTCGCAGGTAAATTTGCATTATGTAGAACGGGCTTAACTTTGAAAAAGTCCACTCCAGAACGTAATTTTTCCTTTGTGCACTCACCCATAGAGCAGAAATGGTAGTAGAAGTAGCACTCAGTGTTGTTTGCTGAGACGGACTTTACTAGTCTTGCAAGAAACTACGGTCAAGTGCTCCGCCAGAGAGACATCATACCAAGGCCAAGACACTTTGACGTTCGGGGGGCGCCAACTTCCTATCGGAGAACCTTATCACGTCACGTAACAACACTAAATTTGAGATTCCCAGTCAAGTTGTGCGAGGACTGTCACCGTTTCGACGCTATCAGCGCTAGCGTCACCATGCTATGCACATTTAATAAGGGGACGTAGTTTTCACGGTGTCCCCAGCCCGTTTCGAAGCTCCATTTTGTGTGCACCCCCTTTTCTCAATTTCCAAATATCTTCTGAAGTATCCGCGCAACACGTACCTGTGGCCCGTTGATTGATCAGGTTTCTACGAAAACAAGTCCAAGTAAATATGTTGGAGCAGGAATTCTTGATAAGGCATAATAATATCTTGAAAGTTTCATCCCCGGAAGCAAAGACTCATTTTTCACGAAAGGATACCCTTCTTACCCACTCGAAATAAATGAGTTCTCCCGCCCAATCCTTCATCCACTCCACTCGGTTCGACGTCTCGAAATGCGAACGCGCCGCATCGCATTCAAAATGCAGCACGTCCTTTCCTTTTTTGTGTGAAGGCATCAAGAAAACTTAATAAAAACTTGCGGATGAATGGCTTAACAAACAACGACGCCGACAATTCGGCGAACCTCGCGAAAATAAAACGTTCCCCTTAAAAGCGACCTGTAAAACGCGGTGAATGGCGAAAAACGACAACGCTACAAAAACGCTTCATTTTTTTAAACGTGTATTTGTATTTCTGTCCGCATTTATAAAAGGAGACTTCCCGACCGTTTCCGCCACTCAATCTGCGCGAACGAAGGGAATGAGACAGCCGCCATTCCACTTTTAGTTGTGTTCATTCAAATTTTCGCGCGCATTCTTTTCATCCGTCTGCGAATATTTACCCGCGGGCTAGCGATGCAGCTGCGTTCTCATCAAATATCGGCCCGCGTCAGCCATGCATGACATCGAGCTTAGAACCCTCATGCACAACTAACACGCGACGAGGAAACCACTTTCCGGCGCCTCCAAACCAATTCGTATCCCCATAACACCCTACTGAACGCTATGTACCCCACCCAATACCCTGCCACCTGTAACTTTTGCCCTGTTGCTGGCACCCTATACCACGTGGTATGGGAGTGTCAACGGACCCCCACTCTAACCCCAAATCCCAACCCTACCTATGAGCAGTGGGTGGAGCAGCTGACCAGCTCCGAGCTCTCGGACCAGCGCCGACTGGTGGAACGGGCCCGGACGGCCAGCCAGCTCCAAGGCATCTTGGAATAAGGATGCCTCTCACTGGGTGGAGGCCCTAAGAACATCCTCCTGCTCATTACTAAAATAAATGTTTGTCTCTCTCTCTCATAAAAAAGCTCTATGGGGGCGCTGCGTAAATCTGAGGTATGGAGAGTTTTATCCTGGCTTGCCGCGGTGAATAAGCAACAATAACCGGTTGGAAAGGGCGCCGCGTGGGTTGCTGACAGACGCTAAAAGGCAGCCATTCATAACGCGATAGCAACTGCACGTGGCAGCGCTAAACCAATTCAGGTCAGGTTAAGTCGAACTAAACGCAAGAAAACTTTACCGTAATAAACGATTTCGGAGAATTTTGAGTAATGGCAGACGTTTTTCAATGGACACCCGATTTCGGGAAGTTTGCACAACTTGTGAACTTAGGCTTACAACAGCACGTGAGGTTAAACGTCAACTTATGTTTGATTGGACGCACGCAAAGTACGTTTGCAGGAATAGAAAACAGAATAGGGCGGCCGCTAAATAACTTTGTGGGTCCATGCATTGCTTCAGTTTACAAAGGTACACTGATAAAAAGATTTATAAGGATCAGATGTACTAACAAAAGACGAAAGTTTGTTTAAATGCGCAGAACTTAGGCCGAAAAAAATTGTGCGTATTGTAGATCCACTTTCAAGGAAACTTGACAGAGATGAATAGCGCTCTGAACGCATACAATGCTTATTTTCTCTCAGATAATATCCTCCACCTAAAGCATTAAAAATCAGTGGAAATAACGTTTGATACTCCAAAACGCGAAGCATCTTATCAACACGTGGTTGCAAAGCACTGCTTTCAAATGGCGCAAGTACGAAGCCGTGAATAGAGACTGAGTGTGACTGTGTATTTATAAGGTCACCTTAAGTTGATGGGATTCATTTCTTTATCAAGGAAGGATTCGTTTATGGCTTAAAACGAATATTTGAAGGGAATACCAGCAACAAGAACCCAATATGCAGATATTTCAAAAACGCTTCGCGGCAATGTAACGGCGTCAACCACAGAATATCGCGCTAAAACGCATTTTCCTTGCACAAAGAATTTGGTCGAAGTCAAAGTCAATGCTTAGATCTGAACGACTTCAAATTTTCCGCTTCTGCCCCAGCGTGCACCGCGGACAGCAGCGTCTATATAGCAAGGAGCGCTGCGCAGACATCCCATCCAACGCTTTGCTCACAGCGCACTTACTATCCGCTTGGCATAATCGGGAGAGCGCCGGCTTCGCAATTTACAAAACATACGTCTACGCAGGCCCCAACCACCTTTTTTTTTATTTTTACAAGCTGGGCAGAGGCTTCTCATGGCCCAGGTTTCTAGCCTAACTGTTTTTTATTGATTGTTTTTATCAGACAAGAAGGCCTCTGGTGAGCTGGCTAAAGGCCGATGGACTCTACCGTACATGAGCACTGCTAGCAGCACTAGAAGCAAACATCGACAAAGTACACAAGACAAAAGGAAACGAGATCAATACCAAGAAAGACAGCAAAAAGAGCTATCAGGCAAAGCAGATATACTGCAGTGCAAGACATACGATCATTTAAGAATTCCAATTTAACGGCGTTCACTGAGTGGAACGTGTGATAAGGTACTGCTTAATGTTGTGTTTAAAGGCGCGTAGGGAACTGGGCTCACGTACCAATTCCAGAATACCAGGATGATTAGCACAAAAAAAAAAAAAAACTACCCCTCCGTCGAAACCGCACCGATGCAGGAACGCCAACATTTCCGCAATCAGGTCCAACACTAAACGGACCAACCCACAATACTGCACTGCGATTGTGTTCTCCGGTGCTTTACTGATACGGGAATTCCATATTCCAAGGCTTATTTATTTATTTATTTATTTATTTATTTATTTATTTATTTATTTATTTATTTATTTATTTATTTATTTATTTATTTATTTATTTATTTATTTATTTATTTATTTATTTATTTATTTATTTATTTATTTATTTATTTATTTATTTATTTATTTATTTATTTATTTATTTATTTATTTATTTATTTATTTATTTATTTATTTATTTATTTATTTATTTATTTATTTATTTATTTATTTATTTATTTATTTATTTATTTATTTATTTATTTATTTATTTATTTATTTATTTATTTATTTATTTATTTATTTATTTATTTATTTATTTATTTATTTATTTATTTATTTATTTATTTATTTATTTATTTATTTATTTATTTATTTATTTATTTATTTATTTATTTATTTATTTATTTATTTATTTATTTATTTATTTATTTATTTATTTATTTATTTATTTATTTATTTATTTATTTCAGGAAACTGCCAATCCCATTATGGGATTGTTACAGGACTCGAGTCACATTGTAAAAACAAACAATATACAGACTAAAAAAAGAGATGTGGCAAATGATTGGCACATATCAAAGCATATATCACGTATGTGGTGCAAAATTCGCCGCAGTGAAAGGCAAACAATCGTCGTGATTATCAACATTGGTTTACTTGCTGGTGCAGACGAGAGAGGATCATAACAAATACAAAACGCAAAAGTACAGACACAGAGTTAGAACTTGCGACGTCGTCAAATTCGCGAAATCATTGCTGCATAAAAGTAAACACAGATTCACTCGCTTGAAGTGCAAATTTTTCAACCATCGGCTGTGTCCTAGCTAGTGTTCAACAGACGTCTTTGTTAGACGGAGGGGTGCCTTTTCTGTCGAACCTTGCACGCCCGTGTACCCCTCTCCAAATCAAAACTGATTCTACCTCGCCGGAATGGCGAAGTCGGATAGACCTCGGTTTTATAGTCTATTACGACCACGGGAAGCGTTTTAATTGTTCACTTCACCCGTGATCATCGTCATCGTCAGAGAAATGTGGCTTTCCTGCAGTGCATTTTGTGTGAACTCCAGCCGACACTAGTGCAAGTCTGAGAGCTTCACTTTAAAAAACCGTTTTCGCACTGAAAAACCGTACTGTTCCCCGCCGGTAACCCATCGTGAGCGGCTTTCCATCGTGAACGAGATCATCGCCGCTGAAACACCAACTTCCTGCTAAATCTGTTTTAGATGCAACTGCATCTCATTCACTTGCCTTGTCCCTGCATCCGGCGTTGTCGTCGTCGGCGTCCGCCCCTCCCCCACTCTCCTCGCCGCGTGAGCTGCGCTCTCCGCAACTCACCCCCTCTCCTCTCCGATAGCGAACACTCTCTAGCGAGGGGCATTGGATTGGATTCGAATGAATTGGCTTGGCTTGGCTTGGATTGGATTGGATTGGATTGGATTAAAGTAATTTGTGTTGGATTGTGTTGCGTCATAGCCGCGGCAGACGCACTGGCGCTGGCGCGTCCCCTCACCGTTATGCGCGCTATAAAACACGGTGCCTGCGCCGCTCCGCTCCATCGTTCCAGCGCCGTTCCTCCGCTGTCCAACGCTGCAACGTGAACCCCCTATGCGGCGCATCTACCAAGGGGTTCCCGCGAGGGGAGGTGGGAGATTTTTCACATCAGTTCCTTTTGTTCTGTGTCAGCCTTCAATGTTAGAGAGAGAAGCATGAGGCTTTGCATTCGACGGCTTCCTTCACCGTTAGCCCACATTCCCTAGCCAAAAACACCGCCGCAGTCCCCGTACAGCAGCCATTACGCAGCCTGGCGACCGTCCCAAAACATTCCGCCACAACTGCCGCGCCCAATTAAATTTTAACGCTAGCCTTGCGAGACGGCAGCGACAGACATTTTCCTCACTGAACGAAGAAGCCGCTCCGCTGCCATTAGCAGAGCCGCGCAACATTGTCAAGAAAGCATCCTTAATTATTCATCCGCGCTCGACTGGAATTCCCTCTGCGCGTCGTACTTCGGGTTAATGCGTTGTAATTTCCACAGCACTCCGCCACCGCTCCTTAATGCAACCGATATATCATCTGCCCCCAAGGCTTGCCGCATTGAAAGGTTTACTATACTGGTGAAAGTAGCAGTGGTTGTGGAGGCATCGAACACACCCTGGTGGGAAGAGCGAGAACTGTAAGCAGAAGGCAAGAATCGGAACACAGGTTCTTAGTTCATTTAAATAAAGAATCAATCAATCAATCAATCAATCAATCAATCAATCAATCAATCAATCAATCAACTCTTCTTGATTGCCTTTCATTACCACGTCACGAAGACAACGAAAAAAAGGTGTTGTAAAATTGACATCCACAATCCAAAATACGTCTTTTAAAGCGATGCTCTTGATGTATCGCTGATTCGTCCGTGAGCGCCGAAAACGCACTGCAGGAAAACCAACTCGTTGACGGCGATGAAAATTCGAAACGTTTGGAGAACGTGATTCGTGTCCACTGTGCTTTCCTATGGGGCTCCATGAAAAAAAAAAAATCAGACTCTCATTGAACGCGAAGGTCTCTTCTATGCAAGCTGAATCAAAGCCCAAAGCCAACGGGGACGCCACAAGTCCCAGAAATCCTAAGTGACCCGTATCTAATCACCTAATGGTACGAAAATATCGCGTCTGATCGCTGAGCATTTCTCGTATTCGTTGCGTGGTCGTTGTCTCTGGACTTTTACTTCGATTCTATTTGCATGGGACAAAGCTTCGCGTTCAACTATATTTCTTAGAAAAGGGTGTTTGGTGTGTCGAAGTTTTGCTCGTCATAAACGTTCGAAAACACACATAGCCACAAATGTAGGCCCTGTTTGTTGCGGAATGTCGACATTACCTGTAAAGCTTGTGCGGCTTTTAGCATATCTGGCAGTCTAGTGAAGCAAGGTCGCTTACGACCGAACCCAGCACAGAGAGCTTTTTCTCATGAACTGCGTATTCGAGTTGGAGAGGAGGAGAAAAGCGGACGGACAGGCCGAGAGGTTATCCAAGCGTAGAGCCTGGATGGCTACTCGGCCCCGGAGGAGGGCTGTTCAGGGGATGAAAGAGAGGGCAGGCGACAAGGAGGAGATAGGAGCGGGAACGCGCATGCACTTTAGTCCCCCTGTGGGCACTAGAGTCTTTCATCTAAGCATGTGTCCTTCATAAAACGCAGAAGGGCTTTTGTTGCCTTCTGCGAAGTCCATGGTAGGGGTCGATGTCCTAAATAGTCTCTACCGTGAACTGTTGATTGTCCAATCAGCCGAGCTCGGCGGCCAACACGCGTCTTTCCGATGAATACTGGGGGCAACGACAAAGCACATGCTCGATTGTCTCTTCAACCTTGCAGGCGTCGCAGTGGGCGTTACTCTACATCCCGATGAGGTAAGAGTAGGCCTTCGTGAAGGCCATTCCCTACCACAGCCTGCAAAGTAAAGTAGACAGTGGTCGAGACAGCCCACACGAAAAACGGCGCTGGTGTAGAGGGTCCTGGTTGCTGTCAGCTTCCAGGCTTGGTCTTGCCGGGACTCGCAGACTTTTTGCAGCTGATCAATAAAACCGCGAAGCTTCCGGTGGAACAGTTACCAACGCCCACTTTGGAGCGTTGGGAAAAATTAAATATGCTCGAGGTCCCACAGACGTGCGCAGTTGCAGGCAATTCCCAGCATGACGCAATTTCATTCGTTCATTCTTAAATACTTTTATTTATACATTTATTTCTGCTCTGTGTCTTTGGTTTGTTCTTCAGATGAGGGTGCGAGGACGACTAATTATGTTGGTATTCGGGATATGTTCACTTTATTTTCAATCTTATGTTTGATGTATTTGTGTAGTTTTCACTGTTGTGGGGTTGGCTATCAATGTCCACGTTACGCTATGAATTGCAAACTTGGGCGGCTTGTCGTCTTCATATATTTTCTATTCTGCTTAGTTTTCTTCTTTTGTTGGCCCCTCTTGAAAGGTTCTGTATTATGGGAATGTGAAATAACGAGATTGGAACAAATGCGACCAACCACCGAAATAAAAACAGGGATATGTGTCTGCAACACAAGATAGAAGAGAAAGGAATTACGTTTAAAAATTTTGACACCGGTTTTGCCTCTGTACGGCCGCCACAAACGCCATAATGGTCGCCATGAATTTCGTATATACAGAGCATACGAAAAACATACGGAAATTGTATGTTAGGAAATGGTATTTCACGCTTTAATTAAGACAGAAACACGAAAACTGTGTGAAACGTTTTTATTCTGAATTTGATTCTTTTTTTTTGGAAAGATCGTCTTCATTCACCGCGCCTGGATGCGTAATAATCCGCAGAAATTGCGTTTGATTGATTGATTGAATGGTTTCACGCGCCGACGCAACGCAGGCGATGAGGCGCGCCGTAGTGGAGGGCACGGATTAATTTTGACCACATTGTGATCTATAACGTGCGCTGAAATCTCGAACACACGGGCGTTTTTGCATTTCGCCTCCATCAGAAAAGCGGCCGCCGCGGCCGGGAATCGAACCCGCGACCCCTGGCTCAGCAGCGCAACGCAAAAATTGCGTATTTCCATACTTGCGCATATAGGGAACGTTTCACCAGGGGCGTTACAGCGATCTGCATTTTCACTGTTGTAACGACCTGTTACCTGAACTATCCTCATTACACATTTCTGTGGAAATGCAAATAATCACATTGTTCGTACCGCGATAATCGGGAAAGGATGCTTCCCCAATACGAGGACTCCGAGAACTCAGCCTGCCTACTAGCGGATTTCCACCCTTTCCCAGAGCGCATTCTGAAGCAATGCGCATTGACATCGTTTCGGTTCAAGACCAGTGTGCGCTTAGTGACAATCGCCGCCCCCATTGTTCATCTTTGCCAGAACTGCGCTTGCCGCAGAGCTCACTCTCAACGCTTCTTCCTCGCCCTCTTCGACCTCCTCTTCCTTCGCTGTCACACAGGTAGCACGACATCCGTTCCTTTTACGTGCGGAAGGCGAGAGTGTTTCGCTGAAGTACCCGAACAATCTTTAAGCGCAATGTGGCGGTAAAACGCGGAGTTTTCACCCTGTCTGTCTTAAGTGTCTTCTTTCCTTCGTGTTTTGAAAATGTTCAGAAATGGCCCTTGAGAGCTTCGTTTTGTATATTTTTGTTTTGAAGGGATGAAATCTGGCTGGATGTCTTGCTTTATTTCTTTGTTATGCTTTGTATTGTTTTTTTGTTTATCATTTAACATATAAAATGAAATTTTTTGTCTGGGTGCGGGAGGGGAGAGAAAGTGCGTTTTTCTAGACCCCCACCCACTTTTCTTTTTGGTTTGTAATGAGTTTGGAGGGAAAGAATCACATTTTACGACATTTTCTCTCTTTTTTTTTTCAAGGAAATAGGTTTTTCTGGAAAGTTTCAGTGGCTTTTCGATCTACCCCCGCATAACGCGAGGAACAAAAAAAAATCATGAATGCGCTTACGAATGGATCGAAACGGGCGCGCGTTGACGCAGAAAGCCACAAATATCATTTCTGGCGCTCCCAGTAATGCCTCCTCGCCGCGAAAAAATGGAGAATATGGATTTAGTTTCCGGAACATATTCAAATACCAAAAATGCCCTTCTAAGCTCATCAATTTTATACCCTATTTTTGTTTTCGAAATACCAGAGCTCCTACATTCGTATTTAAAATCAATTTAATACGCGCCTAGAACACGCTTTATCAATAGTGGACGGCTGTGAAAGAAGTTCTGCAAAATTAAAAAGCCATAAAACAGCCGCGGCCCTCGCTCCTCCCTAATTAAAACATGGCGGCGAAATGAGAAAGCGGAGATTATTTTTGCTTCTCCCTCCATTAATTATTCGTCCCCGCGTGCGTATGTTTTCCCTCCCCGATGCCATCCGGAGCTATTCAGGCCCCGCGAGTAATTACTCCCCGCCCATGGCGCCTCCCACCATCCAGAGCGACTTTATTAATTAGGGTAATCTAAAAACCGACTCTGGCTTCAACGCCACCTCTCATCCCCCGCACCTGCCCCAATTCCTGCCTCGCCTGCTTGACTTTATTGTTCGCCCTGTCGCCGTGTTCGCTTCGGGGCAGGGTGCTCTGAGCAACGGTAACACCTGCGCCCTAACAAACATCCTCTGACCCGACAGTTCTATCCAACACATCGTTACTTCGTCGTCGCCTTCGGACGACCAGGGATAGATTGTTTAATGCATGCCGGGGCCCATAATACGGGGACGTGCGAGTCACTGTGCCACCTGTGCGTCAGAAAGTTTGAATATGGATAAAACGAAACCGGAAGATAAACCTCGTTGATGTTGCCTGGGCGGAGTAATTAGACAGGGTAGGATGATGAAAGAACAAACAAGAAACACTTTCAAGAATTTGTGAAAATATCGCTTATAGTGATGATAAAGTTCAAGTTACGTTTTTCTCTTCGTAGCATTGGAGCCTGGTAATTAAAAATGCGAACTAGGACAAGCTGAAACATTTATTTCGAAGGAAAAGAGGGATAAAATCTACCCGCGGCAGGTTATTCACTACAAGGGAAAACGCAGTTCAAGGGTTTTTCTTTTTTTCGTTGACTAACTGCTACACCGGCAGGCGCGCCCGCATACTAGAATATTTATTCGCGCTCTCAGCGCGCTTTCTATTGTGCCGCTGCTTTTACGTGCATGAGTGCCGCCCGAATCGGATGTATTTTGCAGGGAGCGATTTTCCGCTTTCAGTAACTGGTCTTAGACCTGCAGCGCAAGGAGGGGGGATCCAGTTTTTGCAACCAGAGTACTGTCTGCTTCAATGACGTGGTTTATTTCGACCCCTTGCGGTCTTTTCTTCCGCGCCTTTGCAGCCACTTCCAGCAATAAACTGTACATCCACGACGGTTGCAGTGCGTCAACAAACGTTCTTTCGTACCGCGACTCATTACTTATTTACCCAACCGCAGAGCAGCTGCGGCCGTATCATCACCATATGCACCGGCTGCTTGGATGTGCGTATAATCCTGTGCCTACCTACACGTACGGCGACGACCGTAGACGGAATCAAGACTCTAGGAGAAACGATCCTTGAAAAAAAGAAAAAGCAACGAAGGCACGTGAGCGCCTTGGGGGCCCCGCACATGCGGGATGCACGGGCAACGAGAGGACGCACGAGCTTTTCACCAGTACCTCGCTTGCGAACCGCGAGGTTTGATTGATTGATTGATTGATTGATTGATTGATTGATTGATTGATTGATTGATTGATTGATTGATTGATTGATTGATTGATTGATTGATTGATTGATTGATTGATTGATTGATTGATTGATTGATTGATTGATTGATTGATTGATTGATTGATTGATTGATTGATTGATTGATTGATTGATTGATCTCTCGTATACTTATTCATTTTTGATCGATCGAGGGAAAGGTCTCATCTTCAACAGCCAAAGCAAAGCCTACTTGCACTGCCGTGGGCTTGGCAGCAAAATAAAAAAAAAAAGGCCCAGCCTGGAAACAACAAATTCTTCCGGATCCGTCGTTTCAATTTCAACCGGCAAAAATGGTTTCTTTTTCAATGGATTCCTGGATTGCTGCAAACCCGTTGTCTTTCCCCTGTTCGTACGAGTGCACGCGTGCGAACCCGACCACCTGCTACAGCAATCTTGAGAAGGACCACTACTCACGACACGCTCGCGATGTCCAATTTCCTTTGTGGATACTCTTTGATCACGAAGTGCAACGAGAGTAGGGCGCCGCTGCCGACAATAATAGTTCTTCCCACCACCCGCATCAATCGGGACTCGTTGGCCATTTCGCGTGTCTTCAGGCGAAAACCCCAAAACAGCGTAAGGTAAAAAGTGCGGAAAAAAGAAGCTAAAAGCATGTTTCTGGGGAGAATGAGTGCTGGAGGCGTTTGAAACAAAATTTTTTTCGAGAGTGGCATAGACCGAACGTTTTCAGAAGACCACCCGCTCGGACGTATCCGGAGTAGCAATTTCTGACTGGCCTAAAATCCACAGCTCGACCGTTTCTGAATAGTGCTAGGACGGGAAGATTGAAGTGAAAAAATGAAAAGCGCTCGGCCGTAGAGACAAGATGCACCACTCTGCCATTCATCCATTTTTTTTTTTTTTTGCTAGGTTTGGTACTCTTTTGGTATGCGCCCTTTTTTGATAAAGGCGGGCGACTTGCGAAGCCCCTGGAATCTTGCTTTCCATGGGCGGAAAGAATGGGGAATATGGCATCTAGTCAATATACCTTTTTCTGCGGTCTTCTGGGACGATAAGGACTAGCGTCGTGGTCACTCTGTTCCCCCCTTTCACCTTATCGACCGGATGATGACACAGAACGGAGTTTGTTTGTGACAGCAGGGTCATTCCATGCCAAACGTCCCAGCCGTAAAATCGACCATCACGGATTTGCTCAGTAAAAATTGTGGGTCATCCTCGCATGGCCCACAATGCTCCCTGAAAGTGTTTTTGTCCAAAAATTTTTTGTTCCTTTTCTAGCGGTCCTTTTACCTCCAGGGTTTAAAGCAAAATTACGTCTGCAAAAAAATTCATGAAAACGTACCTTGTCTTACAATGGCCACCATTTTTTGCCAACATCATGTTGACGCCCTGGGATGTTCTATGCCGCATTTTTAAAATATTTTTATGTTTTTTTTTGCTGTCAATACGCCATTCAGAAAATACACGATGTCGAGCATTTTCAAGCATTTTTAGCAAATACGAGCTCATTCTCCCAGCCAATGAAGCATTTGTGCCTGTATCTCAGCATTGTGGAAAATTGGTTAAAATTGTATTTACACTGAAAAAAGGCGAAGTGTGCGAGAAAACGTTTGTCAAACTTGGAAAAATCTCCTTTCTGGCCCATATTCACCTTGAAATTGCGCATTGTTGTGCTCGTAATAAAAAAATATCAAATACAAGTCATTCACTAGCAGAAATCACCGCAGTTTATTTCAGAAAGTTTAATCAGGACAGTTTTTGTTTTAGCAGAGTAAAAAATTTTTCAATTTGTTTAATGACACTACTTCACACCGTTGTTCCGCAGAGCGTCTTCTCTGCATGGCATGCACCTGCCTGCATGAAACACGCGCGAGCCAGCGGGTTCGCGCAACTAGAATACCTTTCGCCGCAATGGTATTTGTAGCGTCAGTACAGGAAAGAGGAATAATTCGCGTGCTAGTGGGAAAAGTACAACGTTGAGCTAGCGGTGGTGCGCCCATTCCATGAGTACGGTAACTAAACGGCAGGCTGGACATGGACGTGCATTTAAAGAAGCAGGGTATTTTATACGTGGTATCTTTTAAATATGCCGAAAACTACGAAATAAACAGCGGCGGAGTCATCGAGTTAAACGGATTTATTTGTATGCATTAGCGGGAATCGCATAACCCAATGTTTTAAATGCACATCTGATGTCCTGCCGTTTAGTTACCCGTACTCATGGAATGGGCGCACCACCGCTAGCTCAACGTTGTACTTTTCCCACTAGCACGCGAATTATTCCTCTTTCCTGTACTGACGCTACAAATACCATTGCGGCGAAAGGTATTCTAGTTGCGCGAACCCGCTGGCTCGCGCGTGTTTCATGCAGGCAGGTGCATGCCATGCAGAGAAGACGCTCTGCGGAACAACGGTGTGAAGTAGTGTCATTAAACAAATTGAAAAATTTTTTACTCTGCTAAAACAAAAACTGTCCTGATTAAACTTTCTGAAATAAACTGCGGTGATTTCTGCTAGTGAATGACTTGTATTTGATATTTTTTTATTACGAGCACAACAATGCGCAATTTCAAGGTGAATATGGGCCAGAAAGGAGATTTTTCCAAGTTTGACAAACGTTTTCTCGCACACTTCGCCTTTTTTCAGTGTAAATACAATTTTAACCAATTTTCCACAATGCTGAGATACAGGCACAAATGCTTCATTGGCTGAGAGAATGAACTCGTATTTGCTAAAAATGCTTGAAAATGCTCGACATCGTGTATTTTCTGAATGGCGTATTGACAGCAAAAAAAAAAAAAAAACAGAAAAATATTTTAAAAATGCGGCATAGAGCATCCCAGGGCGTCAACATGATGTTGGAAAAAAATGGTGGCCATTGTAAGACAAGGTACGTTTTCATGAATTTTTTTGCAGACGTAATTTTGCTTTAAACCCTGGAGGTAAAAGGGCCGCTAGAAAAGGAACAAAAATTTTTGGACAAAAACACTTCCAGGGAGCATTGAGGGCCATGCGAGGATGACCCACAATTTTTACTGAGCAAATCCGTGATGGTCGATTTTACGGCTGGGACGTTTGGCATGGAATGACCCAGCAGTATTCTCGCCTCATTCCTCGGTCGTTTCGAGCTGCCAGCGCCTCCTGCAGTTGCGGAGTGAAAGCATCTAATCACTCATTCCTTCCAAGACCGCGGGGAGAGTGCGGGGGGGGGGGGGGGGGGGGGGGGGTGATAAGGTGAAAGAGAAAGGGCGCGTGACACATCATAAAATGGTAGCACGAGGCACTCTTCGCATCCGAGAGAAAGATAGAAACTTTATTTTGGAGTCCATGACGAAAGAAGTGCTCGGCTTCTTGGTTTGTTTGCAAGGACTTCTCTGGTCCTGGCGAGTTTTTAATGTTGTTCACTAGCGAGGTGCAATAGAGCTCTTCAAGCCATTGATTTTCCTACTAATGTATACTAGAGGGAAATCTGGCGCCATTGTACAGGGAAACCGCGCTTCAGCGAGCGTTCCGTCATGTACTGGACAGGCACGTTCCGCTTTTCGTTGCGTTGGCTCATTAACAGGCTGAAAACTTGCGTCTGTCTTCAAAAACGCAACAACATCACTGTACAAGATCATTCACGGTTGTTTTGTTATAAAATAAAAGCTCAAAAAGTATGTATTTGCCAGCGATTATTTAAAAGCTTCATGCAAGAAGAACAAGAGAAAGGTGTTGCCCTTTTATGTTGATTTTGGCTTCGAGACAAAAACGAAGCCACACAGCTAGCTAAGCCAAGTAGGCCAGGAACGTCGCTAGCTGCAACGGCGGCGCCCACGACGCCTCACGACTGCCGCGTTAGATTTTTATGTAATATATATTAGTACGGAACTCTGCTTTAAGCTCCTTACGGGGATGACCAATGCCTACCAGCTAGAAAAACGCTCTGTGGCAGGAATTGGCACCAGCGAAGATGTCAGGGTGGCTTGTATGTTTGGGCGTGTCTAGAGGGTGCGCTCACATTTGGAGTATTGGCTAGAGCGTGAGCATTTTGGTGTGCCTGTAAGCCTGTCACTGTGGTGTTGTATGTGTTGTGCTGGTAGCGTGCCGGTTTGTGCCCGTCGAATGAGAAGACCATCCGAGTTCACTGTGCGTTCGCCTAGTCCGGCGACTGCGCCGAAGCAGAATCTCTGGCGCAAGTGTGGTGCAATGGCGATAAATTTTGGGCGCCTTCACTGCGCGCCCTCGGCGGTAAAATAGAGCCATCGTTCGACAAAGTTTAACGGCGTTATTAAAGCAGAGCGGAAGTTCTTTGTGCAACCGATGGCGTTCTGTCAGAAAACTAATGGCGCAGGATTACTGAACTAACTAATCTCTTAACTGACTAAATAATACCATAGACCGGTTGGTCAACCGAAAAGCTCTGGCACGATCTCTGTACACGCAGCGAGTGCATGAAACCAGGCTTCCATTCTGTAAAAACGGTTACTTGAAAATGATGAAGAAAAAAAAGAAACGGTTCTGGCCCGACTACACACGCATCGACCATGAAGAAGGATTATGCAATAGTGTACCTTCGTCTCATAAACCACGTACCGGCACACATTTAGATCGTTCATGGATGCGTTTACTTGATGCTCGAAAAATCCTCGCATGGTTTCCTTCTTTGCTTGCGAGTTGGGTCTTTGACGGTTGGACGGTCGACGGTTGGAAGATCTTTCACCGAACGTTGGACTCACTCTCAGCAGTTGCGCGTCTATCACTTTTCTTTAGGAAGGGATTTTTTTTTATGTTCATCAACAAATTTGGGGCGTCAGAAAACGCCTTGCGGCAAAGCTAACTTTATCGCGAATGCTCGACAGAAAACAGCTGTAAAACTCGTTTTACGACAGCTTTCCCAGAAACAACTATACCACAATTAGCCGCATAGATGAGTCTAGCATTAATCGAAGTTCACTCGCTTGTCATAATTAGTCGACGGCGAAGTTGTAAACGTTACGGAACTCCCCGCCTGCTGTCAATAGATGGGAATGTAAGGGATGATTATGGCTACAGAAAACGGCTGAATTATTGTTCGATGAAAACTTTCACAGAAATCAGTACATGACAATTTCTCTCAGGTTTCATGTGACACCTTTCCTAAAGTTTAAGTTTCGAATTCATGAAAAGAAGCTTTCTTTATGAGCACAGCATTTGGAATGAATGAATGAATGAAGGAAGGAAGGAAGGAAGGAAGGAAGGAAGGAAGGAAGGAAGGAAGGAAGGAAGGAAGGAAGGAAGGAAGGAAAGAAGGAAGGAAGGAAGGAAGGAAGGAAGGAAGGCCGTCTCATAGGCAACACGCTCCGCCGCGAAAACACTCAGGAGACTTTCGAGTGAATTTTGTGATTAGGCGTGCATCGTTCTCTAAATTAAAATTGCTCAGCGGACACTAGTCAAGCAATTTAACTTACGTCGTGCTTTCCAGTTTCAGAAGTAATAACGACTTATATTTTCGGACTAACAGAAATGTTTTCACAGCAATCATTGCTACGAAAAAAGTGAAAAGCCTCGAGCAAAAAGGATCTCGCAGAAACGGCATAATTTTTGGCTGCTGAACTTGTCGTTCCGGCCCCTATAACAAACGAAGCTGCGTGACTACAATCTAGAATCGTCAGCTTTTGAAAATATCGCGCGGCACTCGTAAAATAAAGGGGGCATATTTCAGAAGCGCTTGCAAATTAAATTACAATATTTCTTCACAACGCGAACATCGAGGTTAAAGAAACTCGAAGCACAGGGGAGAAAGCCTTCGTCGTCCAGCAGTATGTACTCATTCGTTCTCATTATGCTTGTGTCACCCAGTGTATCGAATTAAAACATGCCCTTCTGCTTGACAAATTTCTTCGGTCACCGCAAATATTTTCTCATTTAGGCACGTCATTATTTGCAAAAACAGAAAATCAAAGCGTGTCCGACTTTAGTTTACAACAGCGCTTCTTCTAATCCAGTTTTCTCCCGTTCTTGAGAGCGAGTGTGTATAGAACGCCTTGAAAGCTGGGTTTTCTTTATCGTCGAGACGTGTTTGGAATTTTTCAAGACGGGCCTCTGCCTCATCTGGTAATGTGTTTTGTGCAAGACGGTGTTGCCTGGCGGCTTCCTGATGCTTCGGCGCTGGCTTTCGTGTTTCTTTATTTAGCCCGCATTTCTTTCAATTTTAACAAGTAAACTGATTTCGGAGGCGGATGGATTCCTTGCTAAAACAATAAAGCTTGTACCCGCGCCCGAAACTGAAAGCTCCGACAACGACGAGAAGTGAAAAGCGTTGTCCGGTGGCTGCTGTTCTTCCTCGTTGTGTTCGCTTTTCCCTTGGCTGCAGACGTTTCAATATGCCTGTTATTTCGCTTGCTTTGCTTTGGGTTGATTTGCTTTGCTTTACATTGCTTTGCTTTGTTTTGCTTTGAATTGCTTTCGTGCTGAGCACAAGGACGAGGGTTCGACTCCCGGCTGCGGCGGCCGCTTTTCTGATGGAGGCGAAAAGCACAAACGACCGTGTCTTCGTGATTTCGGCGCACGCTAAATATCCCCACGTGGTCAAAATTAATCCGGAGCCCTCCACTACGGCGTGCT
The DNA here is from genome assembly GCF_048455015.1 of Haemaphysalis longicornis. Classification (NCBI taxonomy): domain Eukaryota; kingdom Metazoa; phylum Arthropoda; class Arachnida; order Ixodida; family Ixodidae; genus Haemaphysalis; species Haemaphysalis longicornis. The sequence goes on from NW_027526407.1 coordinate 144,013,718, forward strand.
TCACCCGCTACGCCGACGGCGCTGTGTCGGCGCGTTATACCCCCATAATCAGTCAATAAATTGCTTTGGTTTGTTTGTTTTTTTGCTTTCTTGCTTGCTTGCTTGTTTGTTTGCTTGCTTGTTTCCTTGCTTGTTTGCTCATTTGTTTGTTTGCTTGCTTGCTCGTTTGTTTCCTTGCTTGCTTGTTTGTTTCCTTGCTTACTTGCTTCCTTGCTTGCTTGCTTGCTTGTTTGTTTGTTTGCTTATTTGTTCATTTGTTTCCTTGTTTGCTTGCTTGCTTGCTTGCTTGCTTGTTTGTTTCCTTGCTTGCTTGTTTGCTTGCTTGCTTGCTCGTTTGTTTGTTTGGTTGTTTGCTTGCTTGCTCGTTTGTTTCCTTGCTTGCTCGTTTGTTTCCTTGTTTGCTTGCTTGTTTGTTTGCTTGTTTGCGTGTTTGTTTCCTTGTTTGTTTGTTTGTATGTTTGTTTGTTTGCTTGCTTGTTCGTTTGTTTCCTTGCTTGCTGCTTGCTTGTTTGTTTTCTTGCTTGCTTGCTTGCTTGTTTGTTTGTTTACTTGTTTGTTTCATCGCTTGCTTGCTTATTTGTTTTTGTTTGCTTGTTTGTTTCCTTGCTTGCTTGCTTGTTTGTTTCTTTGTTTGCTCGCTTGTTACCTTGCTTGTTTGTTTGCTTGCTTCTCGTTTGTTTGTTTGTTTCTTGCTTTGTTTGTTTGCTTGCTCATTTGTTTGTTTGTTTCCTGGTTTGTTTGTTTGTTTGTTTCTTGGTTTGTTTGTTTGCTTGCTCATTTGTTTGTTTGTTTCTTGGTTTGTTTGTTTGTTTGTTTGTTTGTTTGTTTGTTTGTTTGTTTGTTTGTTTGTTTGTTTGTTTGTTTGTTTGTTTGTTTTTTCGCAGCTCCCTTGCACGTGCGCGGGTGCGAGTTGAGTTGCTAAATAAAGTTTTGCTCTTTGTGTCTCCCTTGCCCTCAAACTTCAGGAGTGCTGCCCAAAAGCTAACGTTCTTAATGCTATAGATTTATTTAGCCAACTGCGATAAAAGGCGGCGTCGGCGTATTCCTGCAACTGTTGCAAGATGCGGCATTCCTCTTCACTACGACGGGCTCTATTGAGCGCACCACGCAAATAAAGCACAAAGATATAAAAGAACAATAGATAAAACGCACAGAAATACAACGCGAAGAGGATAAAACACAACTAAACAGAGCACATCGCGTGCGTCGCGAACAGAGCCACACTCCGGCCGCCACTGCTCCTCTCGCACAGTGAGTAAGGAGCATTGTCCATATTCGCTCCTCACGCACACAAATGTTCGAAGTGAGGGCATTTATGCTCCCATCCGAAACTAACCTCCCTTTCAGCCCCTGATCCATACAAGTGATTTAACACAGACTCGTGTGCACGTACATGTCCATGTGTATGCATGTACAGACCCGTGCACATGTACACGGATGCACATGTGTACACGCATGCCCATGTGTACATGTGTACACATGTACTATCTTGATCACAGTTAGGGTGTCATTCCGCGGGCGGGAGCCGCCTGTCGGCGTTCCGGGAAACTTCGCACGCGCATCACATAGCCTCGTTGCAAACGAACTGCGCATGCGTAAGAAGTTACCCGGAACGCTGACAGGCGCCTCCCGCACACGGAATGACACGCGCTCTCGTGTTCACCTTAACTGTGGTCAAGATAGTACACGGATGTGTATATGTACACATCCGCGTACACGTGTGTGTACATGGATGCTCGAATGACCATAAAGGAGTTAGATCTTGCAAAAACACTGCGCTAAATTGAAATTACGAAGACGAAGGACGGCGGAACACACGATGCAGACGTACGAAAGCGCACCGCCGTCCTTCCGCCGTCCTTCGTCTTCGTAATTTAAATTTAGCGCAGTGTTTTTGCAAGAAATCATGTACCAACTAGCCCAGAAGCAAGCTCTAAAGAAATAAGACACCTAGTACTTCCGTCGAGTGGACGTCCGTACCTACGAATTATTTGGAACCTACTATTCATGTACATAGACTCTAACTGTGATAATCTTGAGCTAAGTCAAGCAAACTACTAGGATGACAACTACTAACTCAGCCCGTACAAAAATAGGAAAATAAGGGAGGTGGCTACTGGCAACTGCTGTCAAAGCGACGCTTTCTATGCCCCTGTTATGGCGTTGAAGTCGGAGTAAAACAAACTGCAGAAAAGTCAACTTTGAGTGAGGTGCGATAAAGCCAACTTTACAGAATGGGTTTCGCAAACGGTACATCAGTCCTACACGACAAATCATAGCTATGGAATGTCTTTTTGCACCGAACGGACCTCTCGTGATAAGGACAATATAGTTTGGCAGTAAAGACCATTGGTGATAATGATGATGATGCAATACATTCTCTAAGCAGGGTTGGACATTGGAAGTTGGTGGTGTGTGGCTGGACGTTCGCTTTCAGCTTTGGCTGAGTTCAAGTAGACTTTTGCTTTCGACTTTGGCAGTGTAGATTTCGCACTTCAGGAAAGTGGATTTTGGATTTCGGCTTTGACTCGGGATGCACGGTAGAAAGCTTCGCGTTTTAATCATGTTTTGCCTAACAAAGGGCCCTGTATTTTTTTTTTAATTTCATCGTTACCATTGTAAGGTTGCAGGCAGATCCATCCCACCAATAAACAATCGCCCCCGTCCCGCGACCAGCGCCCCGGTTTCTTCTTCATACAACGTTACCATAATGGCTGCAATATCACGTCGCGGTGGTTTCCTGACCGGCCATGGCCTTCTAAGCACCTCTGAGCATGCCGACCCGAATCGCACAGATAACACTCCACGTTGCTTTCATTTAGTCATCACCACCGTTCGCTATTTCTGCCCACTACCTGTTTCTTTTCTTACATACAGAATTCTGCTCTCTGTTGTCTTTTTTCCTTCGCCTCGAAAACTAGGATTCTCCGTGGTTCTTTCGCTGATAGCGCTGGAGTACTCCGGGACTAGAGCGTCTTTCCTCGATCTCCGAGTTTTTCCCTCTCACAACATTACCACAGGCAGCCGTATTTGGCAAAGCGCGGGTCCTGGACAAATACCGTCGCCGAGACAGACAGAAACAACGTCATTACCCTGAATGCGGGCAAAAAAAAAAAAAAACACGAAAGCAAGCTTAACCTCACCGCAAATTCTTCCCCTCTGGAAACACTTCCACTGCTTGTTTCCTGTTTCCATGAGCTAGGGAACCACCCGTCCCTTTTCTACGCCACTCAAGCTTATTTCAGACACTATGTCGGGTACGCAGAGGAACGACAAGTGAACCGGAATTCTGTTATACCCAGTAATAGCGCAGCGTTCTCGCATTCACGAAAACATTTATTTATTTATTTATTTATTTATTTATTTATTTATTTATTTATTTATTTATTTATTTATTTATTTATTTATTTATTTATTACTGCTGCCATCTTGGTACAAGATCTTAGCAGGGTGGGAGGGAGAAAAAATTGAAGTCGTGTGAACCATTCAAACGGTGGCGTAAAGCGTAAAGCTGTTATAGCGCCATGGAACTGCCGTGCGTGTCAACCCAACTAATGAACCAACATGTTTCACCGCGAAAAATTATGGGCGATCCCTTGAATTTTCTCAGAACGTCGCGACCATAAAGCCTGGGGGGGACGCCTTTCGATCTGCTGTTGAGCTTTTCGATGAACTTCGCGGCCGCGCCCATCCCCACTTGATTATGGCCATTGGACAGTACCCTCCGAAGCTCCTTCTGCTCACTCGCCATCGCCAGGAGCTTACTGTTTACCCCCGAAGCTAGAAGTCACCTTCATAAATGCCTCCTCCAACTTGATCTGAATGGCAGGCAGTGAGTGAGTCGTGTTAAGTCTGTGACACGTACGCCATGTTCTAAGCGAGTACGTTTTTCCTCGGCAAGAACGCAACTAGCCTCAACTTTACGGAAGTTGGATTCTCGGCGGCCGTTCTCTGAGAAAAGCCTGGGCCACAGGCCTTTTCCGTTATCTACGCACAAGGCGACAAAAGCACTCCCGTGCTTCCTAAAAACAACTAACTTGCACGGAAGACTGTAGCAGAAAAGACTACACTCTATGAAGTCGCTGAACTATGTCGTCAATCGTCTACCCCTTCTTTAACTGTTTCCTCTTTTTTTTTTCATTGTTCCCCTTTTCAATGTGTTGGATAGCAAATTAGGTCACAGCCTGGTTGACATTCCTGCCTTTCCTTTACCTTTATTCCTTCGTTACCTTCACTCTCAAGGCTTCTCGCACTGGTGTTTCCCTTACCCGGCAAGCGCTCCGATTTTCCGTGCCATTCTGTGTGCCTCAACTATTTCCTGTACCCCGTTCGTTCCGTGAAACCTAGACAGCAATGGCTTTCACGTTAGCACACCGAAAAGGCTGAACCAAAAGCAAAACAAACGCGACCATGTTAGCGGTACGAAGACGCCCGCTAATGAAGATCATCCGTAAATTATTCATGCCCGATTTTCGAGCCGATAACCAGCGAGGCTGGCTGATTCGCAAAGCGCGGACGCCGAGACCAAGTTACTGCACTGTACTAGTAACGGCCAAACGACGCTGACCGAGACAGAACCCGATCGTTAAAAAGGGGGAAAGAATAAGCGTCTAAATATAAAGTGGGCGGCATTAAGAGTTAGTTGCCTGCTGCTTCATTTGCAATGCGAAAGGCGCATACTCGGCGTGGCCTCCGGGCGATCAAAACGTATATCAGTCGGTCTCTATTAAAAGCTTAGAACCATCGCTACATCGAGTAAATGGAGCTTTCAATAGCTCCCCGGCACCACCGTAGTATAACCGGTTATACCCAATTGCAACAGTACAAAAAAAGGGCCAACCGGCAAAGAGAATTTTGTCCACCCGAAGGTGGAGAGAAATTAACGGGAAAAGCTTTCTTGCGACCCACCGCCAGGGGGACGAGCCCGGGGGGACCCCCCTTGTCCCCCCTAGGAAAAAGCCGGATAGGGTGGGTTGCTGGGAACGGGAACTTGGACATCGGGAAGGGTTATGGGAAGAAGGGTGGGCATGGGGGGAGCAATTTTGCTCCAATCCTTTTGTCTGACTCTCTTCCAAGACTGATTGCTCAGCGAGGGCATCAGACAGTGCCAATTGCCAAATATGCGGTCCCTGCCACGGGTTACCGCTCACCCATAGGGTCCGATAACTGGGCCCCAACTGTCGGAGACAGGAAGTACCCTATTTAGTGGCGACGGTCCCTTACCCGGGGGTCCCTTACCCCCCCGACCCCCAGCTCTGCGGCCGATGCGTACTAACGTCCTCGATCAACTGTCCCGCACCAGGTACTCACGAATCACCAGTGAAGCTTTCCACTATACACGGGTACTTGCAACACCTGCTTTTCACGGTCTCCGGACACCGGAAGTTTGTATGCGAACGTTAACTGGAATCCCCGTTCGCAAGGCTCCCATGGGAGCGGTTATGAGAGCCCTGTACTTATGTCCTCCTCTGTGCCGTATACTCTTTCGCTCCATGGAACAAGAGTCTTTTGGCATTGCCGCGGGGTTGGCGGCTCGGCAGAGGAGATCGGTCCGGGCCTACTAGCCGTTACTAAGCCAGGAGAGTTTCCCCGGTCGGTGTACTCACCTCACCTTTCCTCGTTTTCCCCGTGCGGGACACCGAGTAGCTCGTGACACTGCGCCCCATCGCCATTTTCGGGTGACGAGGTCGCCGTGACCTCAGCTAGAGAAGATCAGTCTATAGGCCCCTCGCAGCAAGGTTACAGGGGGGCGCGACCCCCCCCCCCCCCCGGCCCCATACGGACTGTACAACATCTAGCCCCCGGTGACGTTCGGTTACAGGGGTCAGTCACTCCCCCCAGCTTTCTGCGATCAGGTCGCTGGCCCCGCCAAAGCTTGCGGTTACAAGGGTCGCCAGTCCCCCGGCCCGTAATGGTTTCCCGAATTTAATCGGTATTCCCAATACAAACGACTGTACGCTTGCGGCACTTGCTACTTTCGCAACTTGACTCGCCGGCCTCCTCCCACGCTGGATTACAGGGGTGCGTTACTTCCCCCGGCCAAAGAAAGTCATAGTTGGTCGATCTCGACCCGCTTTCCTGCTTCCATCGCATTGCCAAGTGCCGGGTTGACACCCGACCGCCCGACCTCCGCGTAGGACCTGATTCCAGTTGACCAGGAACCTCCGCAGTGGCGGCCGTTTTGCACGCTCCCTGGGCAGGGATTGTGCGGCCTCCCCGATTCCTCGAGGAGGTCCCGTGGAATTACCGTACTTCCGCGCTCTGGCCCCTATGACATTAGGTTACAAGGGTTTGTCACAACCCCCGGCCTGCAGACCAGTTCGCAAGTTCAACAGAACGAGCCCCACTATGGTTACAGTGGTGTGCACGCCCCCGGCTCGGTCAGACGGATCGGCTGGCCCGCATTGATTTTCCCTAAATGCAAGCTCGCAAAAGGTCAGGCTGCGCGTTATTCGTGCTTTGTATCCTGGCCGCTTCACCAACGGCGCGTGCATTTGACGCTCTCAACGCAGTCTTCTGTTTCAGGCCTCGCACAACCTGACATGGCTGATACGCCCATCAAAAGTCATTTGTGCCAACGTGTGACCGTAAACCGATGAGCGCATATAAAAAATGGAATGAAGCACGTCTCAAGCTTTACTGCTGCTAATTGGTGCGAAATCACGGGCCATCTCCACTAACGTGAAACCTAGGGAGGGGAGAAGCATGCAGTGTATAAGTGTGTTCCTGGCGCCTTGGCGTTTTTGTCTAAGGAGATTAATCCGCTGGGTGGTAGAGGCACAAATCTTTCCTGTAAGTCTCGTTTCTTTGAAGCACAAAGCGTTCCAGTGCGAGGCATTGGAAAACGAGTGTCCCGATGTTTTAGTACCGTGACTACATAATACTACCAGTACATGAGACTATGACGACATGAGACGCCGAGCGCACGATAAAGATCCCAAGGTGGTCAAAATTAATCCGGAGCCCTCCACTACGGCGCGCCTCATCGCCTGCGTTGCGTCGGCGCGTTAAACCCCACAATCAATCAATCAATGAGACGCCGACGGCAGTCCCTAAGGGGATTCCCCTCTACAAAGCTACAGCGTACCCCTAATGTGCCGCGGTGGTGGAAGACGACACGAAGCGCTTGATCACGCGAGCAGTGCGCGTGCAGTTTGCGTTATCAGCGGTGTCAAAACAATGCCGGCGACGCGATGTCCTGTTCTTGTCTACTCTTGCGGGTCATGTAAAATATATTTGTAGATGCCAACCAGCGACGCCTGTCAGGTTCTTCTATTCTGCAAAGTAGCGAAGTTTCTGCCATACCACTATAAAAATGAGCAAACAGTGCAGTGTGTGCTCGATGCATCTCTTGCGCGCCCTGGCGCCATAAACAGGCGTCTTTGTCGCAAATGGCCCACGAATGGCTTTGTCGGCGCTTGAATGCACCGAGCCCTCGCGCGTATCAGATGAGCTTTGCTCGCACCGAAAATAGGGTCATGTCTGTGCAGCTATCCATGGTCGCACCCGCGCGGCCTCAGAACAGTCGAGTCACTGCCGCTGTGCATTGTGATTCCCAAGGCCCCTAAACACGTCGTTACGCATGCGTCGTTGCACCCTTGTCCCAACGTTCTAACCTGTGCGCAGCAATAGAACAGCAGTCATCGCATCGGTAGTCCCATTAGAGTAACGCCCTAATGAAGCCTCAAGTCTTCTAAATTCGAAGCCTATACGCCTACTTTACAGTGGGACGGGAGATACATGTGGTGAGGCTAACGGCTGTAGCGACCTTTGAAAAGGTAGCGGCAGCAGCAGAGCTGCTAGCGCGAAGATAGCGACGGCCATCGAAATAGCGACAGCTGCTAAACTGCAGACATTCAGGGGACGAACGCCTACACCTTATTCCGAATTTGTTGCGAAATTATGAAATGGGTCATACATTAGGCTGCAATTTAAAGAAAGGAGGCAAGCTGATGGAAAAATTATTTATGGCATTTGCCAAACCACTCGGAGATAATCAGCAGCTTGTAATGAAGTGGACATTTGAAGGGACTGTGCAACGCTTTCGATAAACACTTTCACTATTTCCTTCGTATCTGGAAGCACTGCGAAAGCCTATCGTTATCGCCAGCACGGAGCAGCATTGAGTGATTAGCTCGTCGCCGCAGATACGCTTTCCGTTTCTGCTTTGCTTTTGTGGGTATTTTTTTCAAATGGCTACCGAATTCGCTTATTGCTGCCACTGAGAGGAAGCCAGCCAATAGCCGCTACACCGCTCTAGTGATGTCATTCGAGCGCTGAAAGAACACCAAGACCAGGAAAGAGAGAAAAAATTCCCCGCATTTCCCCGAGGGGAAGAATGTGAAAGTGCGAATGCACGAGTTGAATTTGCGCGGTTCGGTAATGTTCGCGAAAGAGAGATCACACACACACACACAACTACAAAGAAAGAAAGATGCATTTATTCACAGACACCTATTTGTGTTGTCGTTGTACTTGATTGCTAGAGCGGATCTCAGCTTTAAAATTTCGTGTCAGTACTCCTTTAAGCGGGTGCATTAGCCCTTCTCACGCCCGATTCCTGGCCAATCCCCCACGTGGGTATGTGCCATGTCAGCGGCCAAGCAGCGCGCGCCCATCTCCCCCCGTTGCCAAGGAAGACGAGGAGATTCCTGGCCAATCCCCCACGTGGGTATGTGATGCGGACATCGCCGGTGGACGCAGGCTCAGGGTCGCTTAAGAAGTGCATTGCACTTAAAATACGTTGAGCAAGTTTCAAAGTTATCTGATGGGCCGCGATTTCTGGCTGAGGTGCTTTGTGCCCCCTATTTTAAGTACTGGATGTGTTTGTTGAATGCGTTCTGAAAGCATTTAATAATTGTAAAAAAAGTTATAAAAAGTGTTGCAGGGTCTCTTAAATAATGTCAAGTACAGTTTTCGGCGCGCTTTCGTTCAGTGGACTTTCCATTTTAGCGCTCAAAAAAAATGTCATCAGGTATTCACCAACTCGCCGAGCAACAAGTTTTTCTTACGCTACCTCGCGGTGCACTGAGCCAACTTCCATCAAATAAACAAACAAATGTTCAAGAAACACGACATACATTGCCCAGTTTTGCAAAAATATCAAAAAACCAAAGAACATAAAAAAAATGGAAGAAGCGCTTGCTTTTGAAGCCCTTTTTGTTCGCAAGAGTTTCTTATCCGGTCTTATCCAAGAAAAAGATAGCAAAACAAGATTCCGGTGCCGCGTTTGAGAAGGTAATTGGTCTTCACGGGAAAAAAGCCACCGGAAAATCTGTCTCCGGCTCTGCCCCCGACGACAAAACCGTTGCCAAAGGCAGTTCAGAAGACTTCGCTTGCAGGTCGGCGAACGTTTAAAAAGCCGTCAGAGTCATACTTTGGTACATTGGAACCTTTGTATTGTGAACCAGCCTGGACCGAGAAAACAGTTTTCTATTAAGGGGTATTTTCTATAAGTGGAGTGGCTTGTAAAGGTGTACTGATTAAACTGTTCTGAAACTGTTCACCAAATCACTAACAGTCGAATTAAACGTAAAAGCTTCAGTTAGGTGAGCGTTGAAAACGTCGGGTATAAAATTGAGCTTCTACCTCCAACGAATGTTTTTGGGGCAGTCGATCGGCAGACACTGCGGATGTGAGCATCGGCTGCACAATAACGGTATCTTGAAAAGCCCGGAGCACAAAAAAGGTTACGCTTAATTGCCTCGGTTTGAAGCGCATTTCATCCATTTGTTCTGCTTCCCCATGGCCGCAATCTTTAGTTGCGTCCGTTTCAAAAATGTCCATTTCGCGTTCATTTCAATCGTGACGAAGTATGGCTTGCGAAACTTCTGAACAGTGACACGCACAGAAAACGACTTCCCTTGGTTCTACTGCGCCACCTCCAGCCGGCTGCTTTCATCCAATCAAGGTTCGCTGAAAATGGACACTTTGAAACGGACAGGAATAGGTCAAAAACCTATAACTCCCCTCCAGAGCATGCTTTGTAACTAACTTTTTCGGCAAGGGTATTTCTGCTGCGTTTCTTCCAGCTGTTCGTACACTTGTATCCACAGATACTTCTAGCGGTAGGATTGGATCCTGTTAGCGATGATAGCTGAGTGAAAGATTTGGCTGAAATCAGAGAAAAAATTCCCGCGGAGCGTCAGATATCATGTGTGCCAAGACGAATGCTAGGACTTACCGTGTTTACTGTGATGAGATTATCTGGTTTTACTTCATATTGTATAGCAAATCGTATCGGACAGCCGCGGCCAGTTATTACAACTGCGGATTTACCAAATCCAGTTACAATGGTCGGTCTCTTCAGTATACGTAATTGGATGAGTGAGAAAAATAACGAATCAATGTCTTTCTTTCTCCTCCTCCCGCTTTGAATACCTCTCCGTGCCGTCTTTCGAGCAACGCAAGGTTAAGAAAGTAAAGGTGATAACCACCGCATAACACTGGACGACGCATTTGTAAGTGTTGTAAGCACACGGTTTCAAACTATGCTAAAGCATGCAATAAGCAAAACACTCTGCAGGGTCCTGGTTGTTTGAAGGTTTTCCCAGTGACACACGGCCATATTTAAGGATGCCTCAAAACGAATTTTGCATATTAGAAGCCCCTTTTGAACGCGGCGTGGATATATGCGGCCAAACATGCGGTCAATTTGGCGAAATAATCTCACTCTTCCCCCGGCAGATTACAGGCAAAGTTTCGCACAATACTGTTCCTATTCTGGAAGTCACTAAAATTCTCAGGACCCTTCCACGCCGAATTACAAAGAATAGTTTACAAGTTTTCCTCCAGTTGTGTCAATCAATGTATCCGATCACCTGTGTTTGATACGATCTGGATAATTGTGTTCGATAAGAAGAGCCTATAATAAACGCAAAAAAACAAACGTATGGGTGGAAAATAACAGGGTTAAACACGACAAAGCTACAGCGGGGCGACAAAGTGTAGGGACCCGGATTACTTTCGACCGCTTGGGAATCTTTAACGTGCGCCGAAATCTGGACACGCCGGCGTTTCCGCTTTTCGCCTACATCTCAAAAGCAGCCACCGCGGCCGGGATCAGACCCGCGTCATTGGGTTGGGCAGCACAACGCCTTAGCCACTGAGCCACGCCGACTTATAAAGACGAATCGGTGAAGTATTAGCAGCATGGAGCCCGTCGAGCAGTATCTATGTAGTGCTGCTGGCCTTAGTCATTGACTGCGGATTTTAAAACGGGAAGGGCATTTCAGGTGGCGTTCGCTGAGATCGGACACGTTCCTCACCGCTCTGTCTTTCTCGCCCTGTGTGTTTACCGCAGGCACCCTGCCTGTTATGAACTGTTGTAATCGGTGACCAACCACCCCTGGCGCCGACTCATAAGGTTCGTCGTCCCCTGCATCCTCCTGCCGCTTCTCACGGCCGCTCGCCTTCTTCGGTCAAGCAAGTAGGCCTAGCACGCCGACAAAAACGGCGGCGGCAGCGCGCTGCCGCTGCGCTGCTGCCCCGCACGTGGACCCAGATTAGCAGTCAAGGCAGCTCCATCGTAGCGTCGAGCGCCCCTCCGCCGCCGCGTATCCAGCCCTGCCATGGCAACGATTTGAAAATGGACACATCAGAACCGCAAGTAAGTTCAGCTCCGGTCCCGCCATCCAACGCTGTTAAAAGGCCGCCCGGGTCTACAAGCACAGCGGAAAATGCAAAGCAGGACCAGACAAAACGATCCCGCCCGTCGCCTTTATCAACAACAGCTGCAATGCCACCTGAGGCATCGTCGTATAAGGTGGTCATCAAGTCCCGCGCTAACTTCGACATGTCTACAGTGCCCAGTCGGTTTATTCAAGCTGCAGTGGCCACATGCCTGAACGTCCCAGGTTTCCGTGGGTTTGCCGTGCACAAGCCCACTAATACGATTTCAGTGTGGGTTCCCTCCTTGGATTTGGCCACGAAGCTCCAGACCTTGAACAACATACAGGTCTCGCAGACAGACAGTGTACAGGTCCAGGCATACTTGGCCGCTGGAACTGACTTGAAGCGCTACGTGATATCAGGCGTAGACTATGGTGAGACACCTGAACAGCTTCGTCAGGAGCTCTCCTGCTCCACTCACGAAGTTGTTGCCGTCCGGTATATGGGGACAAGTCGCACCTGCCTCGTCACCCTGCGAGGTCCGCCTTCTCCTCCAGACCGTATAGTGTACTATGGATGCATATTGCGCCCTCGGCCATTCAAGCCATCTGTGGTATACTGCTAGTCGTGCTACAGGCAGGGGCACATGAAATCCTCCTGCCCTTATCCACCAAAAGAAAACCCTGAGGAGGCCACAACGTCGCAGACTTTTCGATGCGGCCTCTGCAAATCGAACGACCACGACATCACTTCCCGGAAGTGCCCTACTAAGCTGGAGGCCAACAAGAAAGTCCGCGAGCGCCGCTTGAAACGAAGTGAAAGGCATGCTGAAGCCCCAGTGCTCGAAAAGGTGCCGATTTACAACCGATACGCTGCTTTGACACCTTTAGAGGAGGACTTCCCCGAAGCAGAACCTGAACCGTCAACAATGATGACGTACAGTTCGGCAGTCAAGGTGTCACGTGCCAGACGTCGACGTTCGCCACCTGTGCAAGAGCAGCTACCAGTTACTGATTTAGATGAAGACTGCGAAATTGAAAGCAGGCTGGATACACTGGAAAAAGAAATTCAGCGGCTCAAAGAACGTCGTGCAATACTTCAGCGCCGGCGTGCGAGTACCCGCCTTACGGACACCCAAACCACGAACGTCTCTGTTCCTCCAGGTAATCAAGGGTGTACATCGAACACCATGTCTCCACGTGAATTGTTGTGTTTTGTCGTGCAACAACTCCAGACTTTCACCTCGGTTTTAATGGCTAACCTCCGCCAATGATGGTACCTGTTAATTCGGGCTCATCTGAGAGTATACTGCAGTGGAACTGCAGGGGCATAACTGGAAAGGTCGGAGAACTTCGCCAACGCCTTCTGTGCGGGAAGCTACGTGCATGGGCGCTACTACTTCAGGAAACTAATTTGTGGCGTATTCGTCTCCATCCATGTTGGACCGCCGGAGTCTTAGGCCTAATGTTCCCCCAGGAAAGGTAGCCGTCTACGCCCGCTCCAGCTATCCTCAGACCCGCATCGACCTGGCGCGATGGTGCACACTATGGCAAGAGGTCGTCGCTGTACTCGTTCGCCTCCCTCACACAGACGTAATCATAGTGTCGTACTATGCTCGCCCCTACAGTGGCCGTGCAGCCAGACTGAGCCTTGGCTGGGTATCACATCTACGTCAACGGCATCCCGGATGCCCAATTTTGGTCGCGGGGGATTTCAACGCGCCCCACGCTACATGGGGCTATGTCACCTCCAGTGCGCGTGGTAAATGTGTGTATGACACTTTTGTGGACGCCCAGTTTGTGCTACTAAATGACGTTTCAGTGCCCACACGTCGGTGTGAACGTCCACGCGATACTCCTCGCTCGCCTGACTTAGCTTGGTGGTTAGGAAGCGGCGCAGTGACGTGGATGTGTGAACCAGACTGTTGGGGCAGCGATCACCATCCTGTTCATCTCGGCCTTTCTCCCGGTCGTAGGGATCGCCTTCGAAGACTGTGTCGGGTGGTGGACTGGGACGTCTATCGATCGGCGTCAGCTACGATGGTCTCCAGCCCCTTACCTGACCCTTGTCCCAGGCTCCGTGCGGCTTTGGATGCAGAAACCCGCACTACCTGGGTGGAGGAATCCCGGCCGGCTCCAGACCTGCAGCTCTGCCGTCTGTGGGCCGCCCGCCGCCAAGCTGAACTTGCTTCAGTGAGGAACCCAACGTCAATCGACGCTCGGCTGAAGCTTCAATGCCTCACAGCAGCAGCACGTCGACATGAACGACGACTGACGCGCGGCCGCTGGCTAGACTGGTGCGCTTCGCTTGGCCCTTCGTCGTCGAATTCTTCAGTCTGGCGAACATTTCGAGCAATGGAACGCGGTCAACGCCCTCCAGATCCAGCGGCTAGTGCACTTCTAGCATCTGGGCAAGACCCGTCCACTTTCGTCTATACAGCCGCAAGTAGCTTCTTCCCCGCTTTTGACATCCAGTCAGCTCCCTTTACTGTGCAAAACAGCTTGCCGAATGGAGCCGGTTCGTTGCCTACGAGTGGAGACATAGCAGGGATGGAAGCTCCTTTCACAATGGCGGAACTCTTGGCCGCCATCGACCATGCCAAGCCCAGAACAGCACCGGGACCGGATGGCGTTCCTTACGAGCTCTTCAAGAACACTGAAGGTACCACTCTCGATGTATTACTTGAGGCTATAAACACAGCTTGGACTACCGCCATCATTCCGGATTCGTGGTGCCACGCGGAAATTGTTGTAGTTCCGAAGCAAGGCAAGACCCCAGACCAAATTTCTAACCTTCGGCCAATATCTCTTACATCGACGATATGCAAGCTGATGGAACGCATGCTAGCGACACGCCTTTCGTGGTGGCTGGAGCGATATTCGTGGTACCACCCTGGTCAAATTGGATTCAGGCCACAATTGGGTGTTGAAGATGGAATCGAGCATTTCTCCTCTATGGTCCTTATAGGAGGTCGCTCTCGTCGGATTCGAACGGTCCTGGCGATGGATATCAAGAAAGCATACGACAACGTCAGCCGCGAAGCTATTGTTGCGATCCTTGAGTGGCTCAAACTTCCAAGTCGTGTATGCACATTTGTGAACGCCTTTTTTCGGAACCGCACCTTCTCTGTTCGATTGGCCGGTAAAGCTACAGGCCATTTCACCTCGTATCGTGGGGTTCCACAGGGCTCAGTGCTGGCGCCAATATTATTTAATATCGCCTTGCTTCCCTTAGCCTGGCAGTTGGCGGGAATTCCGGACGCAAAGTACATAATGTACGCCGATGACATTACTGTATGGTCTGTGCACCCTGAAATCGATGTACAAGAAAGAGCACTACAAATGGCGTTAGACCCAACCAACTCCTGGTGCGCCAAGGTAGGGCTTGAACTTTCAAAAGAAAAAAACGGCATATATGTCAGTGGCTAATAACAACGGGCGCCGCCGACTTGGGAACCGACCTGTCCGGTTGTTTATTGATCAGCAACCATTACAAGAAGTTTTAAGTCTACGGGTGCTTGGCCTCGACGTTGCCTCGTCAGGATCTGCGGCTCCATGGGTGAAGGGGGCAAAGGAGAGTGCTGCACGCACAATCCACCTGATACGCAGAATAGCAACGAAGGCTGGCGGGTCGCGAACTAGAATTGCTCGCCTCCTGGTGCAGTCTATTTTACAACCCCGACTCGTGTATCAGGCCCAGTTCCACCATCTCACGATGAGGGACTGGGATCGCCTCGAAGCAATTAACCGAGATGCCATGTGGGTTGTTACTGGTCTGCCCCGAATGACCCCGGTTCCAACTCTACAGGCCGAGGCCCAGCTCAACACTATCGATGAGCTGGTACATCAACGCCGTTCTGCCCGCACCTGTAAGCTCTCGAACATCGGTGCAGCTGCTGCACTAGCCCATTACATGGGCTTTGTTGTAGCAGATACAGCTGTGAAAGGGTCGGAACTCCCTCCATGGCAGCGAGTACAGTTGACAGAAAACAAACCCATCGGTCGTCTCCGTCGCCCAGTCCCTCGCAAGGCCACGGCACAGGTCTCTGGTCTTCATTGTACAGACACCGACGCAATCATTGCGTATGTAGATGCCAGCGCTAAAAATGGCATGGTACACACCGCACTGGTGTGTCCCCAGCTACCGGAGGTTGACCAAACCTGTTCATATGCCGCCAATCCACTGCCACCCGTGTATCTTACTGAATTAGCTGCAATACACGATGGACTGGTCTCATTACTACCTTTTGTCAGGGCGGGGCCGTACTCACGACTAATCATCCGGACTGACTCTACGCAAGCCATACATGACATTCGTCGCGTGGCACAATCGACATCCTTTTCCGATGCCATTCATCGCTTGGCAAGAAGCACGGCGCTGCGGATACGCATCGAATGGGTGCCCCGCTCATCTGTGCCTGGCAATACGGAGGCAGACTCAGCTAGCCACCCGAGCACAGTCATGCGGCCACTACTACCTTTCCCCGAAGACGCTCGCGGGCACCTGGAACGACAAAAGGAAAATCTTCGGCGCACCACACGAGCACTCATACCACCGTGTGGTTCAAACCTCCCTGGCGACTTAACTCGCCGAGAGGAGGTTGCGCTGCGGAGATTACGCGTTGGGGTGGCCCTTACGCCGTCCGTGACTGCCTCCTGGCCATCGGAATACCGCGGCCCATACGGATCCACCTGTCCATTCTGCACCACTGCCATTGGGGACGTGAATGTGCAGCACCTGCTCTGGGCCTGCCCGGGATTGCATCAAGTTCGCCTGCGGCACCTTCGTGCAACCGGTCTCCACCCTGGCCGCCCTCCTGACCTGCAACGCTGGGTGCATGGACCGTGTCACCGACAACTCCTGAACTTTATACACGAAACTAACTTGTTCGTGTTTCTGTAAGCGCCTATATCTATTATGCCGCAGGGCAAACTTTCGAATTAAAAAAAAAAAACGGGAAGCAAGCCCCAACTACACGATTTAGGCTCAACTGCGGCGAACAATAGAAATTCTGCAACAGAAATTCTGGTCGAGAAGGTTGCAGTGCAGATAAAAGATGTATTTGCAGCAATCCTTCCAGTGAATGTCAGATGATGGCTAGTTGGCCGATTCGTCAATGGCGGAACATAAGTACGTTCGCCCGTACGTGACCACAACTTACAGATATTACACTAACGTCATGCGGTTAGACGGAGCCGGCGTTATCTTATCGCTTTTGGTTCCTCTGGTATAAATTATCACATGACTGCCATCACTGCGATGCTTTCCCTCTGCAGCAACCTTTTTCGTTACCTACACCGCAACATACGTGTGCCTGCTAAGAAGCCAGCTTTACGGGCAAGTCGCGCGGCCGTGGCACGGCCACGGTGAGCATGTTCGCTCCTTCTACAGGACATTCAGCAAGAAACGAAACCTCCGAGTTTCACGAAGCACCACTTTCGTTTTGCCGAAAATATGGATTTCAAAGCCTGATTTATAATATAGGTTTAGTGCCGTCCCTGTTGTTAAATGAAGCTGGATTCTCCATTATTCTTGTTGGCTAGTAGGCTCGAGGAAGATGGCGTTTACGACTGAGTTAGTGACAGGCAGTGCGGCTGAAACAGGTACAAAACTGGCCAGGGTATTTTGAAAAAACAGCTACAGCGCGAACAGAAACAAGGACACAGAAAGACGGCGGCACTAGCGTCGACTTCCAACTGAATTGAATGAGAGAAACATCGCACCTTTTATACTTACCCTTCATGTTAACATCAGTAAAAAAATAAATAAAAGATAGAACAACAACAACGAAAAAGAAAAATGTAAACCCATGATAGCACACCACCAAATCAACACGCGTTCACGCACTTGGCACAATCTACACGGACACCACGTTAAGCCACGTCGTTGTGTGTCCTTGTTTCTACTCATGCTAGACCTGTTCTTTAAAAATGAACAACCAACTCGTCCAACAGCACACTTTTTTCTCCATCTCCCTTCCAGTTCCTTATATGCGGTGTTCCAATAATGAAATATAGTCACGTATCTTACCCGCATCCGACCTTATCCTATGATATGGGCAAATAGAACATTCACCGACTCCCCGCGAACAGCAGGAACTTGCCCGAGAAGACTCCTTTACGTGACCTCCCTCCCGTAGCTTCCTTCTTGTCTTCTCCCCATCGGCTCAATCGATAGCGACCGCTCACCGGGAGCCGCTCTCCTCCGGCCTGATTGGTCACGCACAGGACCAATCAGACGGCGAAACGGGATCAGTGAGGAGATCCCCTCGAGACACGTCCACGGGGACGCGCGTAATCGCGTTATCGCCGATAGAGCACTCTCCGTCTGACAGGCCGGGCGGCCGAGAAACGACCAGCGCGGCGCTTCTCCGGCCACTAGACACCTAGAGCGCAGACATCGGTGCGGGCTGGGATTTCAATCCTCGAACAGCAAGATTCACACTGGCAGCAGCCGCGTGTGCAAACAATGCCCCATTAGATTACGACAGCAGGCCCTTTCAGCACTTCTCAGCTGTGCGATATATATATATATATATATATATATATAAGCAGTAAAAGAAACTTCTCGAGGAGCCAGAAGAAATACTTGAGAAAATGGTAGACGCACGATTAAAAACAAAAACAGTGGTTTACTGACGTTTCGACTGGAGGACCAGTCTTCATCTTGACTGGTCCTCCAGTCGAAACGTCAGTAAACCACTGTTTTTGTTTTTAATCGTGCGTCTACCATTTTCTCAAGTATATATATATATATATATATATATATATCGTGAATGCGACTCAACGATGCTGATCTCTAGATAAACTGCTGACGTCAGGGCTGGCCTTCTGCTATCGCTGAATTCAGGGTTTTGTACACGGCTTACGTCTCACAGGACGCGGGACCCGATCTCAGCAACAGCGACATGTGCGATGGCGCGTGAGATTAAAAAACATGGTAATTTCTTTATTAGAAGTGGGAATAAGGTTACCGCACGAGATGCAAGACACAGGCTACAGGAGCATATTGCTGTGGACCGAAACAATATTTCTAGCGATCGTCACACAGAAAAAAAGAATCTGCAGCGTTGTTGCTATTCGGAGGGCCTGAAGTAAAAAAAGGAACGAACACGTTTCTTCTGCTGTTAGCCCGCTGGGGTAGCGAGGGGAAAATGCGGTTGAGAAGAAACAAGCGTGGTTAGGTTAGCACGAGGTACCGGCAGCAGAGAAATATGCCAGAGCGTGATTCCAAATATGAATGCCCTGCTGCCCCAGTTCCCTTCGGTCAGTTTTGATAGAAAAGATGGATATGTCTGAGATACTGGGATCGTAACTAGGGCTCCAAGAAGTATGCGCCTCTGATTTAGAGACCACATGTGCCTATCAGCCGGAAGAGATGTTGGATTCCCCGGTTCATCCTTCGCACTAAGATGCAGTAGGCACTGCATTGCGAATTTCACTGGCCCTTGTTTTGCGATGGGGAAAGCGTCGAATTCATTTTACTGCTCGAATCGCTGCTCGTCGTCCGGTACTGCTTTCGCATTCGAAGGACGCAAGCAGATTTCGGTTTCCGCGAGAGATTTCTGAATCATTGCTTGCTGGAGCCAAGGTATGATTAGCCTCCTGTGACCGGCACAATCTTGGTAATTTTCAGTATCACAGATTATCGGTAGCCTTCGCGTGCCTTCGTATGGTAGCCTTCGCGTGCCTTCATATGTCCCGGCATATCATCATCATCATCAACTTATACGCCCTAACAGGAGGACGAGTGCTGCATAGTAACGAGTGTAATGCTAGCCCTAATCTCGTAAAAGCGACACTGAGTGGATGGCGGATGATGATGAATCTACCCATAAAATAGAGTTATTATTCACCAAGCTATAATGTGTACCGTAACCATTATTTATTTTTTAACGGAGAAGCAGTGGGTGATGATTATTATACAACTGCCCTTCGCAAACAGTTTACTGCGAGGAGTATATACAGCCCGTTCAGACTGCGAGCGATTCCTCCACGGGTGACTTATTTCGAAGCGAGTTATTAAAAGCTGAGCTGTTTAGGGGCTTGAAATAACCTGTGATGATGCCCGTCACGTCTGGCGAAGGTACCCCGCTGGGCTGACAGATAGCGCCACCGCCTCGACGGCCATCCAGTGCAATATCTCGGCAAGCGGCGCACTTCCACCTTCCTGTATATGCATACGGTTGAACCTCGTTATAAAGAACACTGATATAGCGAATTATCTGCTATAGTGAACGAAATCCTAACTTTGGTCGGTCACGCTTTATTTCAGTGACACACTCTTTTATAACGAAACTGAAACCGCGCGAAATATAGGATATAACGAAGAAATACTTGACCACGAAGCTGAGAAGCTACTCGGATAAACCATCTGGCATCCGAAACTGCAGAAGTATAAAGGCCCTTTTATTCATGGACACTGGGGAAAACTCCGTCCTGCTCAGTGCGGTCCAGATGAAGATCACATCCTTCAAATAAATAGAGACGCGGGCCTGTTTTGTCAAGTGAACTATATTCTGTTGTAATTTCACGCACTACATGGTTCACAGTGGGTTAGAAGTCTATAAAATGCATTTGTGTATCAAGTATTTTTGCGCGAGCCAGACTATCGATTTGTTAGAGCTCATTTGTACTTCTACTGTTACAACAAATATCGGATATAACAAACTAAGTTGCTCTCCCGATGCTACTTCGTTGTAATGAGGTTCGACTGTATATGCAACGACAAACTACCAGACCTCCGTGGGAGAGCTTCGAGTACCAACATACAGCGGCGAGCGGCGTTGTGAGTGACTCCCCCTCCGCTGTTTCAGCAGATTTCACAGGCGTGGAACTGGCTTTCATTTTTCAAATGTAGCAGATCTTGAAGCCCTGAGTACTGGGTGCCCGCGCCAAATTTTCATCCCCTGTTTTTGGTGCTGCGAAAAGCTACTAGCGCCATCTATACGCCTTCGTTAAAAGTGACCCCGAGCACGAAGTCATGTTTCGGCAAAAACTTTTCAATGTACTGTCAACGGTAGCGCGGTTCATACGTCAGCGCTGCTTAGTGCACACGTAACCTTGGGAAGAGTTAAACAAACACTAAGCAAACAAAAATTACATTGTACTGCAAATCTTCGTTATAACAAAGTGCCATTTTCGAAATGCTACCTTATTCGAAGTATTTCACAGTTCCCGCGCCAGTGCAATGACAGCAGACAAACTCCGGGTATAACGAAGTATTGTTTATTACGAAGCCAAACGAAGACTTCGATATATGGTTTACTGTGTGTTTAAAAAAGCATTTACATGCCATTAGTAGGCATATCAATATAATTAAAAAAGCTTGAGTTGAAAACCGGCGTCCAGCTTACGCGAGATTAAAAACACAAAAAAAACACACGCTGCCTGGCGCTGGCGCGAGCGGCGTCGAACAAAACAGAAATGAAACTTACAGTTGCTTGCGGCTGATTCCAACGGCACAGATGCGGCCACCTCCACGTGGTCACCTGAAAAGAAAGAGCGAGGAAGACGATTTACCTAAGAGTGCTGAACACATGACAACTCGCCAGTAGAGAGTCTCGGCCTAAATATTAAGTACGCAGTAGATCTTCCGGCGTCATGCACCCAAACCGAGGCTTCAAAAAGATCACTGCTCCCCCTGGTCGGGATCGGACCAGCGTCCCTCACGTTACGAAGCCGATGTCAATCCCATCCCGCCACAAAGGCACACGCTACTCATATGCAAAGTGTTTGGGGTGATCCTTGCGCTCCGCTCTTGCCGCGGGGGTTGCCTTTTCTAGGACGTAAATAAATACAGATTAATAGAAAAAAATTGTCTCCAATCCACGCTGTGAAGGCGAAAGAAAAGCAAAGCTTCAAACGACATTCACAACAACTGCCCATGCGACGTCACTCGGCTCTACAAAGAGTGAAACCAGAGATTCTGCCAGCCGTTACCTGGAATTCGCGGGGGCGGAGTCCCGAGCGCAGCACCAGCGTCGGCCACGGCCGGGCTAGAGCGGCGGACGCCGCTCTAGCCCGGTCTGGCGGACGCGCGCGCCTTTGTTGCCCGGTTGTACGCAATTATCAAGCACTCGTCCGGCCCCCGGCGAAATCTGAAAAGCGGTCATCGACCGCACAGTAATTCCACGAAATTGTGAGGAGCAACTATTGTGTTTTCACGTTACTCCATGGCCACTTGAATTGTCGGTCAGGAGTGGAAGATTAAACTCCTTTGCATGGGCAAGCCGAGATTTCGAGCCCTAGCGGCCGCCAAATGTGGCCCCTAAATTACGCTAATTTGTTACGCACGAACGCCGGCACGCGTATCCACCGTCACTCTTATAACGGCTCGTTCTTATAAAACGGGGAATGAACTCTAAAATGGAGAAAGATGAGTGACCAGCGCCGTCAGATTCGCCGCTTCTGCGAGAAACAGTGCCGAGTCCTCACTGCCCTTTCTGACAACTGCGACTCACTGAAAGGGGCCATTAAGACACACCCAAAATTCCCGGGTCTGAAACCTGAGGAGGGGCGAAGTATGCAGTGTATAAGTGTATTATTGCCGCCTTGGAGTTTTAGATGTGACGCATCTCTTTAACTCGCCTTGTCCCGCGTCGTTGTCGCGGCGTAGTCCGCATCCTCGGCGCGGCAGCTGTGCGCTCCGCCGCTCTCACCGCAGCGCCATCTGTGCATCAGCGCGGTCAGCTCGCTCCCGTCGCCATGCCAGCTGTGCGTTAGCGCGCAGCATGCGCTCGCGCTTGCGTTCGGTTAACACATGCGCATGCACTGCTATGCGCTGCTATGCGCTGCTCTCTCTCATTCCGCTGCATATAAACGCGGTAAGTGCGCCGCTCCGCTCAGTCGTTCCGTCGCCGGCGCTCCGATGACATCGTCCGATGATGTGAATAACGCAACGGCAACCCCCGATGCGTCGCATCTACCCCATGGTTCCCCTCGCGGGAAGATGGTGTAAATTTTTGTCGACGTAGATGAAACCGCTGGGGGGTAGAAGTATACAGCTTTGCTGTAAAAGTCTCTTGTCTTTCAACCCCGAAGCGCGAGGCGTAAACGAGCGTCCCAGTGTTTTAGTACCATGTCTACATGAGACGTTAGCGACGACGACGACAGGAGACGCCGACAGCCCGAGCCCCTAAGGGGCGTCGTTCCTACACAAATTTGTTTAATTTGAAAGTACTGGGGCTCAGTACCTCACTCAGCAACACTCCAGCCATTCCAACAGAAAAAAAACACAAGAAGTATTGAACAATTTCTAAATTTAGCGCTACAATGACGTGTTATGGTGAGGAGTGACGTCATATGGGCCAGCACTAAAAACATAACTTTCAGTGTGCTAACTGAACGTTAGTATTCAAGTAATGCAATCAAGCAGAACTAGGGACCCCACTATTACCGTCCCGTCATGTGTCTTAGCGGTGGGTTAGTTAGGCGGCCGCCAATCGCTCAAACGAGATTATGTGACCCCATAGAAAAGTTACCGGAAGGTGGCTCGGCAGTCACCACTGCTTCATACGCTTTCTTTACTGTCTCCATTATTTGTTCGGAGTTTGCGATCAAATTGGATCATTGCTATTGGGACAAAGCAGGCTTTCTAATCACCCAAACTTGTATTTACTATTTGAAGTCAGAAGCTTATTTGGACCAGTGAACGCGTGCGCATATGCGTGTCCGTTCTTGTGTTAGCGGGTCTAACCAGCCCTGTCGCCACAAGGTGCTCGAACAAGGAGGATAACAAGGAACTCCCGTTCGCAATTAGTCTGACCACGAATAAAGCAAAACATAAATGGCGCAGGGCGGTGTCGTTCGAGAGACAGCGTAATTCTCTCCATACGTTCCCGCCGTCGCCAGGTTACCGTTTTTTATACGTGGTGTAAATTCATCCCCTCCGTGACTCCCTGCCTTGCAACGATATGCTACATTATGGTCAATCCCTTTGAAAGAAGCAATGAGACGGACAGAGAGAGAGAGAGAGAGAGAGAGAGAGAGAGAGAGAGAGAGAGAGAGAATGAACATCTTTGCTGAGAACTGTACGAACGGTTTCCTTGTAGTCCAAGATGAACAAAACAGTTTATTGCCTACCAAGCGGTGCTCGAAGAAAGCGTAAAATCACTTGACGGAGTCCAAGCCCCGGTTGCTGCAGAAGGGGTTGCGGAAAATCGGTGTTGTGGCATCATTCACGCTTGCTCAGCATTAACTCTTGTGAGCTTCTTTCAGCTCAACATCGCTGCACCTATATAATAATGCCATGGGCGAAGTAGTGATTTATCAAGAAAGGCAAAGAGTGTCTAATTATCTGGCGGCAAAAAGGTCAAATGCGTAAAAGGTACAGTCCATAATTCCTGTGAACGCGCTGGGTATTTGTATGACCTTTTTCTGTTTGGTTCGCCAATGATTTGACGAAACAGCGACTTCAGGAAGGTTTATGAAGATACCTCAAGCCCGGGCCGCGCCAGCTGCACTCTCGACCAGCCGACTATCGTCATCGAGGACGGGGGAGTTTGGAGTGGGGCTCTGTCATAGCCGCACACTATGCCACAGAAGGTTCCAGGGTCCTGTAGAATACTAGGGGAAGCGGGTACGAGATAAAAATTACGCCGACCTCCCCTCACGGGAACCCTGGTGTGATGCGATGCTGAGGGGGGTTCAAGCGCAACGGAGAGCAACCGTCGACCGAAAGGCCGCCGGAGAGCGGCACACCGGTTATATGCGCAGCGCGCCCGAATGAGAGGAGACCGCGGATAGAGAGTGTACTGCACATGCGCAGCACCGCGCGCAGCGCCACCCACCGGCGGAGTGAGAGCGCGCTGGGCCGCACACCCGCAGTTGTTGAGAGAGAGTGTTCCCTCTGACCTGGGCACGCGCCGGCGCCAGTGCGTCTGCCGCGGCTATGACGCAACACAATCCAACACAATCCAATTTAATCCAATCCAATCCAAGCCAAGCCAAGCCAATCGAATCCAATCCAATGCCCCTCGCGAGAGAGTGTTCGCTATCGGAGAGGAGAGGGGGTGAGCGGAGGGGAGTGCGGACGCCGACGACGACGACGGGCGCACGCAGGAAGGACAGGGCCGCCGACAAGAGATGCTTTCAGCGTCGCATCTAAAATGTGACTTCGGGTAGAGTGAGGTAAAGTTGATATTTGAAAAAAAACTGGTGATCGCCGACCAAAGGTTTAGTTAAAAAAAAAGAAACATCCCCCTCGCGAGGGGCACGATCAAATGCAGAGCATTTCCGCGGGGGGCGCGCCTGCAAGTCGTATGGATTACGTATTGGTTGTTGTTGTTGTAATTGTTGTCTTCCAGCGTAGACATTGTCGATGAAGTCGATGGTGAAACGTGCCGTGAACCCCCTGCCGCGGCTAGGACGCAACGTGGAGCGGCTATGACGCAACGTGGAGCGGCTATGACGCAACGTGGCGTGGCTATGACGTAACACAATCCAACACAATCCCACACAATTTACTTTAATCCAATCCAATCCAATCCAAATCCAAACCAATCTAAGCCAAGCCAAGCCAAGCCAAGCCAAGCCAATCCAATCGAATCCAATCCAATGCCCCTCGCGAGATAGTGTTATAGCGCCGAAATCGTGCCACCACACGAACGCGTGATGTTGACGTCACGATCACGCCACAGATGTTAGCGACCTAAGCGCGCGCGAACGACATATGTGGTTTAAGCGCGAATCGACCGCAGCGAGAGAGCGTGATGCGAGCGCCCCTAGCTGTTCTTGCGCGCGAACCGACTGTTGCTCAGCGCGAACCCAACGCGGCGAGAGAGGGTGTTGCGCAAGTCCCCACCTGTTGTGCGCCCGAACCGAACGCGGCGAGAGAGGGTGTTGCGAGCGGAGAGAAGGCAAGGAGGACGCGGGGGAGAGGGCGCACCTGTGGCCGACGGTTGAGTGAGTCAAGGATATAAGGCGCGTTCGTAACCTTCCGTTCTGTGTCGGCTTTGTGGCCCAGTTGGTAGAGCACCATGTACCTTGAGTTCCGCCCGCAGAGTCGTGGGATCGACACCTGGCGCCCGTAAGTATTATTTTTTTATATAGTGTAGGGGGAGCGATGCGGACTACGGACGTCAACGCGGGTGACATCGTGAGTTACTGAAATGCTCTGCATTTAAAAGGCTAGAAGACGTTTCGGCTTCTATACGGAAGCCTTAAGCACCAGTTTCTTTAACTATGAATCTTTTACCCGACCAGACGAGATTTCGTCAACCCTTAGATTTCAGTGTGGGAAAGTGTTTGGTCTGGAGGGCGCGGAGGAGTAGCTACTGCTCGCTGGTGAGTAATGCGGCCAGTTGAAGATTTATTCCTCTGGACAGTAATGTTACATGGCGGCAAGACGAAAACGACAGGAACCACGATTGATGGTGATTTTTTTACAAAGAGTTGCAATGCAAGAGTTGCATGCGGCCATTGCAGCACGACAAACGAGTGCGTCCATCCCCCGCGTCCCAGTCTTCGTTGGTGGACACGCATTTCGTTAAATCAATTTGTGATTTCGTCATACGCGATTCCTGGGTTAATGCGTTCGGGCTGGCTCTTAGCATGAATTTTTTCGAACTTCATTCACAAGATTCAGGTATAGCTTTTGCCACGCGAACGGTAAACAAATTCGCTTGTCTGGATGATGTAACAGATACGATAAATGCCTCCAAGCGTTCTAAATGGTTCGGAAGTCCATAGGAGTAAATCCTCGCGTTTCGCATCATATATAACGAACTTTCCCAACGGTCATGAGAGAACCGTAAGTGGATTGAAACGCCATACCCACGGGGCAGGCTTTGGGTTTGGCTAAATAATATGCAGCGTGTATCGGGCCGCATCTTATGCGGAAAAATAGACGACCTAAGCTGGGGAGATATTTCGAAGTCTGGAGCACGGCTTGTCTGGGATTGTTCTGATTGGTGCCCGTCCATGCATGTGCGGAGCAAGCAAAGGACGCGTTGATATAATTCGATTCAGCCTGTCAAAGAAAACTGCTGCTGCGTTTTAATTGAATCTTCCCATTCGTTTTTTAGCAGTCCCTTCAGATCCGGTATTTAAAAGCTTCGAAATGCGATTTGGACGCACATCCTCCGTGAACCATGAAGGCGACACAGTGAGCCGAGTACTGCTGCTATTGTATCTACAGCCGCCCTCGTGACTAAGCCTAACTTAATTTAGATAAACTCACAGATAGTTTCTACTCATGCATGCAACCAAGTGGACTCATCGCGAGATATATTTGGAAAGAACCCAGCGTTCAAGAAAAAACCGATCATAGAACTTATAATGCTTGGGCAGGTATACAGTAGTGCACTTCAAGGAATTGGTTCTTAAAAGCACTCTAAACTTCAAGCCTCTCACCTCATCAAAATCCGCGTTTCTTATTTCTCGCCCTACAGCAAGCACTTACGTTGGACAAAAAAAAAAAAAAAAACGCAGGTTTACTGACCTCTCTTTTACCTCCTATAGAACCATGAAGCACAGCTCTCTTTCTTAGTGTTGTATCTTTGCAAATGCTGCGCCTTTTCGATACAGCACAGTAGTAGACCAAAATAAAACTAACTTGTTACAAGTTTGCTGCCTCCAAGAACGAGTGACTACTTGATGCTATTTCTACGTCAAAATATACTCTGCAGTGGGTACGGTACGGCACGGATGTTTAAATGTAATAAAAATAACAAACGGTGCGACTACTCAGCGTTTCAACCCCTCCCGCCAGAAAAATGGCAACGGCTAAAAAGAAACTTGTGGACTCGATTGCTTACTTTACTCTCCACTTCAGCTTCCGACACAGGTAGTTTCGAGTGCAGCTTTGGAAGGCCTATTTTCGTCGAAACGATTTTATTTCAAAACAAGCGCGACGTAGTGAAAAATCATTTTAATGTACACAAGTCTGCGCTCAATAGCCCGAAGCATGTAAGCGTTTTGGACAGCATTAGGTAAAGTACGAGGTTTCCTCCGGCCAATCCTCCGCGAAACCTTCTGAATACCTTCCTCGGGTGTACTCCTTTCAAGCACGTTTATTCAGTTTTCGCAGGATGTATTCCCACATGTAATATTTTTTTTTCCGATGTTTCTTCCTCTTCTCTCCTCCTCCCCTTCTTGAAAAGTGCCTTTCAGCTGGACTCACTCAACGTTTCTTTCTTCCACCAGTATGCACCGCGAAAGGTATTACAATCCTTGGACGTCACGTAACGGCGTTCAGCTATTAAGCACCCTAGAAGATGCATTATCCCCCAAACCCTGCGTCGCTTTTGTTGCGTATTTTCAAGGGCTAACATCCAATTCTTTCGCCGCACCAACAGAAAGGACGTTGACTAATGTCGGCGATGCACCCGCTGGGTCGTCTTATAGGCTTACTAGAACACCGGAAAGTTTAAGAACGGGGGGAACAGGATGACCTTTTTGATTGATCATTTGGGTGACTTGACGTGCGTACAGCAGTAATATAATAAACACATGTTTTATGGTAACTAAATGCAATGACTTTCCGCTTTTATTCACCACATACAAAAAGCATTTAAATTATTAAAAACGAAAGGACAAACCTGTGGCTTCTATACGCTCGTAGATGCGTAAACACGATTCCGTGTTTGGAGTGCTTGGTCTTGCGACAACCTGGTTTGCTTAGATGCTTCTTCGTGTTCCGGCGAGACACTCCCATTCGCTTGATATATGCGTCTTTCGAGTCACTTTAGTTTTCGCTTGATAAATCTTCAGATGATGCCCGGACACGAGGACGGGAGCTCCCAACTGGCAGGCATCCTTTTGTACACGGAAATCCTCCAAAACGCTCCTGCTCTGGCGCTCGGCCGCTGACGTCACTCTCTCCTACTGCGCAGGCGCGTGACCCCATTTTGGAGCCGTCGCCCATTACGATAAACAGACCCGACGGGTTCTAGCGTCCTATACTTAAGAGTAAAAAATATTTGAGCACGCCTTTCAACGTTCGTGGGCTGACATGCGTTCAAAGCGGTAGTTGCCGACAACGTCGCTGCCAGCGTCACTGCCGCGTCCGGTCCCTCTGCATCTCCCGGGCTATCAACGGAGACACGCTGGCAAGGTAGCGCCTTCAGCGGGTTCCTCCAGCGACTTTTCATGCCTCGGAGATTTCGTAGCAAGCCGAGGACCGGCTATGCAGGAGCGCAAGTTCACCGATTTACGTAACGAGTCTGCCCTGCAAGCTCAAGGCCTGAGAAGATCCGAAGACAAGTGCAAAGCGATAGCTCAGCACGCTTCCTAGGATTGCTGGCACGTTTGAAAAGTCCACGTATAGACCGAGGAAGCCTCACGCAAGGTGTAATACAACAGATCTCCTAAGGTCATTTTCTTGGCCTGCAGGAGTTGGGTTTGGCTGCCTCTTTGATACCTGCACAAATAGCGCATTTTAAAGCGAAAGCTTTCTTAGTAGGGCCGACGGCGCCCTGTAAAAGCTATTGCATTTCCTTATGGACCGTTTGGTGGATCAAAAAGTTCTGATAAGATCTCTGGACAGGCGGCTCGTGCGTGAAACAGGAATTCCCTTGCGTCAAAACTGCTATTTGAAGATAGCGAAAAAGTAATGGTTCTAGATAACACAACACACGCATCAATACACGCATCGATCATGAAGAATGAGTACAATGGTATACCTTTATCTCATACACCACGTATGGGTATACCTTTACGGCAACAGGTTTTCGTCAATTTCAGAGGCGAATCTATTGAACAAGTTAGTTCACACAAATTCCTTCGCATTGTGTTCAATGAAAATTTAAGTTGGTCTCCACATATTGAAAAACTTCGAACGGACATATCCCGGTGCATTGGTATTATTTACAAGATTAAATATTTACTACCAGCTTGGTTCAAAAGGCAACTGTACTACAGTCTAGTACATTCTCGCCTTAACTACTGCCTTCTAGTGTGGGGTTCAACAGGAAAAACAAACATAGAAAACCTATACCGGCTCCAAAAAAAAAGTCTTACGCGTAATTGACAACGCACCCTACATCAGTCACAGTTCTCCATTATTTAAGAAACATCAGGTATTGACAATTATGAACATTCTAAATAAAAAAACTCTAACTATTTATCCCCACATAAGGACTGACCCTAATGACTTTGACAGAAAACACACGTCACAAAAGACATGAATACGAGTTTAGGCAGGTAATATACACAAAGCCAAAAACTCGCACAAACTACGGGCACCAGAAATTGAGCTACCAGATTCCCAGCGTTCTAAACAGTCACCCCGCAATTTTTACCATGGCACAAGATGCGAAATCTGAACAAGGATGTAAAAAGAAATTAGACATGTACCTTTTGGAATTACAGTAAAAAACGTGTATTTTAACTTTTTGTTTCTTTCAGAAAACCTAGAGGTAATTTTTTTTCCCTCTATAAAATCTTGTACTGTAATTATTGTTTATTTATGAAAACTGAGAACTGTTTTTTGTTCTTTCTTGCTGTGAATTCTTGAATTCTACTTATTGTTTCCTGAAATCTGAGAGCTGGTGTGTATGTTTTTTTTTCTAGTGGAATTTTCATTGTAATTATTGTGTCTTTCTGAAAACTAAAAAGCTGATTTTGTATGTGTTTATTGTGTGCACTCTTCTGTTATTTTTTATTCTCACAAAGGACGTGCCATTTCCCGCAGAGTCGTGCCGAAACGGGAGGGAGGGCAGGAGGGCGTCACCTTGTCAGGCTTTTTTTTTTTAGATGCGACTGTATCTCATTCACTCGCCTTGTCCCTCCATACGACGTTGTTGTTGTCCGTCCACACCCCTCCCCCATTCTCCTCGCCGCGCGAGCTGCGCTC